>NC_071657.1:124492503-124803962 GCF_014839835.1 Dryobates pubescens | reverse complement strand
GATCCCTCTGCAGAGCCCTTCTACTTTCTAACATCAACACCTGCTCCCAACTTGGTGTCATCTGCAAATTTGCTGATGACTGACTCTACAAAATACTAGGGCTTCTCGTGTATTTCATTACAGAGTTGTGCAGACAGAAGTGAGATCAAATATTTCAGTAGACTTTGGATCAGGGCATAGATAATTTTAAAATAAATTATTTGAATGAATTACTCCTGAAATATTTATTTGTCATTATTCTGTTTCTGGAGTGGGTAAGAGAACTCAATACATATAGTGTCTTTAAAGTTTTGGGATAATATATTGATGAATACATTTTCCATTATTCACATTCCTCTGCCAGTACAGCTTGAAATTTATCACAATGACTGCATAAAGTACTTTTGCACACCATGTTTGAGTTCAAGAGTTAGAAAATGAATGACTTAAATGTCTTTGGAAAAAAATAATCCTGCAGTACACTGTATTTCTACTATGTTTCTGAAAGGAAAATAATGGAATTATTTTTTTCATGAGTGAAAGTGACAGCATAAGGGAGAGTAAGATTTTGCAGAGCAACAATGAGGAGACTATCCTACAGAATACTTTTTAAAGGGGGAAAAAATAATAAGGCTTCTCCAGCTTATGAATCCCATTATTCTACTGTAACAAAGTGTATTTATGAGCATATGGCCTATGGGTCAAGCTTGACTCTGCAAGAAAAAATGGCAATATCCCCAGCTAAGCTGAATGAAAGTCAGAACTACACCAAAAGAAATTTTTTCAAAAAATTATTAGTTTTAATAATAATGCAGATTTGAGGTAATTAATTCTGAGTTTTTTCTACTTAAGCATTTGTGACTTGATACTATACAACTTTTTCTTTTCTTCAGTCATCACAAGGTATGTTAATAAAATCATACTTCTGTTGTAATCAGGACTTTGTTAGCACTCTCCCTAATACAGTATTGTCAGGCTTTGGAGAAGCATGTAGCCTGACTTGTTGAGTCTTGCTCTGAAAGTAGGAAAATCACACATTTGCCTATTTACTGTGTATTTTTCTGTCTTTAGGCAGTTTTACAATGTCTCTCATACTTCAGGCTACTCCTCAGTATGAATTCCTAGCTGTGAAGGGGGTTGCAATATTGCCCATGAGTGGCACTGAGCATGTCACTGAGAATTCAACATGAAACTCTACCTTCAAAGGAAAAGCTAGTCAGCATATTCCCTGCCAGCAGTCTAGTGTCTTAACACACTCTGCAGTATGATCTAACCTAACCAAGTGAACACTGATCCTGTGACCCTGGTATACACACACTGCACTAAACTTCTTTCCCTTTCTTTTGACCTTACTGAATGAATGATGTGTGGAATATCATGCAGTGATATTCTCATAGATTTAGTGATAATGTATGAATAACAGTTGTATGTTGTACTCCTACAATGTTTGTACTCCTACATACTGCTAATTAGCAATAAAGTTCCTTCTACTAATTTCTTACAATCAAAATTGCACCTTCTTGAGGTATTTTGATTATGTTCCTGCCTGTTCTGATCAGGTTTGAAACCTGCTATTTTTCTTCTTTGCAGATTCTGATATGGGGCGTGAGACATCACTCTCCTAGCTAGTCGCTTTTTATTTATGCTTTATGTCCTCACACTAAGCCAATGTGCTGCACTGAGGTGTCATGTTAGGATGTATTATCATACATGTAACCAGATATGACATAACACAATGTTATGGGGCAGCTAGAATTACTACCATTTCCAGACCAGGAAATGGTTGTCACTGTGAATATACATTAATGCAGGACGCTTTTGACCTGCAATGAATACCCACTCCTATTTTTGTTCTGCTCTTAGATAAGAAAAAAGAAGCCAAAGAAAAGTGGAGTCAGATAAATATCATCCTCAGATTATTATGCTTGTCCCTACTATTCCATATTATACTGCTTTTTTTATACTTCATATCCATCAGAATCTTCTGCCTTGGAAGGAACTGAACCAAAATTATATGACTGCTGTTCTGCAAATTGCTCAAATGTAAATGCTTATAATTAAGCACAAAGAAGGAGGAACTGATCCAGAAGTCTCAACCCAAAAGACTTCAGCCATAACCCACTGAAGATAGCCTATGGAACTTTAAGGTGGTTATATGGGAGAGACTTTTTTTTACCTAAACAATGTGTCTATCTCAATCCCTTCTATTTTCAGAGGAAAGAGACACATGCTTATGGTGTTTATCACACTTACAACCTTTGATAGTGTCTCCCTTTCTTCTACTTAGCATAACGAAAAACTAGATGATCTGCTCAGAATATGTGCTTCAGATTCAATTGGTCAGGGAAAGACTTGATGAGGCCCTGGGCAGCCTGGTCTAGTTGGGGATGTCCCTGCTGACTGCTGGGAGGTTGGACGAGATGACCTTCAGAAGTCCCTTCCATCCTGGACCATTCTATGGTTATATGATTCTCTCTATATATTTCAGCTGCATTAGTATGAAGATTGCACTTTGTGCCTTTATGCCTCAATTACCCCTCTTTAAAATGAGTCTAATATAGTTAATCTCAACTGCAAAGTGGTGTCATCAGAGCATAACTGAGGCATTCTAAAGTTCAAAGGTAATGAAATAATTATCTGTAACAGATAAGCAATAAGCATGTTAATATAAAAATCCCAGGAGTGCTGAGATGCTTTCTAGATGAATTAGGAGTTGTAAGAAAACAGATTTTCTTAGTCAGAAGGAGAAATATGAATGTAAGTTCTTTGTCATTCTGCTCAACGATAAGGTTTGTAGGGGATTAATTACAACAATTAAATCCGGTTTCTTTGTGTTTTAACAAATTTAGCAGGAATACTTTTCACTGTGTGGACCCAGAAAGTACTCTGACACAAACATTTATTTACCATTCATCTGGCACAGACATGAAAAAGGCCACTCTCTGGTCTTTCTGAGTATGCACACAAAATAATCTTTCTTCCTACCACCAAAATTCTTAAATTCACAACTTTATATGTGTTGCAAGTAACAACATTCTCCCTGCTGAATATCAGCATGTGCATTTGAACCCCCTATGCCAAGTAGTTAAATGACACATTAGCAGGAACTGTCAATCTTGTGAACACTCATGTTTCCACTGTACTTTGTAGGGGCAAAACACCACAGAGAATAGTTTGAGGGCATTCTTATAGTTCTTGTCTTATGCAGAACCATATGGATCAAACAGCATGAATGTGTCTTTCTAAGACAGACCTGGAAAGCACATACTACCATACTACTGTTATCTGTGTGCTACCTATACTGTGTATAAATGATGGAAAAGATACTGTCCTGGGTTAACACAGTCTAGTCTCACAAGTACAGTGATACAATGCACAATTACCTAAGAATATTTGCAGAAAAGCACAGCAAAACATGTGGAAGCAGCAGCAGAAGCTAATGACCTCCCCAGTTTGCAGCCCACCCCACAGAAAAGTAACCCCCCCAAAAAAGGGAAACTGGAAACAGCAACTGGAACAGGAAGCCTCTAGTGTTATAATCTGATCTTCAAGCCCTGTGGCACTTTGTTCCAGACAGCACTTTCATGGTATTCAACTCAACCCAGGACAGATACTTTTATTTTAAAGTGCTTATAAAAACAGTAAGTCCCCCCTAAGAAATTGTATTCTCTGAACCACAAGAAAAGGAATAAAAGCATTTATAGGATTTGCCATGCTTGCCAAGAAGGCAGAATTATTTCATGCCTGTCTGATGAAAACTCTGCCATAAAATAATCTTTCTCAGTTTGTCAGCACATTTATTTGAATAATGGAAACATTAGGTTGGAGTGTAATTTATTGTCTGAGATATGCTTAAATGCATAATGTAATGCCTTTTGTGTTTTAACACAAACATATGTATATATGCTAAAAGGGATTGCGATATGCATTGGGATAGTTTGATAGCATTATTTTATACCTTTCTAAGACAAAACTATTAAAAACCATCTTGAGATAAGTTTCTGTTCCTGTAACACTGGAAGTAAAAGTCAGACTTATTCCTGTCTGGGACTGTGTCAGATTCTTCCAAAAGTTCCACTTTGAAACCTCAGGACAAATGAACTGCTAACTGAAAAGCCTGGCATTATTCAAGGAGACACTTAGGACATTCTTACTCAGAATGTTAAAGCATCTGTCAGGAAAGTCACTGTCATTTGCGACCTGATGTAATTATTTCTGACAACAGATGTGCGCCAACTACAAAAACTCAACATCTTTAATACACTGATCAAATTTCATTAACAAAGCATGAATACTAACAAGATTATAAAATACAGAGCAGTTTAGGCTTAACCTATAAATAAAAGTGTGATTACGCTTAATAGGGAAAGGTCAGGTTAATTGGAAGTAAAAGTTATGTTGCGACTCATCAGTGTATTTAAATTTTAATTACCATGAATACATGATACCAACTGTTTGTTAACAGTCCATGATTGTGAAGTAGCTATGATAGATGGTACAACTAAAACAATAAAAAAATACCATGTTGTAAAGGCTATCTGAATCAATTTGATTTTCTGTTTCTGAAGATGAACTCAAACTGAAATTTAAAATGCAGGACAAAAAGAGCTTTTCTATAGGCCTGATAAAATGTTTCTTAAAGACATAGAATCTCAGACAGGCACAATTAAGATTTTCTTCTACACTGTTCTTCTACACTGATTGAAAAATAATAAATGTAAAAATGTTTATTCTTTTCCTATCTATAATACATTTAGCTCTATTTTGTTATATCAAACCTTCGTTTCTTCAAGCATTAACATGCCTGGCAAACTGTTCAATTAAAAAAACAAAATGAAAAATAATGGCATGTCTCATTTTAATTCCTAAAATTACAACACAATGGATTTTTAATAATTTTTTTGGCTGTAGATATTTGATATAGAGTCAAAGTAAAGTATTTATTGATGTCATCACTGGTTTATAAAATCTAGTATACTGTAGTTCTAGGCAAAAGTCTATGAAAAGTCTCATATTATATACATCCTTCTTTTTTTCTCCAAGTGTTTGTGTTTTACATGCTTAAGAACATAATTCTTTATCAGAAAAGAACCAGTGTATTTCACTCAGTCATTACAATATAAAAATATAAAGTTATTCCCTATACTTTTGTAACAGTTTTATTACATGTGCTTCTATATTTCTATACTTTCCAACTTAATTGTCAAGTACACTATATACAATCACAGCTTTCATTGTAAACTGCTTTAACTATGAACACTGTAATAAATGCTGTTGTTTAACTGATGATAGCTTTTGTGTCAACTTCTCTGATGTTCTCAAAGTTATATCAATCAGTTATGCCACAGACATGGTTTGTACTTGAATAACTGCATGAATATATCCACCAAAACTCTGTCTGTAAAATCCTAACTCTCTTTGGGAATACAATAATGACTTTGTGAGAAGAGGTGCATGTATAACACACACAATAGGCCAAAACTTAAACAGAATACCTTCTGTGTCATTTTTAACATTGCCTTACAGGAATTGCATCAGAAAGTGTCAAGTACAAATTGTGGGAATCTGTCAGGCTCTCTGGAGTATCTTAATGGTTTCTAATGATAATAACCAGAGTGTGCCTCCTTAAAACCTTACGTAAGGCGTGTTTGGTACCCTTTGCTTCATGTTACTGGTTCTCAAAATCTTTTTAAACTAAAGCCTGAAGCAGTAATACACAAACCCAATACTCATGAAGGAATCAATGTTTTTGAATGTATACGTAGTCATTAAGGCATCTTGCTTGTGCTCCATAAGTTGTATGAATAAATGACAAATGTATCTGTTCAGCTGTGAATGCATAACTTCAAAATTTTATATCAGTCATTCTTTAACAAAAAGCTGATTTCTTACAACTACCTAGTCTGTAAATTGAAAAAACACAAGTTGCAACAAATATGAAGAATGGTGACAGCTGCAAAGGCCTGGTCTGTATCAGGATTGCCTCTGGAAGACTTCAATTCAAATATAAAGTATTTTATTACTGTTTTGATGTAATTAATTGAGAGAAGTATTTTTCTTAACTCTGCATTAATCTTTCTGAATAATACAGTGATTAATTTGTTACTGGGAAATATGAATTAAGACTGATAATTTAACTCTCCTGGATTTTGTGACACTGTAGAACATGACTACTAAACTCTTTAAATAAAGCCATTAACAAAGCAATGCAGTATGACAACAAAACACTACGGTGTAAGAATAAGCAATTACTTTTGAGGATACCAGGTATGTGGGTCAACAATGGAGTCTTACTTGACCAGTTCTGTCTGACTGTAATGCAACAAAATACATTTGGGATAAGTCTGCCTTAAGCTTGATTGTTACATACTATAGCTACCTGAAAACTTCATGTCTCAAAGATCTGCTCTGTCCACCTGTTTTTCTTATTATATTGTTTAGTGACAAAATAAACTGACATTAAAGGAATTAATTGTGGAAGTGATTTTGTAGGTTTGTTTCCATCAGTTTAGCCTTGAATATTGAATACCAGTATCCACAATGGTAATTCCAAGGTCAGTGTGCAATGTGGTCTGTAAGTGAAGCTGTCAACTTAGTATTTGTCTTCAGAAAGAAAAAGGTGTCAGATCTCAGTATCAAACAAAACACTTTTTTTTTTTTCCCCAAGAGAAATGAAAACATAATCCTGTGTGTCTGATTAATCTGAAATCTTAGCCTAATTTTTAATCCTCCTGTTTTTCTACAGTTGTCCTTACAATTTGATTTCCTGTTTGCAAACTCACTTTAGATTTCAGGCCACATAACCATCAGATTTTTCATTCTGATCAAATAAAAATCCTGTCTTGTATATGCACTGAATGGGATTCATCTTTTCTTATAGACAGGACTCAATAATCTTTTGTATTTATTTACAGCTTCTTCTGTTTCAACCCTATTCTTACCTTTGTACTCTTATCCTTAGTATAACATTCATAGAAATATCATGTTTCTAAACATTTCTTCTTTGTTATAGGCAGGAATCAGCATGTTGTCTTCATCTAAGAATTCTTCATAAAAGACTTAGATTTCCTTCATGATACTTTTTCTTCTATTCTGTTTTCTGCTATTATTTAAAAATGTGATTTAATAGTTTGTCTGAGATACGTAATAGGTGTACTGATTTCCTAAAATTGTGTAGACCTTAAACAGGTCTTCATTGTTGTTGTATTTTTGACTGAGTACACTAAATCTATCATCCTCTGTTTATGGGAAGTGCATGTTTAGAGGAGTTTACTTCCACTTCACTAAAAGTCAAAAATTGAAGGAAACTTCTAAATTTCCTAAATATATTTGGGTTTGTTGTATTTTCTTTGTTTCTTCTTTAAGCAAAGGTCTAAGGTAAGAGCATTTTATTGAAAGGGAAGAGTTCAGTGACTTCTTATGTTAAATCCAGGCCTTTCACTCTCACTGAAACTTTTTGAATATCATATGTACCATCCAAACTGCATGCAGAAGTTCTTAACTCTTTTTGTCACAGGGAGTCTCAGTTGACTCTCTCTAGAATTTAAAATCATTCAGATAGAAGTATCTCCAAAAAACAGTGTACAAAATGAAGCTGAGTCTCTTTTTTTTTTTTTTTCTTCAGAAGGTTACTAATATTGAGTTACAAATGATTAAAAGCAGACAGGAAAAGAGCTCTTTTGGAAAAATCCTTGATAGTTTAAAACAGTACCCTGGCTCAAAAATAATGGTATCAGAATAATGAGACCTCTCTCACACATAGTCACAGAGGTATTCATAACATAATTTGTCTCACACTTCCTTCTTGTTCCTTATACCCTCTATATCACTAATTTCATTTCTCTTGCTCAAAACGTCAAATATCTATGCATTGTTGATCATAGACTTCATCAGACTGAAGTAAGCTCCAGTCTTGGCACACTTGTAGCAGGTTGGCAAATTAATAACAAGTTGATTATGTGTCCAACCTTCTGTTCTTCTTTGCATATGGTGCAGTAAGTTCTCCTCGTAAAACTGACAGAAAAATTTAGCTAGACACCAGCAAATTATTGCTGTTATCTCTTAAATATTCCTTCCCCCCAAATATTATGTTAAGGGTCACGTTTTACTTTCTTTCTACATTCATAAAATCCCATATCCAGGTGTACATATAGAACAAAAATTATTCTTAATGAAACTTTTAAAAATAATTAAGTTAATGTAATGCTAATAGCTAAAATTTAGTTGAACGTATTGGAGGAATATTTTTACCTTGCCTCCAGAGGTCCTTTCCAACCCCAGCCATTCTGTTAATTAAACACTGTAACGTTTAAGTAAAATAACTTTCCCTTCATTTCTTGACTGAATTTCACAGCCAGTATATAAAAGAGAAAAAAAAACCCAACAAACTACATAAACAGTAATACAATTATAAGTAGTGTTTCAAAGTAAAAAATGAAATTGTTATATACAGTAAATCAGTTTTTGCTTCTACCAGCCATATATTATTTTCACTCACAATCAAAGCTGCTGTGTTAAACAGGTTTTTACTAGCCATAGAGAGGACCATAATATTGCAGCACTATTTTTGTCTTTGTGTTGTGTCCAGATAAATTATTCATATACACTGGATCTTCAATACTTTTGAAATGGCCTACACTTAAGTATCCATGTAACCACAGACAATTTGCTATTAAGGGTTGTTTTGTTTTGTTTGTGGTTGCTTGTTTGGTTGGTTTGGTTTTTACTTTCTTCTAAACTGTACAATCTGATCTGCTTAGTTTTGTTTTGATTCCTTTACTGAAAAATTCAATTTTGCTATGTAATTCAAAATAGTTACCTTGTTATTATTGCCATTTTTTTCCCCCCAGATGGATATTTTGTACAATATTATTTTACAGTTCAAATATATCATTATGATCATTAGTTACCTTGGTGATGAACATGTTGTCTATCTGAGATACAATTGTGTGCATTTTGCTGAAATATTGATGTAGATTATAATCTGCCAGGAGCATTACATATATCAAACCTTAACTGGAAGAAAATACCGATAACAAACATTGTAAGAATAGTAACAAGAAGTAACTAAAAAAAAAAAAAGTTCAAAAATAATAATAATAAAAATATCTTTGAAGTTTCTGTTGCACATGCTTTTTTTTTTTTTTCAGGACAAGTTGTTAATTAAGAGGTGTAATACCATTTTGCAATAGAAGTCTGCATCTTTGGGTTATCTTAACATTTCGTTAACACACCTAAGCAAGAGAAATTCACTGCAAAGATGAAGGCACAAATACATTGATCACAGCAAAAACGTGCTGAGATTTTCTGCAGAGGTCACAGAGGATGAAAACACAAAAAGTTAAGTATAATGCTAAAGCAGTGCTACAGATCTTCAGTTAGGAACTGTGGGAAAGGCAGCTAACACATGCATTTATATTTCAAAGGAAAAGCACTAAGCCATTTTCTGGTCTCAGACAGAGTCCAGACCTCTGATCTCTGTTTCAAAGTGGAATTGAAATAATCATGTGGTTAAGAATGAGGGAAGAATTTCAGGCACATCCTTCTCTGTATAATTTTTTTTTGATTGGCTGCTCAATGTCTGTTTTAAAGTGACTTCTGAACTGCTGAACTCTTTTTGCTCAACAGGAAGACTAGGGACGTAACTTTCTGCTTGGCATTCTACTTCAGGTCAAAGATAGTTGAAACATACCAAAATATGCATAATCTTTGCTATCATAACATTTATTTTTTAGTATCATAAATATTTTCTCAGATGTCAGCTGCTATTTAAAGAATTCACTAACTGAACCCCATAGAGACATCCCCTCCATTTATTTAATGGCCATATAGTGACCTCCATATTCGTATCAGGAAGCAGTTATTTTCATGAGAAGTCTCCATGCAATTTAACTCCTTAGAGCCTTGCCACTGAAACAAGGACAATAATTAAGACCTAGATTCTCACTAGAACTCAGGTTAGCTGCATCTAAAGGAATTGTCATGTGGCATACTTCTATAGTATGGGCATTTTATTCTCAAGAAAGTTTAGACTTTGCAGTACTGACTTGGATAAAATTTTTAAAAACCCACAATAGATGAAGATAGTCAGTAAGAAATAAACATGAAGAGGAAAGCATTGTGAAAACCTATGCCCTTTTAGTGTAACTGGTATGAGATTCATTGCATGAGCTGATGGAACCACTGAACAGAGCTCTTGCCTGATTTCATCTGATTGTGCATTCAGTGTCAAGTCAAGTGTGCTTGCCCCATCCTAACTCTGCGAGTTTTGTGTCCCTGTTCTGGAAGACTCTCTGGTGTCACGTTCAACTAATTTTATCAATTTCTTAAATAACTTACAAAGGTTCTGTGGCATTTTTAAAAAACTCTTATTTCTTGCCCACTGACAACATGCCTAACTTTTTAATTCTTCTTATAAATTAGGTCTTAGATGAGCTGCTTGTATCCTAACCCATTAGCAGCCAGGAGGGTGGCACCCCTTATCAACTTCCTACCATATATTTAAGAATAATTAATATTATAGAAATGGCAACATCAGAACTGGCAATCTCTCAGCCTTGTGCTTTTCTCAGGCACAGAGGGTTGCAGCTATTTCTGCCAACCCGAGGAGAGATTCTATATTGTCCCGGCACTTTTTCCTTTGTTTACACAAAAATTGTTTTATTACTGTCTTACTATCCTTGTCTTGCAACATTTCTTCATCACATCTTACTGAATATATAAATTAATGCTGACTCTTGGTTTATCCTGAATATCTCAGCAGCTTATATACAAATTAAACTATAATGCTATTCCTTCAGAAACCCATGCTAGGGGGAGCCGTGGTCTGCTAATAAGCACTGAGAGCCCATTTAACCCTCCCAAGAAACTCAGGACAGTCTGCTGTTTAAACTTACTTACAAGTATAATGTTCGTAAAGGTTTATGACTGCTCTATATATTGGGGCAAATTAAACCTTAAAGTAAATATTTTTAAATCACTGTGATTACTCTAGGGATGCATGTAGTTTATTATGCATTATTTAGGTGATTCCCCACTTAAATGAAAACTTTTACTGAAATTCATTTAAATTCTGTTGAATTCACAGCATAAATATGCAAAGTGTAAAGGAACAAGGGCTTTCATTCCTCTTTTTATCCTTAGCACATGGTTCAGTATACAGATCTCTGATAGAGTTGATAACACATTTATATTGTTATTTGTATTTTGGGGGTTATATAACATTTTGAAAATGGGGAAAGTTCTTAAGAATATTTTTAAAATATATATTTGTTATCAATGGGAAAGAAGATCCGTTTGTCAAAGCATTCTTGAAGGAATTAACTTTCAGATCCAGGATGCACTTTTGTTAAAGGAAAACAGATAGGGGGGCATCCACTAAAACACAAGAGAGGCAAGCCAATTTTCCCTGTGATATTCTCAGATACAGTCTTCTTCAGTAAGTAGCTCTTGAGAATGTATCTCTTTCATTCTCACTAACCTGAACTTTTACTTACAAAAGTCTTGAATTGCTTTTAGGCTACAAAGAGACCTTATAACCAAATAGCTAGGTCCCACCTGAAAACATAAAGTTCAAGTTCTTTCTCATCCTACTACAGCACTACCATTTTACACTCTTGTATCTACTCAGTCCATCTACCCATGTGTGAAAGACCCCTGTGCAAAGTAATGCTTTGAGTGGGAATTGCCTGACTTGATCCTTAAAGTGAACACCATAAACATCATCAAAATATCCTCAAAAGGCTCTGTTCCTTTTCCTAAATAAGAAACATCTAGTGTTAGAGGTTTCCCAGTGACTTGAAACTTCTACAAAGTGTCATAGAAAATATAAAACAATTATTTATTTCCTTTTACAGACAACATAAGATATAAAATGTAAGAACCTATTAGCCTAAATGTTAGCCTGTTCATCACTTCTGCTAAGGCACCTGAAGTGTCCTTGTTGTCATGGAAGCCTTCAGTCAGGGGAAGTGTTACTGCTTTCTGTGCTAGGTCTGCAGTGTTGCTGAGGTGCCATTTTCCATCAGCTCTCTTAATAGTGCTGGGTTGAAGGAGTTTCTTGATGAACTGAATCATAAAAAGGGAGCATACAGGAACAAATACATCCCTACAAGGAAAGGCTGAGGGAGCTGGGATTGTTTAGCCTGAAGAAGAGGAGGCTCGGGGGGACCCTATTGCTGTCTGCAACTACCTCAAGGGTGGTTGTATCCAGGAAGAGGTTGATCTCTTCTCCCAGGCAACCAGCACCAGAATGAGAGGACACAGTCTCAAGCTGTGCCAGGGGAAGTTTAGGCTTGAGGTGAGGACAAAGTTCTTCACTGAGAAAGTTGTTAGGCATTGGAATGGGCTGCCCAGGGAGGTGGTGGAGTTGCCATCCCTGGAGGTGTTCAAGAGGGGATTGGACATGGCATTTGGTGCCATGGTCTAGTAGTCATGAGGTCTGTGGTGACAGGTTGGACTTGATGATCTTTGAGGTCCTTTCCAACCTTGTTGATTCTATGATTCTATGACTCTGTGATTATTGAAGGACTAGAAGGGTAAAATAAAGATATTCTACAGGTATGCTAGCTGTATTTCAGGAAAAGGAGAAAACCTAATGAAGAACAACAGGGGAAATATTTGTCCTCTTTTTTGTCTTGGTTTTCACAAGCAAGTTTTACATTCTAATTATATTAGAAAATTGAATATTCTTTATTGGCTGAGCTCCCACTTAGCAACTAAAGAGGTATCTAGACAGACTTTCTGGACAGACAGTAGACTGGTACTCCTAACCAGCAGTCAGTGAAAGGCCAAGAGGGTAGACTTTCCTCAAACAAGTACTTATGAGGAAAGAGCTAACAAAAACTTAGTTATGGGAGACTCTAGAAACTGTGAACAGTAATTCAAGAGTCATGTTTCAATAAAAGCATAAACCAGGAGTGAAAATAAAATCAAATAAGGGAATGAGTTCCACAGAAACATCAAGGTAGGTATGAGGAAGGATGAGAGAAAAACTGTGGAAAAAAACAGAAAACTCACTCCACAAAAAAAACTCCTCATAAGTAATAATAAACCACAAGGAAACTGCTTAACACCATCAGGAAAAGAATATCTCAAATCACCCAGCATGACATCACCTACTGAATACCAGGGGAAAAAACCAGAAAAAGCTGCTCAAAATCACAGTAAAAACCTCTCCTGCCACCAAAAATCTTTGGCTATTTTGCATAGATTAAAACAATTGCTGTTTTGTTTGGTTTGGTTTGGTTTGGTTTGGATTATTGATTGGTTGGTTGTTTTTTGGGTTTTGTTTGTTTGATTTTTTTCCCCTTTACAATATTTCAAGCTACTTCTTTTGCCAGACTAGCCCCTATAACACTTCATTGTAAAGATGAATTGATATTATCTTTGTTCAGTGCTTCAAAGAGTGTCTTATATTTTCATTATATACAGAGTATCTTTGTATAGTTGGCATTTTATTGGTGTACCAAGCACTTACTCTTCTCACTTTATCTGTGGTAAATAATTGTTCAAGGCTGCTATTGACCTTCTGGCATTAGTTATGCTTCCTCCAAAATACTAAATCTGCTTCTGAATTCCATCTCAGTCATTCCAGACTAACTGTCTATAAGAGTAGTGCTGACACTGCAAACTGTCAACTTACACCACTGGTCAACACTGAGCAAAGAATCACAGCAGGGTTTGCACATACTCGAACAACATAAGCCGCAGTGTCAATGAAGTGAGGGTAAGTCATGAAGGAAAGCTTATCCCTGGGGCTTCCTTATGTTGCACATTAAAGGGCTGCCTCGCCTCTTCAAACAAAGCCTGTGATGTATCTTAGGTTAAACTTTGGGTCAGCTGTTTCATTAAAGATCTGCAACTTTATCTACAGCGGTGTTGGAAATAGATTAGAAGTGAAAGACTCAATGATTCAGCAGTAATATATAAATAAAACTTACACTTAAGCCTCACTTTTCATATATACCCATTTATGTATATAAGTGTATATATATATAGGCATGTATATGTATGTATGTATTTGTATATGGACATAAAAATATGTATATTCATATATATATACACATACAGATGTGCAACAGTAGGAACAGCTCAGGTGGTATCTGGGCAGATAATTGTGTTTATAGCTTTAGTTGTTGAGAGTCTATTTATTGTGTGTATAATTCTTACTCATGACTTGAAAAATAACACAATATGATCTTATAAATCTAACAGTCCCATTAGCATGTTGATATATTAAGAAAATAATAGATGTCACTTACACATCAGAATTTTCTGAAATAAGTGTTTTTTGGATAATTTGCATTCACCTTTCACAACCTCTACTGGAAAACTTACTTTGTTTTTGTTTAGATTTATAGTCGCTTGTACTAGATTTTTCTCTCATGTAGCATAGCATATTAGATTGTTCGACTGAATTGTTCATGAAAAATATTGAGTCTGGGAATCTGATGGAAAACTCAGTGGTAATTTAATATAAAGAACAAATGAAAAGCAATTTAACAAGAAAAAGCTAAAATACGTATTGAAGTCTTTCCCCTCTTTTTCTGTAGCTGAATAAATCTTGCTAAGAATAAGAATTTTCTGCAGCTTTATATACTTTAAACTTGCTTGAAATCAATGAGAAATATATGTACTGTTCAGATATGTTATAAGTAGGATGATCTGTTTTTTTAACATCTGTACTTCAAATGTCTTTTATGCTGCATTGTGGTAATTTCATGTTTTCTCTGCTCTATTTAGCAGTATTTTTAATTGCATATAAGTGCTGACTGCCACACGCTCTGTATATTCTGTGGGTTGGATGCACTATCTGTTGGCTTGAAAGCTGGAGTGGAAAGTAACAAGTCATCTGTCTTTCTCCTTTTCTAAATGAGATCATCTTATTTGTGTGCATTTGTACAGAATAAAAGGGAAAACGGAGAACTGGGACAGACTGTCCTTCCAACATAGAGTGTATGCCACTCATTTAATTCTTTGCCATTGTTTTCCAGCCAGTTAGCTAGGATAAGTGGATGAAGAATAATTATGGTCCTATGTGTGCTAACCCTTGGTTTAAGGAAACATAAATTAAAACAACCTGGATAGCTGTATAGGAACTGAAAGTCACCATCCCTGGAGGTGTTCAAGAGGGGATTGGATGTGGCACTTGGTGCCATGGTTTAGTTATGAGGTCTGTGGTGATGGGTTGGACTTGATGATCTTTGAGGTCTCTTCCAACCTTGGTGATTCTGTGATTCTGTGATTAGGCTTTGTACTGAGAAAGATTGGCCCCTTTTTGTAAATTTGTTCTGAAAATGGAGAGAATAGGCAGTGTTACATATAATGAAGCAACATGGTCCTAAAGCTACAGCTCTTTAAAAAATTGCATGTATTTCTGTTTATGTATCACAAACAACTTAAATAATTTCATTTCCTTACCAGACCCTCAACTGTTCTGGTAATTAACCTCATCCTTAACTGGGGTGAGCAAGATTATCCAGTGAAGTTTTAACACTCCCTTTGCTACTCCTGTTTACACTAATTAAGAATATCACCCAACAGCTTTGTAATTATATCCTCCAGACTTTCAGTGATCATTTTACATTCTGTATTTTTAGTAAAGAGAATGAAAATTAATTGCTTTGGGAATTTTGTAATTAAAAAAAAATTATTTGACTTAATAAGTGTGCAATTATAAAGGAAACTATTTTAAATATTTTTAGCAAGTAAGTACTATTTTATTATAGAATAGAATAGAATAGAATAGAATAGAATAAACAGGGTTGGAAGAGACCTTCAAGATCATCGTGTCCAGCCCATCAACCAATCCAACCCACCTAAACAACTAACCCATGGCACCAAGCACCCCATCAAGTCTCCTCCTGAACACCTCCAATGACGGTGACTCCACCACCTCCCCAGGCAGCCGATTCCAACGGGCAATCACTCTCACTGTATAGAACTTCTTCCTCACATCCAACCTAAACCTCCCCTGGTGCAGCCTGAGACTGTGTCCTCTTGTTCTGGTACTGGCTGCCTGGGAGAAGACACCATAATTTTTTTTTGTGCTGCAAAATAGAATTGTTATCCCAAGGTCCAAATAAATTCAATAGTGTTCCTTCAATTATACTTCTCTGTTTTCAGATCATCTGCAAAACTTGATCCTACAGATCTATCCCCAAGTTCCTCAAGCACTTCAAATTACCTGCATGCTCCATGAGCTCTGTTCCAGAAATAACGATAATTAAGAAGTTTTGCAGATAAATGAAGGAGATAAATTTATTGCTTGTTTGTTTATTTGTTTGTTTTGGGTTTGTTTCTTTGTTTTGTTGAGGTTTTTGGTTGTTCGTTTTGTTTTTCTGATGCACAGAATTTTAATGCAAAACAGAAAGGAGAATCGAATAGAATAGAATAGACCAGGTTGGAAGAGATCCATGCAATACAACTCACACAGATATGAAATTAAATCAATGTTCATGAGAATTTTACAGATATATAATAATTATATTTTACAGATATATAATCTGTTCACAGATATATAATTAAATAACATTAAAATATTCACCAATAGTATTTTTAAATGTCTTTTGCAGTTTTTGAAGATTACTTTTGTTGATTTTATTTCTGAAGACATTAGACCAAATAGAAATAATAATGTGCATGATATGGTATTGTTTTTAATAGAAAAGCACATTAAATTGATTTGAAATGTTCATTTTGAGATGAGTTTGGCAAACCTTTCTATTCTACTACAAGTTTCCAATGAAAATATCAGTTTTGACAAGAGATCTTTCTAAGCAAAAAGTTTCCAGTAAGATCTCTATAATTCTTTGCTGAAAAGCATGTATAAGCAGCTTATTAGAGTCTTTTTGCCAGTTTTGCTCTTTTAAGCAGCAAAAAAAAAAGAAACTGCAGACTAAACAATACCAACTTTTTAATTCTTGCTTGTGAGACATTTTTCAATCCCTGCAAAGACATTTTCTTTCAAATAACATAAGTACAACTGGAAAAGATAACTTCCACAGTATTGAGAGACTTTAATTGTATTAGCTGCTGACAGGAGGATAGTATTTTAAAGTAAAACAGAATCAACTCGCTGATTGACAGACCATACAGACAATGAAATAAATGTAAGAAAAACTCAAAGTAGAGAAAATCATAAGAAAGTTAAGAAGATTTTGGTTTGTCTTGAATAATCATCAAACATTCAGGCAACTAGAAGGCTAAAAAGTAAGAATATAGATTCATTTTTTTAGTATGTTTATTCTTTTAATTTAAACTAGCAAATATACCCCTGAGACTCTCCCCCATGAGAAAGGGAACAGAAATATTTTAGTTTACGTCACTTTGTCTTACTTTGTCCTCAGAGGAGGTAGTGTGTTCTACATGGCCAATAGCTTGTAATCTTTTTTTCAGAAACAGGTTCAACTTCAGTTCTGAAGTATGTGCCTTGTGCTCATAAACATATGAGACTCCTAAAAGTCTGAGGCTACCTTGAAATCATGCAGTTCAGGAATAACTTTGCTCTTATTGCTTTCTATAGTTTCAGCCTCTCAAACTTCAATTAAGAAAGATATGTGTAAAAGAAAGCAAAGCTACAATGTCATTATGATCACAATCTGTCACAAATAAAATGGCAGATGTCACCAAACTACTGAAAAATGCAAGAGTTTGAAGTTCTGATCTAAAGCAGTCAAAGGAGCAACATACTTTGTCATTTTTAATCAAGAAAATCTGCCTTCTTGAACTGGATGATTAAGAAGACTTCCCTCAGTCATTATTGTACAGTAATCCAAAGTCTATTACAGTCTGTGCTGTGTAAAATGCTGAAGTTGCATTTTCTGTGGGTGCATTCAGGACAATGAGATTAAAAGGCTCAGTGGTGCAGCCTGCAGCATTTCAGGAATGGCAATATCTATGCTTTTTCTTAGTTTATCTTACCTTCACTGAACATTTCAGCACACAGAGCAGGGCTGAATTCATACAAATGGATTTGTGCAAGCAATTTCACAGGCAACACAGAATTTTGTTAGGGGAACACTTCCATTTACTGAAGATAATATGATTTGTGTATCACCTTTGTCTATCTTTTGGCTTTGTTTAATATAACTGACAATGTTGTACATTGACATAGTAAAACGCAATATGGAGCTCGTATATGTATTATCTATATGAACAAGAGCTTAACAGTTTGGTACAGAGAAATGACATTGTACAGTACTGTGAAGAGATATGGACTCTATCCACAAATATTGTATGGCTGAATGACTGCAGAAGCCCATGTCAAGTCATCAGATTTAATGTAGCTTTTCAACTTCCAGTTTTGAAGTCAACTAAAATAAACCCACAGACCAGTGGAAACAGAAGGGAAGAGAATAATCTTAAACCAGAGAATGCGCTTTCATTATTTTTGCAGTAACTAGCTGAATAGAAAATAGACAGTAAAAGTTATGAGTTTGGGGTTTTTTCCTTTTGTTTTGTTTGTTTGGTGGGATTTTTTTGTTTTGTTTCTTTTTGGGTTTGATTTGTATTTTTTGCCCCAATGTTGATGATTCCTTGTACCAAGAAAAAGGAGAATCTTTTAAACACAGTGTCCTAAGGACTCTGACCCTGAGAAATTCATGACACTTGCAATTTCAACATTATTCTATATAAATAACTCCTAATATTGCTTCTCCTAGCTTGGATAAGTCATTGTTCTACCAGTTCAGTTGCATTTGGAAAGGACAAGAATGGCTAGAAACTGTAGAAAATGAATATATTCTCATAAATGAATATAAAAATTTTGGTAAAGAGCAAGGATTGATAATTTGCATTAGGTCACTGGAACCTTGCTGATCTGTTTTGGAATTTAAGCAATTTCAAGAAAAACGTTGGTTAAAACAAAGCAATATTATAGATCTTGCTTGTGTGACACTTCATGGTCATGAATGGAGAACTGAGATTAAAGTGGTTTCCATACTGAGTCAGCCTTAAAATAAATGGAAGCATTTCAACAAATTGATTTGGGGTTGCCAATAATTCTCTGTAGTGCATTCTATTTTTGCATCTATGCATGTTTGAATAAGATCTTTTCTAGACAGGTTTTGTTCTGACTTTATCCTCCCTGATCCTTCCACACACCGTATTGATTAGCATGGCTTTTTCTGCTGTCCTTTCACAGAATCAATAAGGTTGGAAAAGACCTCAGAGATCATCAAGTCCAACCTATCATCCAACACCTCATGACTAACTAAACCATGGCTTCAAGTTCCACATCCAATCCTTTTCTGAACACCTCCAGGGGCCGTGACTCCACCACCTGCCTGGGCAGCTCATTCCAATGGCCAATTACTCTTTTTGTGAAGAACTTTCTTCTCACCTTGAGCCTAAACTTCCCCTGGCTCAGCTTGAGACTGTGTCCTCTTGTTCTGGTGCTGGTTGCCTGGGAGAAGAGGCTATATCCGCAGCCTTCCCCACATCCACCAGGAGGGCCACCTGATCATAGGAGATCAGGCTGGTGAGGCAGGACCTGCCCTTCCTAAATCTATGTTGGCTAGGCCTGATCCCTCGGCTGTCTTGAAGTTGCGCTGTGATTGCCCCCAAGATGCTGGTTTTGTGCATCTTGTTATCACTTTTGTTTCTTAAGAATCTGTATTTCCTTATTTACCAAGCTATTTTAAAGTATTTTCAGAAGATAGTGGTTTTTTGGAGTTTTTGTGTATATTGTCTTGGTTCAGAGAGTCTAGCATTTGGCACAACTGGATGTAAAAGGAAAGGTATTTGACTTCTTCAGTTTCCAAACCAAAAAAACTCTATCATAGATTTCCCAGGGATTCTCTATCCCCATAATGTGGGACCTCTAACTCCAACTCCATCATTACAACACTGAGAAGTGATGAGTTCCCAGCAGAACACTGTAAGGTCTCTGGTATTCCACAGTGCATGATGACAGATGTGGGAATCAAAGAAGAAATGTCAGTAATGTGGAAAGGGAGGCATTTTAGTAATGATGTAGTTATGCTTGCCCTTGAAGGAGTTGCAGGGAAAAAAATGATAGCTTTGGATATAATAATGTACGAACATTAAGAGTAAACACACATATCGAGGGAATATTATTTTATTAACTTATTGATTCTTCTTCTTAGAGAAGCTAATTGTACTATTATACTATTATTATTGTTATACTTATGCTACTACACTATGTCATTTATCAGAGAATCTGTACACAGTATGGTTTTTGGATTTGTGTCTTTGGTTAAAATTGTTGTTCAGTACTTGATTTTTTTTTAACTGGGAGGTTTTCTTTGAATATTTTTTTGTTAACACCATATACTGCACTAACAGAGATTGTAAGACACTGATTTTCATAATCACAGTGATACATAATCAGTGTATGAACATTATACAAGCAACAGTTTTTCCACAATCCTCACCTGTTATACATTTTTTCCCTGCTGATAGGTGAGCTATCTTCTCTGCTTCTCTGGTGGACTGGCAAAACTTTCTACTCATTTAAATTTAATTTTTACTTCCTTTTTCAAATAGAAATTAGAAATAAACTTCTTTTTTCCCTTTACTTACATTTTCATTCTCATCCTGACCCTGGACACTATAATTCTCCTATTACCTCAGGGAAGCTGTATGATTTTGGTGGATTTTGGTGTGGTTTGGGAGGTTTTGGTCTGTTTTTTTTTTTTTTTTTAATGAGACACAAAGAATTACAATAAAAGATTACTCTAATTTAAAATTTATAATTTTAAATCAAATGACCAGATATTTTTCTTAACAGATGTTCTACTGTAGCTGCGATATTCATTAACTACTCTGGTTTTAAATTTAGCTTCCTCTCTATTTCCAAAATCTAATATGCAAGGTTCTGTTGACTCTTCCCACAGTGTTCATGAACACCGTGTCCATAAGAAAATTTTTCTCTGATTGTTTTTTATCTATTTTTTGTTTGTCCCTCAGAAGAAAGTTTCATACACAGCAGATAGAGCATGTGGCAGACAGCTAATGAATCAAAATGGCAGATTCATAAACAAGCTCATATGTACTAGGGAGAGTTTTTTCTTCCAGAGCACCCTACCAGAGGTGTGCTCTTCCCTGTCCTTTTTGCTTTTGTTAGTGTTATGTGTAGGAAGTAAGGGCAACATACTTTCACAGTTATTTAGTTTTTCAAACATATTTCCATTTTAAATGAGCATGATACCTGGTATATTTAATCAAGAAAACAAAACTCTGCTGTCAAAGTGTGAAGCCTCCCCACCATCTGGAGTTTTGGTTGCTGGTGGAATAAACCAGCAGGAGAAATGGATCTTAGCCCTGCATAAACCAATCTGCGATAACCACAAACTCACTTTGAATCTCTTTTGGAAGGAAGAGCATAGCTGCAAGAACACCTCACAGCTGTTGCACAAATACATGTTATAGAATCATCTGCAGATGACAAATCCCAGTAATTCATGGATGTACAGATGCACCAAAATCAGCTCTTCTCTGCATCGTGGATGGAAGAACTGTTTGTTGAGCATATTTGTTTTCCATGTGCTGATTATATTATTACATATCATGCAGTATTAAATAGTTTGTGAATGAGCACTAGATAGGAAGGCTGCCTGTTTGCTCTTTTGTGCCTGCTGCAATCTGGAGTTCTTGGGAGGAAGGAAAGATTGCACCTCCCTAGGTTATGATTACTTTGGTGCAAACAGGCTGTGAAAAGCAGCACAGGAGGAAAAAGTGAAAAAGTAGAGTCATTAGCAAGAAAGGTTTAGTTTTGTTTTAATCTATCTTCTCACTGAACTGATTGTTCTGTTGTAAAAAAACTTATTTATTCTTTGGTGTTTGTGTTCTAGCAAAAAGTAAGTTTGGATTTTGTTAGGTTTTGTTAGTTTTAGTATGTTAACTTCAATGAAAGGCAGCAGGCATATCCATCTCAATGCTTTGAGATTGTCCAGGTACTGAGAATAAAGAAGCTTTTAATCAGTGATACAAGAATTTTTTTGCTTTGGTTTGTTTCTTTCTCTTTTTTTTTTTTTTTTTGGTTGTTTGTATGGTTGGTTTTTTTCTGATAAAGAAAGGTGTTAGATACTGATGACTGGATCGATGAGCTTTCTTGGCATATTGTTTCCTTCAGCAGAGCTAATATCAGCAGCTGTTGTTCAAAAGAGCAGATGGAACTCTGAAGATGACTTTTGAAATAAACCCCTCACTAAATAATGTTGAGACTTAACATTAAGTAACACAAATTCATGAGATTTGAGGTGAAGCCATCCATGATCATACAAAAATATAATGTAATAAGGAAACATAAATGGCACAAAAGATTAGAATACTGTGCCCAAATGCTTTTTTATCTCTTTGAACAGGTATTCTACAATACACAGCCAGCTTTCTAGTTCTTTATATTTGGAGTACACAAGGGAGAGCCAGATGCTTTATCATGCTCTTTTACTGAGAGCTGGAGCTTTACAGAATTAAGCATTCAATGTCATGAAAATAACCTTTGAACTGCTCTTTTTTTTTCTTTGCTTTTTTTTTCCCCTTGAATGGAGCTGTTGATCCTTTTTAAATAGTATCAGTTCTGTCTTTCTTCACTAGTGTTCTGACTGCAAATAAAAGACGCTGAACTTCCTAGTAAAAGCATTGAAGTTGAAAGTGCACTAAGCTGCTAAAAACAAAACAACCAAAGAACCAAACAAAACAACAACAAAACAACCAAACAAAAAGCACCTCAAAACAATATAAAAGAATAGCAAAAACATACCAGGGCTAGAGACAAGGGGAAAAAAAGAATGTGAAAAACATTAAAGGATGGAGGATAGAGGAGTGTAATAGTAAAAGGGAGATGAAACAATTGTGCACAGTGCTTTTCATCAGAGACAGAATGTGTGGGCAGAAATAAAAAAGGGGAAAAAGAAGAAACAGAAGACATCCTAAAACCTACACCCAAAATTATGATCCAGAAGCAATCAAAGAAACAATTAAAAGCACCAAAATATTTGGAGGTCACAAGATAAGAGGGAGAGAGAGAGAAGGTACTGGTGTTGTACATGTGATAGCCATTTTTAGAAACATCAAGAAAGAAGCAGCAGAGGAAGGACAGAGATGTGGGAAGGTATGAGTGGTGATGCGAGGGAGGAGGTAATAAGATGTGAGGGTATGATAGACAGGTTTGGCCAACTGAATCTGCTGCTGATATTCAATACCATGCTGATGTCATGCCAGCTTCAAAATGAAAGTGCTGTCTGGAGCAAAGTATCATGGGGTGTGTTCAGTTCAGATTGTATCATGCAAGGCTTCCTGTTTCTGGTTGCTGCTTCTGGATTCAATGTTTGGGGTGTTCATCATTTCTGCTGGGCTGCCTCGCTTGCTTGAGGAGGTGGGGGGAGCCATCGTATCGGCTTCAGCTGCTGCTTCTGCTTTTGTGGTGTGTTTCTGCAAAACAGGTGAAGGTAATTGTACATCATATTATGTCATTAAAATCCTTAACCCAGTTTGGGGTTTGTTTTTATTACTTTCCATTCTGTCTGTGTGTGCATGTGACTTCACTTGGAGGGCAAATTGTGAAACCAGGACAACAGGATAGGGAAAGAAGGGAGCATCACAGTTGTGACAGATGCCATCCTGAAAAGGATGTCGGTCTGTTTTATGGAAGTGTAAATGTATGTGTATAGGATGGGAAGAAAAGGAATAGACCTGAGGAAGGAAGAAAGGAAAGCTGGAAACAATCCAGCATAGAAGGGGGAATGGTGAAGTTAGTAAGAAGGATTTGAGTGAGGTAAGTGTAAGGATACAATGTAGGAAAGGATTGTGGTGAGTGGTGGGTGAGATGGGACAGAAATCCAAAGGAACTATGTGAAAAGTGCTGTGAAATATAGCTGTAGCATTTTGCCACACAATCTTTCATTATCTCAACCTGCCGTGGGTGGGGAAAAAGATGACAAGTTAAGTTTGAGTCAAGAACGTATGCAGGGAATGCCTTGCTTCAATCTGTTACCACTGTAGGGATCCACACAACTAAGGAGACAAACAAATCCCATTCCACCATCACTACTACCAATATCCTTACAATCAGAAGACATTTAATGGTTGAATGACCTTATTTGCCTTAGAAAAGCCAATATGGAAGTCAATAAATACAGTAAGACTGTGATGGACAGTTTTTTTCACAGTGTCAGTTTACATTTATAAAAGAGCAGGAGACATTAAGTCTCTATCAACTTGGTTTTCTTTGAAGAAAAAAAAAATTATGTGCTTTAACAGGACATTTTGGAACATTGCACATTTGAACTCCTATCTATATTTTTTGTCCACTCTCCCTACCACTGTCTCTCTCTTCTCTGTCATATTAAGGTTTTAACAATGTACATTGTCACTGGAAAATTAAAAAAAAAATGCAGCTTTTGTGCTGCTTTTGAGTTTACATAGAGTGGACAGGGACAGGCATGAAGCTACAGTATGCAACCTTCTTTCCTATGAAACAGTCTGCACTTGCATGGAAACAATTAAACCCTCACTAAACCAGAAAACCATCCTTGAAGGTAGAAGTGGTATCCTCTTCCAGTGCACACTGGATTTGTGCCAACATCTAGTTGTGTTGGGGTGTACCTATATGAAAGCCTCTATATTCTATATCCTTTGCGATATTTTTAAAGAGAGAATTAGCCTAGCTCTGGCTTAATATTTTTTATGTCAGCACACAGTAAGTCTGAATCTGATCTTATATTATCTTGACTGCTCTGCAAGATCTAAAGTCAGAAAAATAACCAGCAAATAATGTGCTTAAAGGTAAAATATCACTACATTCTCACTTTATTTAAAATACCTTTTGCATAGTGGCTCAGATGAAATACAGTGTAAGGTTGGATCCAAATATCACATGTTCAGCATGTAGAAGTTTCAGAGCTGTCCACATTAATCTATTGAAATCCTGAATAAAAATATTTTCCACCATTAAGCTAAGCACACAGAATTAAATAAATATAAAGACAGAAATAAAAATTAGACCTGCATAGCTATCCAAATTATGCCTGCTATTACACTGAAAATGTTAATACCATCTCTTAGGAAACAGTCCCACAGTTTTCCATTAATGATCATAAAACTACTTCAGCAAATTGCTTGCTTATTTGAGGCTGTTGACACAGCATGGACTTGTGCACCAAGGCAGGCAGTTCTGGGGGATATAAGTCAAATCTGTTACTTGTGACAATAGCACTACCTGGAGTGAGGCAGGGAGACTACCTTTTCTGTAACTTTGGTATATGTATCCATATCTCTAGCAAACTGAGATGAGAGGAACCTGCTTTGTCCCACAGAATAATTGGACTGAAAAACAGATAGAAGAATGGTTTCTAAGGAATGGCATGCTCAAGTTTTTTTAGTGCTTGTTTCCTTAAGAACATGCATATGCTAACATCCTCTACCTGTATGTATAAATGAATGACCCATACATACAAAGTATTTCAGCTGTGGTAATATCTGTGTTTCCTTAGTTCAATCTCGGCATGTATCAGCAAGTCATAAAACAAATCATATGTGAGTTTGAGCACAGTCACTACATAACTTATTAATGTTATTCTCAATAAGTTTAAAAGCAAAAATTAAAAAAGCCACATACACAAAAGAACAAAACTGAGGCCCTCAGTGGATGTAGATTATCTCCACAGAAACAATTAAAGTCTTTAAATTGAATGCCAGGAATTGAAGCCTGATACTCCTACACCATTTGAAGCAAAGCTTTTTCTTGTTTAAGGATAAAAGAGCTCATCAGAAGACACAGAAATTTTCCATTGATTTTAATTGGATTTGGATTGGGTCCAAGGAATTAATTTTGTTGTCCTGGCCTATTGATGTGCAGCTGTTCAAAAATGCTAAATTCAGTTTAAAAAAGATATGTTTAACAAAGATATTGTGGAATCCAGCTGGAAACCCTGCCTGAAATGATTTCTTTGTCTGCTTTTCTCTACATATCTGCCACTGGTCGTGGTGGTTTAGCTATTACTCTTTTTCTTTTTTCACATCTTACTGACTATATGTAACAGTGCTCAAGCAAACCAGGTGCTGCTTATGGAAAAAACCAAAGAGTTTCAGCATTTGTTTTCATCCTACACTGAAGCAGAAGATTTCTGAACATTTTAAAATTTTTCATATTAAGGATTGTCTCTCTTGGAGAAGCCAACAACTTCATAGCTGGGCAATCACTTGGTTTGCTGACTTGCAGCTTTCATTTGATATTGAAGAGAGACCTAAATCTGCATTTTCTGCCCAGTACTCATCAAATGGCTGTTTGTAGTAGATTTTACTCTTGAACAGAACTCTCGTCTTTGACTTTAGGAGCCTGATGAAGGAATCCACCACCAACAACAGTTTTCCAATAAATGTTCCTATTTCAATGAACTGTAATTTCTAGTTTCAACTAATACAAGGAAGAAATGAGAGTTTTCCCACAAGATGATATGAAGAAGTAAGGAAAGGTTAAATATCCCTGCATCACTTTTTAACTGTTTTTCCCAAAGAGTCAATATCAGATTCTGAGTATTTCCTTTTTGTATATGAATTTGTTAGATAAGTCTAATACTTTCACTGCCTTCATCTCTACCGACATTGTTCCTTGCCTTTCTTCATCTCTTCTATCATTACCATTACCATTTAGCTATACATTATTGTTTCTCTGTAAAGGATTGTCACTATACAGAGTATTCCAGGGGTGCCTCAACAGTGCTGAAAGCAGACGGTTTCAACTATATCTTACCTCACATTTAGTAGTATTCATTAGATTATTATTCTTAATGCCAGTATATGGTAAATCCCAAAGAATAAAATTCTGATCTGCTGCCAAGTGGACATTGAAATTAAGGTAGATTTATGAATTACACTACCTATAGCACCATCTCTGTGTCATTGACATTTTGCTGAACAGAGCTGTCATTAGTAATTTTTAATTTGATTACTCATTGAAAATTTATTAACTGAATAAGCTGCAAAACTTTGTGGCTTTGAGAATCAATATAAATAGGATTACAACTCAAAGGCAAATTCTGCTCAGTATAAAGATGACCAAAAAAAAAAAAAAAAAGAAATAAAGAATTTATTGTAGCTTTGGTTCTAGAAACAGGCTACAAAGTGACTGAACTTCCAGAAATTTTGAAGTTACTTCAGAATAAACTGTATTTTGTTCTGAGAAAGTCTTTTGCTCTCTTCATACTGTGACATTTCAAAGGGCAGAAGCTAAAAGGGACAACATTTGAGAACATCTATTTTTCTCATTACAGCTGCAGCACTATCACAAGGCATGTTGTGGGTGATAAAAACAAGAAATTTAGACAGCATGCTTGAACAGCATGGACTTTCACACTCCTGCATCAGCCTTTCTCTGGCTTTCTCTCTTATGCCTGATGAGAAATACTCTCAATATATGAGCTATTAAACTTCATAACCATGTAGAAATTAACAGTAAAAATGACATGAACAATTTCCTTAGGTACACTACAAGCGAAGGAAAAATAGAAAGGAAAACACCCCATGCTTTCTTTGTATGGTAGATGTAGTATTATGAAGAACATTTGTTCTGTGCAGCCAGGTGCTTGATACTGAGAAAAAGTAAAGCAGGAGTGAGACAAGATACCAAGTGGATTTTGCACCATAAACTGAGAGCTTGCTTTTAATATTAATCATTTAACCTGCCGCCTCATGTATTTGAATAAGTCTCTGCTAACGCTCTGAAAGCATTAGCATGTCACCATTCTACAAACTTTAGTCTCAAGCTGCCACAGTTTGAAACTGCCTGAGTATCCTGGAGAAAAGAAAGAGAATTATAAAGTGCATTGGGTTGGAACAGGCCTCTAGAGGTCATCTAATCCAAACCCCCTGCAATAAGTGGCACACCCCCAAGTGGATCAGGCTGCTCAGAGGCCCCCATCAAGCCTGACCTTAAATGTCTGCAGGGATGGGGCCTCAACCACCTCCCTGGGCAAACTGTTCCAGTGTTCCACTACCCTCATAGTAAAGAAGTTCTTCCTAATGTCCAATCTAAATTTACACTTCTCTAGTTTAAAATCTTTGTGCTTTGTCCTAGCACAACATGTCCTTGTAAACGGTCCCTCCTCACCTTTATGAGATTCTCTTCAGGAAGGCCACTATAAGATCTCCTCAGGGCCTTCTCTTCTCCATCTTGAACAACTGCAACTCTCTCAGGCTGTCTTTATAGGAGAGATGCTCCAGCCCTCCAATCATCTTTGTGTCACTCCTCCAGACCCTTTCCATCAGGTCCATGTCATTCTTGTGTTGAGGGCCCTCCAGGAGTCTCCTGTATTGCCTACAGCTCACTGTATTACTTTTCCAGTAGATGTCAGGGTGGTTGAAGTTCCCCTGCAGGATGAGAGCCTGTGAGTGTAATGCCTCCTGTAGCTGGAGTAAGAAGGCTTTGTAAGAAGAGGATCGGAGAAAGCAAAGTTGCCCTCCAGAAGGTGCAATGTAGGGTTCATGGTATCATGGAACTGCAGCATGAAGCACAAAGAAATCTGAGGTGATTCCAGAGAGTTATAAAAGTACTTCATACATCTTGCACGATGCAAATTTGCTTTAAACTTGTGTAATACTTTACATCTAAAGAAATTACAATGCTCAGAAACATCTGTATGTGTCCACACATAGAAAATATCTTAATATATGTTACCTGAGAAATAATTACATGTGAGCAGGACACAACTACAATCACACATTTATCTTATAAACAAGTATCTGAACCTCTTCAAATCCTTAAGACATTCTTGGTTCCAGTATCATTTCCTCAAGATATAGGAAATTCTTCATACTTGGCTTTATGAAGTAAATGACAGAGGGGGAGATTACAGCCTAAACCAAACTTGCTGAACTACACTTATTTCCAATTTAATTTGTAGTTTTAGAACTGACTTTCTCATGCATCGTGTCAATGAAAAATTATAATTTTAAGAAATCATGAATCATACCCTACATTTAGCAATCCATCTCTTCAACAGTATGTTGAGCCAAGATGCTCATTCTAGTTTAAATGGGATGTCTAGGTTTTAGACAAGATAAAGTTAAGTGATATGACTTACTCGTGGCCATAAAGGAAACCTGAAATTGAGCTCTGTTTCACAGGCTTAGGTTTCCTACACACAAGATCATATTTCTTACTAATGGTGTAGATAAGAATATGTAGGAAACTGTTATCTCTGTCACTATCTGAAGTTTAAGAGCTTGATTTGAAGTTAACATCTATCTTACCATAAATTTTGCATAGGATTTTGTTGTGTGTTGTTTGGGGTTTTTTTAAAGATAGGAAAAACCAAAACAAAAAAACCCCAAAACATAAAAAGGTGGAGCTGCACTCCCCAGGATCTGAAGCTTTTTGAGCTTTTGCATTTCCTTAAGAGGAAGAATCCTTAGGACAGGTCCATTCCTTGAAGTTCCTAAAGAAGTGTGATGGTAACACTCCCAAAGTATTCTAGAGTAGAGAATTTTTGTTGTATTTCTCACTACAAAGCTGAAAGAGACCACACACTGTATAATATAGCCTTCCCTGTGACTGCCTCATATATTTTTTAGTCTTATGTAACCATACTGTTCATTATTCATTTGCTATAGCCTTGGGGAAAAGACAAAAAAGGCATTAAAAGTAATTAAAAAGTATTAAAAAGACTATCAATTTATTTCTTGGAAACACACTTGTGATAAGTCATGCACATGCAAGTCCCCTTATTGTGGGGTGTAATACTCCAAGACTTAGCAACTTGAGCAATCACATGTAGTCTAGACAATTAAATAGATCACTCTGGATATTTTTGAGATATTTTTTTCTATGAAAAAAAATAAATTAAAATATATAAAAGGTAGGAAAACTTTGCTTGTTTTGATAGTTGTCCTAAGTATTTATTTTTATACATATCAACTACTTCTTTTTCTTTTCACTTCTACCAAAAATGTGGAAAAACATTTTTCATTAACCTTCTGCAAGAAATTTCTTGCATATATTAAGAGATTAAAATAAAAAATATTTTTTTTTCAGAATAGTGCAGTTCTGCTTGTATTAAATTAATGTTCAGAAGAAAATAAATCATTTTTGTCAGAGACAAATCTTTAATGATAAATCTCAGGATGTGTTATAACTGTCAAATTAATTTGAAGTCGAAAGAGTTATGCTGTTTCAGCTATAACTATTGCAGCCTTTCCTGCTGCACAGCAATTAGCAACTGACAAATCTTTCCTGAAGAAAGTTAAATGTTTTCATTCTATCTTAGAGTTGAGGAGATAAGTCTGAAGATGTACAGCAATTTTTGCAGACAGAAGCAAAGTACTAAAATATTATGGTGTCATGTCCTGTTTTAGTCACTATGATATTGCTAAAAAGGAAACAATTAGAAGCAGTAATATAAATTCTTCCTCTTGACATGCTTTGAAGATGGAAAAAAGAGCTAGATCCAGAATTTAGGGGCAATGAAGGCATTATGCAAAGGACAGTGAGACATAGGCTCAAGATTCCCCTGGAGAGAATGCCACTACGCAAAAATAGATGAGTGTCCCAGCTGGCTCAGATGTGCCAAAACTGATTGGTTTTTCCAGCAACACAGCTTATTCTTATTCTGAAGTTAAGAGACAAATATGCTTTCAACACCTTCAGTTCTAATCCAAAGAGATTGCCATTGATTTTTCACTTTTAAAACTCCAAAGAGGAAGTGAGGAGATAGTAGGAGTTCTTGGAGCTGTTATTGATTCTCAGATATTCAGCATGTGTCTATAACACTCACTTTACATTTGTAGATTCATTTTTTAACAATAGAGGTAAACAGGAGAATTCTAAAGTACGTCTCTCTGAAAGGTCAGTTTAACCCTTTTGCTCCTGCTTAGACTTCAGATTTATGATGAATGAGCCTAACTGTAACATGACAGTTCAGTGGAATTTATTGAAAAATAAGTTTTATCCAAGCTTGTCATGTGATAGCCCTAGTGAATATGAATACTGATTGGAAAAATCCCAGTGCAACTAAATCTAATAGCATTGCTGTGTTAATCTGATCCCTTTCATTACCAATATCAGGCCTGACTCTCCCTCACAGCTAATTCAAAGTATAAATAATTGCATTTACATTGTCAAATATTTAAACATTAACCCAGACTTTTTTTTTTTTTCTTTAAAGGCCTCCAAGGTTTAAAAAAGCCTTTTGCTTTAAAAATAATTTGTCTTACTTATTGATTCATAGAGTTTTCCTTATAGCTTAGAATCAATTTCAGCACTGCTGCAGGTTACACTGTGAATAAGTTGTGTTGGATATATTTGTCTCAAAAAAGCCATCTGTCTTCTTTGCCTCTTTACTAGGTTAAACCCAGCCCAGGAGGCAGTGGGTTGAAAAGAATCTAGCCCCAGGTGGACAAAGAAACCTGACCCAGGTGGGCAGAGAGATTTGGCCCCCTCTCCGAGGGAGGGGTCCCTGGTCAATGTCTATTCCACTCCCACCCCCTGTCCACGACCCTATTTAAAGGGAAACCATTTTCTGCCTTGTTGTCTTCTCCTACCCTTGCCTCCCTGATGGTCTGCGTAACCACATGGTTGGGCCTGTTCCATGTTACTCCAGACTCCTAAGCAACTGTGTCTACAGAGAATCCATCTTACATTCAGGGTGCTTTGCCAGTGGCATCTGGTTTTGTATATATTTTTATTTACCATTTTCCCTTATGTCTTTGTAACCTTCCTTTTACTCAAATGCCTTTTGTATTTTGTTAAACTTACCTTTTTACTTCCAATTCAAGACTGGGGTTTTTTGTACACTTATCTGTCCTCTCCACCTGCCTGGTTTTTCATTCCCTACCAGGAAAAGGGGAGAGGGGAGGCTGCTGAACTCTGTTACATTTTGGGCTTAAACCACAACAGCCTCACACTGGCAGAAGACTATTCTGTCTTATTCTGTACTAGAGCTTACTCTTTTGTTTGATTCCTCAGTAAGAAAAGGTGCATGATAAAAAGGAATTGGACCGGCAAAGTCATGTCATCACGTGGATGAATAGTCAGTTGTAGTGGGGTTTTGTACTGCTTCTGCTCTGATATTATTGTATATATAGGATAGATTTATATTAAATGAAAACCATATAGATTTTTTTTAATTAATATACATCACTAGATAGTTCTCATGTCTCTTTTCTCAAACAAAACCTACTTGAATGTCTAAAATAACCCACATATTCCTTTAGATCCAGGGAAAACCAAACCTCTGTCTTAAATTGACAGAATTCGTTAGGAGAAAACCATTAAATCCGTTGTGCTGAGAATTTCTTTTCACTGTCCTTCTTATGGACCCTGGTTGTGATGTTTTCATTTCTCATTAAAATGATACCATCTCTTTTCCTAACTGTGACCTGTTTCAATCTTGCAGATGTTGCAAGTATTGATCTATTTCTGTCTTAAAGATAATGTGTTTGCATCCAGTCCTGTGAGATTCTGAAGGCATACTGCAAAGCTTGATCTTCTGCTGGAGCTGAGTGAGTTCTGCCACTACTGCTGGTTCTCTCAAGTGTTTTTGTTGCTGCTTTCAGACATTCTAAGTGCTTTTAAGAAGTGCCTTTAGTTTATTGGTACTTAATTCTTAGTTATATGACCAAGCTGTACCTTCACTTCTAAACCACATGTATTGGCATGCTGTCAGGCAGCACATTGATATTTATACTTCAGTTGTTTGGTTTTATGTATGACTTGGCCTTGAATTCTTTTATTTAGAAGAAATATTGATTCTTGCTGAGCCCCATTTCACTCTAGAGTCTTCAGATGCATTCTTGTTAACTGCCCCATATCTTAGATCAACAAATTTGGCAGAGTTTGCCTTAAGGGGAAAAGAAGGGTATTTCAATCTCCTCATGTCTTCAATTTTGTAGTTTACAAAAGCCTTGTTGGTAGTACCAGCTATTTCTAGATGACTTTAAAGATATGTCACTTCACTGACTTATACTGAATTGCAATAAAAAAACAGCTGATCTCTGCAATACCTTGGATAATTGCAGTATATTTTCTCTTACTATTAGTACATTACTAATTAAAAAGCATACCTATAATCAAACAATACCACATCAAGGACTTTGATCTGTTCTGTCTTAATCAAAGATATACCAGATTTTGTGTTACATAGTCAGACCATTTCAACTCTGGGATCTGTAAGTGTATGCAGGATCTGTAAGCAGATGTGTAAGGTGAGAGTGTCTGCTTCACTAAGGTTATCTGATCAAGAACCTTTTCATTGCAAAAGCAGAAAATAATTAAAGAGGGGAAGCAACAAACAAAACACACAGACACATAGACCTGACAGAGACAAGGACAAGATCAAAACCTCATCAGTCATGTTAATTGATGGTCCATCAAGAAAATTCAGGCAAAATCAGGATTTGTGACTAATAAGGCTGCAAACTGGAGGGTCTGGGGTGTTGGAAATTGGAGGGCAGTGGTCAATGGGACTGTGCAAACTAGTGAAAACAGGTGAGGGGGACATAACTGGGGATGAATAAAGCGGAATAGATGTAAAGGCCTATTGCATGTAAAACAGGACTAGTCAGTATGCTTGTATGACTGAACCCTGCACTTGATCATCACTGACTGTGCTATTTTGCTAAACCATTTAACTCTGAGTAATTTCACTCTTGCGCATATGTGTGAGTATTGCAAGGACTAGTTCTAGCTGCTGGGGTGATCAATGTGAGTGAAATGCATCCCAGAAACTGGAGTCAGACAAGGGATATGGGTACCTGTGGACTGTAGTGTCAGCTGCTGGAGCATGTTAGAGTCTTGACCCCAGACACTGAGACAGGACTAGTGTGCCTCCCAAAAAAAATGTTGGGTGAGTGAAGCAAATAAGGGGCTTCAGTGCATGAAGTGGGACCTCAGGTCACAGTGTATGTGTCTGCTGCAAGATATGAGGGAGAAAGTCTCTACGTCTTTCCCAACCATGTGTGCACAGGCATGTGCCTGTGTGTCTTTTACCAACAAAATTCAAGCTCAACTGTCTACCAAGTAGGTGCACCGTGGTCCAGTTCGGAGGGCTCAAGTCTGTGAAGGAATGTCAGACTGATGGAGGGGGTGTGTTGGTACTCGGAGCTACAAATGTGCATGTGAATCTAGAGACTAATGTGTGTGAACTTCAGTCCTAATCAGCTAAAAAGTGAACTAGTGAACTTCACTAGTGAATTTCAGTCCTAATCAGCTGAAAAGGAGCAGGGAACTTGGCTGTATATGTTTATATTTTATGTGAGTCTCATACACAGGTACTGTTGGAGGCAGAGATGTACCTGTAGTCATTTGTGTAGCTGGCACCATTATTGTCCTTTGTGTGTGTGTGTGTGCATGTCTGAGATATGTGCTCAGACTCACTACTGGCTCAAACTGCAAATGGGAAATAAGCAGACACATTTCTCAGCCTGGATATAGACACTGCATCCTTGGGTACCCCAGGCTGGGTTCCAGGGTCTGGGCAGGAAGAGGCCTCAGCCCTAGAGCTGCTGGCAGTGGTTGCCTATCCCTGATTGGGAACTGTACAGGAACAAGATCCTATGCTTTTGTATTTGTTTAGCAATGAGAAAACTCTCAAATCATTGCAAATGCTGCAGTTATCAATGACCTGCAGAATTTTCTGAATTTGTGAACTTGTTTTGCATGTTTGAATTCCCTATTTTAGTGTCATTTTAATATCATATAAGAAAGAGCCTCAATATCTCATCTCAGATGATATCCAGGTCCTGTAAGTGCACATGCATATTTACATTATTCTGCACATTATACCATCATGAAGTGCAAAATGTTAGCCAAAGATTGATTATTGTTTGTGTTTCCATCCTTGTGATTTTTGGCAGCCCTACCTTCTGCCTGTGATTGTTGAATGTCAAAGTTGTTACATCAGTAGTGCTATAAAATGCCAGAATCTTAGCTGTGCTTTTAAAATATGCATGTGATACACATATTACAGGATGCACAAAGGTCTTGATTTTTCTTGACTCATAACTATTTAATGCTTTCTAGGATATGCCAATATATTTCTTAATACATTGATCCTAGGAAAGTCTGCCAAGGTCTTTGCAGTTGCCAGATCATTGTCATTTTGGAAAAGGAAGAAAAAAGAGTAATAGGAAAATTTTCTCTAAAAATTCCATTTAACAAAAAGATATTCCCTTTGTGTGAAAAGATTTCTGTACATGAGTCTCTAAGTGTGAAGGTGACACCTTCTAGTGACAACTAGAAATCCCTGACAGTTCTCTGCTGTCTGTTATATATTTCTGTTCTGTCTTGTTTAAGAATTAAACACACTTCCTATGTTATATTTTCTTTTTTTCAGATAGCATTTTCTACATCTAAACTTAATTGAAAGGTTATTAAACTGAGGTGAACACATGAAGATCAGCTTCTGGCTGTGTATGCTTGCTGATGTGTACCGTAAAGCACATTTCTGGTACTGAAGCAATGAAAAAGGGCAAACCATTTCAAGGACCAGTATGAGAATACCAAGCCAATATTTTAGTAATACTGTTCTTTTTTAGGAAAAAACTCCAGGCGGTTCCTAACCCAATGCAGTGTGCTCCCATCCAAGCCATGGGCTGACAGCTTGGCCAGGAGTTTGCTGTGGGGGACAGTACCAAAGGCCTTGCTGAAGTCCAGGTAGACTACATCCACAGCCTTCCTCACATCCACCAGACAGTCCCCTGATCATAGAAGGAGATCAGGTTGGTGAGGCAAGACCTGCCCTTCCTAAATCCATGCTGGCTGGGCCCAATCCCTTGGTCATCCTGTAAGTGCTGTGTGATTGCACTCAAGATGACCTGTCCCATGATCTTGCCCAGCACTGAGGTCAGGCTGACAGGTCTGTAATTCCCTGGCTCAACCAACTGGCCCTTCTTGTGGATGGGCATCACATTGGCCAGCTTCCAGTCATCTGGGACTTCTCCAGTGAGCCAGGACTGTTGAAAAATAGATTGGCATCAAAAAGAAAACAACTCTTTCTGAAAATATGTGGGAAATTTGAGTTCTGGCAGACCTAGAACTCTCTAGCTAGCAAAGTTAGACACCAGCAGACAATCCTGGAAAGCCAGCATATTGTTTGATGGGGCTGCCAAAGCTTCAGGTTAAGTGAGATTTAGATTTCCTGGATCCTGTCCCAGTTTCCATCACCTTCTGCCTTTTTATTTTGTAGTTGAATTTCATAGAGGTCTTGTTCTGCATTCTACAGACTGCAGAATGTTACATCTGCAAATGCAACATCTACATAATTTTGAACATATTTAAATAAAAATATACACTTGTTAAATGTTTTCAAGTGCTATGTGTCATTTCAGTGTGATAATAGTCTGATATAACACTGAAAATTGAAAATACATGTTAGCATTTGAAACAGATAAAGAGGTAAAACATGATACCAAGGCAGCAAATATATTCTGAATAGCGGCTGGAAAGATTAATCAGGAAGACTGAGGAAATGAACAGGAGTGGATAAAACAGTATGTTTCTATGTGTGAGAAAAATACTTATGGTATGTGAGAGTACAAGAGAAGCTATTTCTGAAATCCTTCTGGCATTACAGACATCCTATCTTTATGTTATGATGAAACACAAAATTTGGGAGGTAAATCAAGTAATTATGTTTATATGGCTAAGGTTAGAATACAGTGTTCCATTTTCCTTTTGGCAAGAAAATCTTAAGAAAGTAACTATTGCTTCATTTCACACAGTTCTGCACCACCTTTACCTTTAATTTTCACCTTTGTTTACAAAATTGCTATTGTTACAAGGAAACCTTCCAAAAGAGTTTGCATAGGGTTTATTTCAAAGCTTATGTAAATATAGGCCTATCAAAAGATATGGAATGATTTTTATTTGGAAAATAGAATAATTTGACTTTAAGAACTAGAGCACTGTGGTGGAATACTCTACAAAATTTAAGTGCAGAGTGGCTATGTAAGCCAACACCTAACACCACCATGGCCATTAAACTATGTCCTGAAGTGCCATGTCCACAAGTTTTTTAAAGTCCTCCGAATGGTGACTCCACCACCTCCCTGGGCAGCCTATTCCAATGCCTGATCACTCTTTCAGGAATATATTTTTCCTAATATCCAATCTAAACCTCCTCTGGCACACCTTTAAGCCATTTTCCTTCATTGTATCATTTGATACTAGGCAGAAGAAACTAACACCTACCTCACTACAACGTCCTTTCAGGTAGTTTTGGAGAGCAATATGGTCTCCCCTTCTCCTCCTCTTCTCCAGACTAAAGAATTCTAGATTCCTCAGACACTCCTCTTAAGATATTCTCCAGGCCCTCCACCACCTTTCTTGCCCTTCTTTGGACATGCTCTGGCAACTCAGTGTCCTTCTTGGCGAATGGTGTGTAACAATAGCTGGTTGTGAAATGGGGGGATGTAGCAGTTCTCTTCTGAATAGTTAATTTCCTCTTTGTAAACCAGAAATGAGGAGGTGCTTGATGTCCAAAGGAAAGTTTGTAGTACCACAGAGATTAGAAATACCAGATAACGCACTTCTTCAGGTGTCTGTCAAGAAGCAACTAGTCTGAGCTTCTCTACCACAAAATTGTGATGAAAATGTGCTATGAGAAATTGAGGCCTGAATCTCAAATTAAAAACTTGTTTTATAAGTTTTTTATATCTGTCTCCTATTTTGTTGAAAATTCCTGTGGCTTGGTCTTTTTATTCCAAAGAGTCTCATTTAAAATGATCTTGTTTGAAAAGAAATTAAAAATGCTGATTTAATTTCGAACATGTTTCCATACACTACAAAGTGAACAGAGGTGAGACATTAGTTCTGAGAGCAAATTACATTAAAGCATTAACCATATTCCTATCTTTAGTGATGTAGAATCAACTAAAGCACCTATTTCTAGATTTCAAACAAAATTTTTCAATCTGCAACTGGAAATAAAATGAACGTCATTGAAAAACTACATCCTAATCAAGATGTTAAACTATGGCAGGAAGCAGTGTCAGCATTCTCTGTGTCAAGTAATTCTTTCCTCTCTTCCACAGGTACCTTACACTTTTACCCAGGGAAGTGTTCCTAATTCACTTTGTTTACTTTGCAGATAAAACAAGAAAGAAGTTGAAGAACTGACATTATTTGCAGAATGTAATGGGAATTTGAGGTAAATTGAGATGATCGTGTGAATACTGAAGCAATACAGTGTCTTCTACAGTTCACCAAAGATTGATTGCTATAGGTGTAGATTAAGCTAAATGACCTTTGATGGAATGAGAGAACAATGCTATCTGCAAATGAACCATTTTGTTAAGATGATTGGAGATGATTCTGGTCTTAGACAGAAAAATACTAATTCTATTAAGCCAGAATTTTAAACAGTTGTGTTCCACTGAAGTATTTGCACATTTTCTTCTCAAATTGTTTCTTAGGTAGAGATACAATCTCAAACCTCTAGACTGAGTGATTGTTTTGAGATGAGAGATTGCCCTATCCTGAGGCTATGAAAACAGGTGAAGAAATAAGTGTCTTTAGGTAATCACCAGTACATCTACAGATTTTCTGTCACTGCACACTCTCGGCTAGGTAGGACAGAAAGGTTTCAATTCCTTTATGTTCCTTCTCAGACCAGCAATTTTTCATGTACTGCTAGATGTTTTTAATCAGTTAACACTTCTAAGTTGCAAGAGTATCTTTCCGTCACTGTGCTAGCAAATACTCATTTGAGTAGATAAAATTGCTACACATGGTTCAAATACTTACACTTAATTGACAAGACAGATTATCAGTGAGAGGAAATATCATAAATACATAGAAAAAGAATGATTTAAAAAATTACTTAACTGTTGTTATGATTGTATGGAGATTATTAATAGTCAATAGGTAGAACAATTAATAAAAATATTAATAACTTTATTTATTTTTAAAAAATCCCCCAGAAAATATTAATAAAACCTATTTACTGGTTCAAAATATTTGGTTGTGGAACAGATATCTCACCAGCAGGAACATGTAACAATTTAAACAATATGAGCAACAATCCAGAAACAATAAACTGCAATTTATACTGTAAAACAAAAGAGAACATTGGCAACATGCTGGAGAGTGTCCATACAGGGAGGGGAGGTACTCTAGAATTCACTAGGGCAACAGACCTTTAACAGATGCTTATAAAAAATCTGATTCCATAATTTCTCACTGATCATGGTACCATGCACGGGAATTTAAACAAAACCAAAATGGAGTCGACCATGTGAAAGCTGCAGGAACACACGTTCACTTTCTGTTGGCTTCTGTGGTTTATCTTCAAAGGCTTTGGAGCTGAAAGCTTTGTAGAAAAGAGATTGATGCTGAAGATTGCAGGGCTTGTTGGCTTTCTAACTTTGCCTATTTGGAGAGGTTCTTCAGCTGCAGTGCTTGTTGCTTCTTCCAAACCTCCTAGGTTTTGTCTCTTGGCCCAGCAAGACACATCTGTCTGCTTCTGGCCTTTACAATGCTATATATCAAGGGATCTTGCAGTCTGGGTAAACTGAACTACAGCCCAGATTCCAAGCAAGGCTTGTGACTTCTCCCAGAGTTTGGACAAATGCAAGGCAAGGCGCTGGCTCTTTGGGCTGGTATTTGTAGATTTCCCAAGACAATGATGGCCAATGATAACAAAGATTAAGAGATAAAAACCTGACACTTCAACTTCTAGAATGAGTTTTCTCCAAATGTGGCTAAAGGCACACATACCTGGCCCACTTGGACTCCAAGGCATGTTCAGACAAGCCTGGGCAATGCGGGCAATTTCCTGAAAAACCAGACTACAACAACACCCACCACCCCTACCCCCCAATATAAAATCTACAATCCCATAGAAATAAATGTGATATATGTGGGGAAAAAAACCAAACGAACCCAAAACCTAATTTTCTGTTATTATGTACACAATGAATGGTAAGTCAAATGCTAGGAATTATTGTACAAAAAGATAAAGAAACAAGACAAAACTATTGTTGATGACTGTATATTATTTCATTGCGGGATTGTACTTTGAAGCCTTTGTTCAAAACAAAAAGAGCATAGGAGAAACAGAAAAAGCACAGAGAAGAGCACAAATACAACTGTACTCAGGGATGAATAATCTTCAATCTGCACTGCAGAAATGAAAATGGAAATGGCTGTCGGAAGCAGTATTTACAAACAGAAGTCTGAGGCAATCAGCTTCAGCTGTTAGGTGCCTTGTCCATTATAGAACAAGGAGCTCCAGTAAAACTAGTAGGCTACAGACAAAACACAATCTTCCTTCTATACAACTAGGTTGGGATTTCTTTGCAACAGGATGCTGCAGAGGCTGGATGATTACTTAAGATCTAAACAAACTGTGTAAATTCATGTAAGAAAAACCCTCTTGACAGTTATTAAATACCATCAAGTCCTCTGTGGCCCACATTGCTGCAGGACACTAAATCACAGCAAATGACATGAGTGTTTTGGGGATGTATGACTGTAGCATTTTGTTGTTCATATGTGGTTTTCCAAGTATTTGTTATTAGCACATGGAATAGATTGACCTTTGGAATAGGTCAACCTTTGGTTTGGTCCACAATAATCCTTGTAATGTACTTATGTTTCAACTATTACTTTCACCAACAGGTTGACCAAAGTCTTCCAGCAGTCATAGAAAAATATTAAGGAGTTGGTCAGTAAGGACAGCTCAGGTTGTGCTGTGGTAAAAAACCAAAATCATATCAGAATAAACGAAAGCACTATGTCCCATATAAGCTTACAGATCTATCCAGTTGTTAAGTATTAATTCTCTTTGGAAAGCTGAGGACTAATTCAATTGGAAAATTTTTACACATACTCATCCTGAATTTCTGTAGTGATTAAAACTTGAAAAAAATAAACAAACAAACAAAAACAACAAACAAACAAAAAAAACCCAAACCCCCCAAACCAAACCAACAGATTCTTCATGTCAATATCTATCCCTTCAAAATCCTCTATATCATCAATAGTTTAATGGTCAGCAACATAGGAAAAATTGAATACATCATGATACAATGAATTAAAAATTGAGAAGTAAAAGGAAAAATACTTTCTCAGGCCAATACAGTTGTTGGCTAATGTCTGTTTTATAGTTCTACACCAGAGAAATCCTTCTGTCTTCACCTAGACCTATATTTTCTTTCATAGTATTTTCTCCTTGTTTTTATTGAGGCTAGATAAGGGTCTGACAGCCAGCCAACCCAAGGCCAACCCATCACAAAAGTGCAATCATTAATTGGAAACTTTAGCATTTATTAGCCAGAAATAAATGTTTTGCAGCAGATTACTTTGAGAGAAATTTTTTACAGATGTTGGAGCAAATACAATGTGATTCTAATTACACTTTTCATAAGATCATGTTGAGCTTTTGCAATAAACATCAAGTAAAATACTTGGAATGCTGAGAAGCGGTGAGAGTGAAATGTCACTCTGGAAATAAATGTGAGAATGCCAGACTGTCCTGTATTTCCATTGTGTAACATTCCCAAGGGAGTTTTTAATTTCATTCTTGCTGTGCTTTGAAGATAGATAAGAGGCATGTGAGCATGTGGGAGTGTACTCTGTCATAACAGGCCTGATTCATCTAAAACATTTGAAGAAGAGTTATGAGCTCTTCCTCTGCATCCTTCAAAGAGACTGGATTAAAATGAAATATTGCATAGATGCAGAGACAATAGCTGGACCTGCCAAGTGGTCAGTTCTTCACATTCAGCAGTTAAATAGAATAGAATAGAATAGAATAGAGTAGAATAGAGTAGAATAGAATAGAATAGACCAAGTTGGAAGAGACCTTCAAGATTTCGCATCCAACCCATCATCCAACACCACCTAATCAACTAAACCATGGCACCAAGCACCCCATCAAGTCTCCTCCTAAACACCTCCAATGATGGCGACTCCACCACCTCCCCGGGCAGCCCATTCCAATGTAAAATCACTCTACCTATGAAGATTTTTTTCCTAACATCCATTCTAAACCAGAATAGTATACAATTAACAAAGACCCTGCTAGCCCAGGAAAAAAAGCTCTGTCTCCTCCAATGTTTTTCTTCCAAATGCAGTTGCATGTGAGGAGTAAGATTATGGGGGAAAGGTAATTTAGAAGATAATGTAGAATAGAATAGAGAAGAATAGAATAGAATAGAGAAGAATAGAACAGAATAGAATAGAATAGAATAGAATAGAATAGAATAGAATAGAATAGAGTAGAATAGAATAGGTTGGAAGACACCTTTGACATCATTGTATCCAATGCATCATCCAACACCATCTAACACCATCTAGTCAACTAAACCATGGCACCAAGCACCCCATCAAGTCTCCTCCTAAACACCTCCAATGATGGCGACTTCACCACCTCCCTGGGCAGCCCATTCCAATGGGCAATCACTCTCTCTATGAAGAATTTCTTCCTAACATCCAGTCTAAACCTCCCCTGGTGCAGTTTGAGACTGTGTCCTCTTGTTCTGGTGCATGTAGGCAAAGGGAACTTTTTTTATTACTTACTACATATATGTATATAATTTTTACCTTACTGGTAAAATAATAAAATAATTGACCAAGGAAGCTTGAATATTAGTAATAATGGCACAACTAATAGCACAATAGAAAAAGAAATATTAAAATGGAACATTTCTTTTTGTATTACTAATGCTTTCTACATGGTGTAAAAAGCAACCAAGGCAATATATGCATTATAGTTATTAAAATAATGGATTGAAAATAAATGTAGATGTTATTAGGAAACTCTAAGATGGATTATTAATTCACTTAATTAGCCACCATACTGTGTGCGTGAAGAATGTAGTGATTTCAAAGTATGTACATCTATTGCTATGAAATTACATATAGCTGTTTCAAGCACAGTGAGATGTTATAATATGTCCCATTATTTTTTCTGTAGTAGTTACCTTGATTAAATAAGTGACTGGAAGTAGAAAAGAAATGTAACTAACAGTGCCTTAAAATGTTCCTTACTGACAGTTATGCAGGATGACCTATGCTTTAATGCCATTCAATTCAGCAGTCATGAAATCATTGAGTGTAGTGTAGCAGTGCTTTTAAATAGTAGAAAAAGCTACAAATATGAGTTGAGAATTAGGCCAAGGAAAAGACTGCTCTGGGAATGTTAGAAAAGAATGATAGACTTTTCAGTGTTATTGTTTTAAAATCTGGTATTTTATTGAATGGTGGTACTTAAACTGGTCAAAACAGTACTTATTTTGGCTGTAAATAATGTCATCAGGCAGGCCTTCTGCATGCAGACAAAAGTTACATAGAATTATCAAACCTGTCAAATGAAATGATTCTTTTTCCTAGCGTTATGAAATATGAAAATATGTTTAATGTCAAAACTCATCTCTCAGAATCATGCCAACCTTTGCTCATAATCTTAAGAAAGGAATTTAACAGGAACAGAGACATTATTTATCTAAAATTTAATAGTTTTTGTCTCCATCAGTCTTTCTGTATACTAAAAGCAAGGGATGGCTCTGGCTGTGTCATTTAGTGTGCACATTACAAGTTGTTCTGATTAGCAAATGCAGTAATTCATATCATGAAATCAAAGAATTCAACAGATTAAAGCTACACAGGCCCATATGCAAACTTTCTCCTCCTCAGGCAAGTGACCAGTTCTACAACACTGCAAATGCACTTAAGAAACACCTTCATAAATCCATGAATCAAACCTTCAGTCTTTTTCCAGTCGATGTAAATAGTTGACATTCATAGAACTTTATTTATTTAATTATTTATTTTTATTAAGTAACATAAGATTGGACTACATTTCATTGGCTGTTGAGAAGTTAAAGGTACAGTAAACATTGGTGTAAGCTGGAATGACTGAAGACATGGCTGTATACTGACTGAAGAAATTAATCTATCTAGTCTTAAGTGCAGAACAACCACTAGATGGATTTTTTAGCAATATTAAATTAACAATACACAAACCAAGTTCAGCCTTAGCTTTCTGATAACCAAGATTAATTTTAATGCATATTGAGTAACACTTTCCTTATTATTTATTGAATTTATTTTATGGACTGTTTTCTGGGTGAATTTGTTTTTAATAGAGCCTTTTTCTGATCTACCATTAGCAGCTTAATTTATTCCCAGTACAGCATCCATTTTGTCAATCTTTGTTTTGGTTTCTACTGATAAATTATTTAGTTCAGGCAAATCATTGACACTATTCATGCTTGAAATCAGGGCATAAACTACATCTAGAGATCTCAGAGAACCATAATAAATCACCATATTATCTGCATAAATCACCACTAATGATCTGGTATATAGAGATGGCAGGTCATTCATACAGATTAGAAATAAAAACTGAGTCCAGTCAAGGGCTCATAAAATCTGTAATCATTATTTAGGGCATCAAAGTCATTATAGGTTACAATACTTCATCTACATGTATTTAAATTACAGCATCACTGTCTAAAATGTAATAGTCAAAATAGAGGTAACTTCTTATGTAATGACCTCACATCAGCATGTTTTTACTCTTTATTATTCAATTGTATTATTCATTATTTCTCTGGTTGGAAATAAAATGTTAAAGGAAATTTTTAATGATGTACTTATTTAGAGGGTTTTTATACCTCTGGACAAGAGTGACTAAAGTTGTCAGAGATAATATCTTTAAGAACTGTTGAGGAAATCAAAAGTACTGCAAAGAACAAGGCGTGGACAAGGAATTGGGAGGAAAATCAATGGATCCGTCTCTGCTCTGATTTATACCCTTTACAAGCACACGATACTGGATTTCAATGGTTATAAATCATTATGTCTTTACTGAAAACTATTAAACAATCCATGTTTAGGATATCTGAAGTTCTGTCCAACATCTAGAGGCAAACTGTCAAGAACTAGCAGGCAGAAACCAATCTGTTCTTGTGTGTTTTATTGAAGACCTTGGACATCAATGAAAGTACTGCCTGAAAGAATCTACTGCATTTACTTTTATTTGTTTTAACTGATGGACATCCATGGATGTAAATTAAAGACCTGACTTTTTCATCTGAGTCATTTAATAATGATTTATTAGTAAGCTCTAGTATAGCCATTTGAACTTGAAATGTAAATTAATTGCTTAATACCAGTTACTTACAGATTATGCCACTTCTGCTCTGTCAGCTGTCTCCTTCATTCGTTATGTATCTGCAAATGCATAATGTCGAACAAGACATCAACACTATGGGATGGCAGTTCAGAGTTGTCCCCATCAACCAAAGACATTATCTCTTAGGGTTGCTGATGTTTTACATTCTTTCTTTACTCTGCAATACAAACACCTCTCTCACCATAAAGGTCAGAAATTTTTATGTTCTTCTATCTAGGTCTATGGTGAAAATAGGGAAAATATCATGTTTCCAGATCCTGACTGAATAGCAGTTTGTTCTGTAGAACTGCAGTCAAGATACAAGTTAAAGTGGGGCCAGAATTTTCCCAGACCCCTGAGGACCCAGAGCAAGTCAGGATAAAGGAGGAGTTTGCCTTGGTTGATGAGGACAGGGTTAGGGATCAGTCAAGCAACCTGGACGTCCATAAATCCATTGGTCTTTATAGGATGCAACCTTGGGCATCGAGGGAACTGGTGGAAGGTATTGCTAGGCCACCCTCTCATGATTGGTAAGTTGTGAGGAACAAGAGAGGTGCCTGAGGACTGGAGGAAAGCAAATGTTACTCCAATCTTCAAAAAGGGCAAGAAGGAGGACTCAGGTTACTATACATCAGTTAGGCTAACCTCCATCCCTGGAAAGGTAATGGAACAACATATCCTCATTGATGTCTCTAGGCATATCAAGGATAAAATAGTCATTAGTAGCAGTCAGTGTGGTTTTACCAATGGAGGCCATATTTAACCAACCTGATAGCATTTTATGAGAATATAACCAGGTGGATAGATAGTGGTAGAGCAGTGAATGTGGTTTACCTGGATTTTAGCAAAGCATTTGACACCTCTCCTACAACATTCTCACAGCTAAAGTGAGAAAGTGTGGTTTGGATGATTGGGTAGTGAGGTGGATTGTGAAATGGCTGAAGGAAAGAAGTCAGTGTGTTGTGGTCAATGGGACACAGTCTAGTTGGAGACCTGAATCTAATAGAGTTGTTCAGAGGTCAGTACTGGGAACAGTACTGCTCAATATATTCATCGACAATCTGGATGAGGGAACACAGTGCACTGTCAGCAAGTTAAGATGATGACACACCTGAGAGTGTGAGACACGGACTGGATGGAGAGAAATTTAACGAAATACGACAAGGACAAGTATAGAGTCTTGCATCTGGGAAAGAACAACCCCATGCACCAGTGCAGGCTGGGGACTGATCTGTTGGAGAGCAGTTCTGGGGAAAGGGACCTGGGAGTTCTGATGGACAACAGGATGACCATGAGCCAACAATGTGTCCTTCTGGCCATGAAGACTAGTGGCATACTGTGGTGTATTAGAAAGGGTGTGGTTAATAAGTTGAAAGAGGCACTCCTGCCCCCTCTACTCTGCCCTGGTGAGGCCACATGTGGAATATTATGTCTAGTTCTGGGGTCTTCCGTTCAAGAAAGGCAGGGAGTTGCTTGAAAGAGTCCAGTGTAGAGCCATGAAGATGATGAAGTGAATGGAACATTTCCCTTATGAGGAAAGGCTGAGGGAGCTGGGTCTCTCTAACTTGGAAAAGAGGAGATTGAGAGGTGACCTCATTAATGTTTATAAATATGTTAAGGGGAAGTGTTGGGAGGATGGAGCCAGGCTTTTCTCAGTGATGTCATTAGGAGGAAGTTTTTTACCATGAGGGTAGTGGAACACTGGAACAGGTGGCTCAGGTAGGTAGTTGAGTTGGAGATATTCAAGATCAGGCTGAACAGGGCTCTCAGCAGCCTGATCTAATGGAGGATGTCCCTGCTTACTGCAGGGGGATTGGACTAGATGCCCTTTGGAGGTCCATTCTATGTCCAATGATAGGACAATGGAAAATGGGTGCATGTAAACATGGGTTCCATATAAACATAATGAAAAACTTCATTGTGAGGGTGACGGAACACTGTAACAGGCTGCCCAGAGTGGTTGTGGAATCTCCTTCTCTGGACACATTCAAAACTTGTCTGGGTGCACTCATGTGTGACCTACTGTAGGTGATCCTGCTCTGGTGGGGGGGGGGGTGGACTAGATGATCTTTCCAGGTCCCTTCCAAACCCTAACATTCTGGGATGCTGTGCGATTTTTATTGCAGGATGTGACAGTCCATGTAAGGGATTCTGAAGCTTTAGCACATTAGCAGTCTTAGGGAAAATACCTGTATGTGAGGGTCAATGAAACACCTGTGATTTATACAGTAATACAACTCCAGGGTTCAGGAGCATTTTAGGCTAGGTAAAGCAACAAAAGATGTACATACTCTCAAGCAAAGACACTGGTCAGAGGCTAGTGCAAAAATCATCATCTGCAGATTCCTGAATTCAACTAGTTTTCTTCTTGTAAAACTTGATCCAAAGCCAGTACATAGCTTGCTTTTTTTTTTTTTTTTTTTTTTTTGTGGCAAAAGTGTTGCACATTCTATTCTCCCCTTCTAGGGATCAGTATTTTATCTAGGGTAGATTAAAGGCCAGATAAGCAAGCAGTGTTTATGGGTTGCTTCTTGCTTTGTAATATTCAGACAAAGGTTCACTTTGAACTACACTAAGAAGGGAACAGCAAGAGAAAACACAGGTGTTAGAGATAGCAAAGGAACTGCAACTTAAATGCAGCTGGCCAATCTTAGTGGCTAAACTGACAGAACATGAAATATGGCGAAAATGGAAAACTATGTATTAAGAGAGGCATACCATGCACACCTGCTGACCAAGGTGGAATTTTTCATGGTAGCCATATAATGAATAACAAATTAAAACAAACAAACAAACAAAAAGTCAGCAAAACTGAGGTCCCTGGGGAGGGAGTAAATAGTACTAGCTGGCTTATTTTGGAGGGGATGACAGTGGTAAAGATGAAGAAACTTTACTGTTAAAAAACCTCTAGATGGAATAAATCATTTGATTTAGGCTTATCAGGAATACATGTCACCCAGCTTACTGCTTGATCACCACAGTATGGAGCAGGACACTGGAATCATTCTTTCTACTCATGTCTGGCTTACCTCCATGACCATAAATAACATGGAGTGATTTTCTTTATTGTCAGTGAGGGAATATCAGGACATCTCTTCCTAACATCAACAAGGGAATGCCTGGAGTGTAACATTTACCAAGGCCTTTTTCTCTTCTAACTCTTGTAACGGAGTGTCCCATTAAAATGCTTTTTTATTTTTATGACTCATTGTCCTAGATTGTGAGGTGAACTATCACTCTCCTTCCACCATTCTCATGATTTATTTATTCTGGGCAGAGTGTTCATACTCACTGTAAAAACACTAATTCAAACCTTTTAAAATGGAGGAAACTAACTGCTAAGTTACAGTGTTTCACATCCAAAATTCTCTGTATTTTGTTGCAGTAAAGATGTCAGTGATCAATAAGTTGCGCGCTCCATTTGAGGCCCTCATTCGTTAGTTCTGAATAATAGAAATAAAATAATAGGGAGATCTGAAATTCATTGTACTGTCTTGTCCTCTAACATAGACTATGTTTACATTTGGTTTTAATAAATGTATTCTTTAGTCTCAGCAACAGGAGAGGATCAAACCCACTCTTTTTGCTTTTGCAGATAAAACCTTATGGTTTAAGCAGAGGAGCTGATGAGAAAATTTTGTGTGAAAAGCAAAGCAAACTACATTGTAAAACATGGTAATGATCTAGCAAAGGGAACTGAAGTGGTTGATTGCACAGTTTAGCTTGCAATGTATAAGGCCAATAGCTAAATGTCATTTTTTTAACCTGTCATTTTAAAATATGCTTCTTCACACTCTGACATATTTTAGCATCTAAAAAAAGCTGCTGGATATATTTTAGATTAACAGCATACACCTTTAATTCTCCTCTCTTTAGTTAATAGTTTTGAGAATGTTGCTGTCTTAAAGAGCTTTGGCCCCTCAAAAAGATTTTCCTGAGCTTCTCTGACTCTACATCACAACAGACAGCAGTGTCACACCAGTCCCTAGAGGATTCTCAGATGCATATATTCTAAGCTACCTCCCACAGAGATGCAAAGAATTAATGCTTAGTACTTGCATTCAAGCTTCATTCTCAATGTAAAATATTCAGTCCTGTACTACTCTGTATGGCTGTACATCACATGATAGCCAGTAGGACTACAGTTTCAGATTAAATAGTATTAACTCTGACTGAAAGAAGCAGAATCCAAAAGAAGCAATTGCTATCAAAGTTGAGCTTCAAATAAGTTTCTTGTATAACTAAATGTTGTTCATACCAGGATGATCATTCTTTTTACTACAGTTTCCCACTACCCAGTGATAATACATGCAAAAGGTATTAAAAAAAAAAAAAAAAAAAGAAAGAAAAGAAAAGAAAAAAGAAAGATATATTATTCCTTGTTGCACATTAGGTAACACTGACATTCATTCATATTTTCTTAACACCACTAGGCATGATAAGGGCCAGAAGGGTATCATCATGTTTATTCAGATCTGTTGTTCTCAGCATTTCTTGATATACCCACATATATTCAGAGAACTTAAGAATGAGCTATTTTGTCACCAGGTTCACACATGGATGCATAGCCAAAAATCTAAAGTACTAGGTAGGTAGTAGACTGAGTTTGACAATTATAGTTAGTCTTTGGGATCCCAGCCTTCAAGAATGATATTGGCAAGCCAGAACAGATAGAGGATAGAGGATTAGATTTGTTGTATGATTTTGGGTCCTCCAATTCAAACACTCTGTCTGCGTATACTTTATAGACTCTCTTAGGTCACTGAAGACAGCTGTAAAATGCTTTCTTCAAATGAACAAACAGAGCTTCCTTATCTTTTCCCTGCATGTTGTCTTTTCAGTGACAGCTTTTAACAGACCACCAGCTAGACTTAAAATTGTGACTTCTATTCACAGGTCAAGCCAGATTTTCAATACCATTTATGAATCATAGCATCATAGAATAAATAAGGTTGGAAGAGACCTCAAGGATCATCAAGTCCAACCTGTCACCCAACACCTCATGACTACTAAACCATGGCACCAAGTGCCACATCCAATCCCCTCTTGAACACCTCCAGGGATGGTGATTCCACCACCTCCCTGGGGAGCACACATTCCCATGGCTAACAACTCTCTCTGTGAAGAACTTTCTCCTCACCTCAAGTCTAAACTTCCCCTGGTGCAGCTTGAGACTGTGTCCTCTCATTCTCATGCTGGTTGCATGGGAGAAGAGACCAACACCCTCATGGCTACAACCTCCTCTCAGGTAGCTGTAGACAGCAATAAGGTCTCCCCTGAGCCTCCTCTTCTCCAGGCTAAACAACCCCAGCTCCCTCAGCCTCTCCTCGTAGGAGATTTTCCATTCAAGCCATATCTTCCTAATTCAGATACAAAGGTGCCATGTGAGTTCACATATTCTACCTTCAGTCAAAATATCCAGTCATCATGAAAAGCACTCATACTGTATATTTTGTATATATTCATTGCATGTCATTCTGCTTTTAAAATACAGCCTTCTTCATCTGCTTCTCTGACTGTTAGCTGTGCTTTGTGTAGTGGAGGATTGAACTTTTTTCACTACCACATAGAGTGATGCTGCAAAGACAATGATTGCCCTGGATATTAACCAACATTTCCCTGCCCTCCTTTTCCCTTCCCTCTCCTCCCCTCCTTCTAATTCTAGAGTATTCTAGAACAGTGAAGAGGGGATTCAGATTTGTGCTTACAAAGATGAGAAGAAGCCATAGAATTTGCCAGCCTAGTTGCTGAAATATAGATTTGCTATTATCACCACAGCTGTTAGATGAAGTTTTCCACAACTGACCTCTTTTAACTCTGTTCAGTACAGATGAAAATCTCAAAGTTCATCTGCTTAGAAAATAAAAGCATTTTTTTCACTTGTACAAGGTATTTTTGCAGTCTGTGTCATTATTAATTTTACTACAGTTACCCTAAGCAGATGTCTAATTTTATGTGCATATATAGAAAGTATTCTTTCCAAAACATTGAGTGCTGATACGATGGTTCACTCTGTCAAAAAATCTGTGTGCTATAATGAGCTGCAGAACCAAGACATGCAGTAGACCTGTGTAACTGGATATCACCTTGACAATTTGGCATACATTGCTAGTGACGAAAAAAATGTGATCATAATTGTCTGTTTAACTGACATGCTGGACAGTTGTTGAAAGGGATTGGTACTTGTGCTAGAATAAATATTGTACGTATTGTGTGGGGAAAAAACAATAGATGATGATATTTTTATTGTGTAGCAGTTTCATGCTGCAGTAATTGTACTGCCTACTGTACTGCATTGCATTTGTCTGAAAATAAACAACCCAAGCCAAATTGTTCCAGGGTGCTATTAAATGATGGAAAGCAAGATTCAACATCAGTGTGCAATGTGATGTGCCATCTGAAGTATCATCTACACATGAAATTTTTTAATGGATTTCAGTTGACATAGGCAAAAAGATAACCTTTCAAGTCATATTCTTTACATTCAATTCAAATGGCTCTATGTAACAGGTTAATGCACAGTAAACTGTTAACCTGCCTGTTTCCCCCCATCACAGAAGTGAGGGGAAAGTACCACACAAAAAAGATAGAGTTGAGATGAGGTAAGAGTTTAATATAAAATAGTGTAATCATAATGCACAATTAGCTTAGCCTGTTTGCAGGAAAGGATAGCATAATACAGTTACCTTATCTTAGCCCACTTGCAAAAAAAGCATAGTGAAATGCAGGAAAGAAAAAATCAAAATGAAACCAGCATAAAACAGAAACCCAAAATCAACTCCCAGCTGTATTGTCACCAGCTCTGCAGAAAAGACAACACCCAAAACTTGGAACCCAGAAGCAGCAACCAAAACAGGAATCCACTCATGTTACAATCTGAACTTCAAGCCCCATGATACTTTGCTCCAGCCAACACTTTAATTTTTAAGCTGGCATGAGGCAGGATGCTTTTGAATAAGAGAAGTAAATTCTAATTTAACCCAGACACCCTATTGTTTAACTTGCCTTCTAAATTAATAAACTGATATGACAAAGACCAATCCTGGCTCTGTTGATGTCAATGGAAAACAAACAAACAAACAAACAAACATTTGTTTTCATTGCCAGTTGTTGTACTTTACAGATATCCTAATATGAAATAAATCAGCTGTATACTGAATGGTGGATAAACAAGAGAGGTATGACCAAGGAGAATGAACAGAAGCCACAAGACCCATGTTCTGAAGCTTGTATTTAACATTTTCCATGAGCTGGCAAACATAGGATAACTTTTTTTGTATGGCATATATATTCACCCCCTACAAAGAGATTCAGCAAAAAGATCATAAATCTCTCACTGAAAAACAACACAACTTTTTTACAATGCAATAGTTCATTTTCTGAGAAAAGAAAGCAAATATAAGTGAAAAATCACTCTTCTCAGTTAAACTCCAGAAAGTTCTCAGTTTAGACTGGACATTAGGAAAGATTTCTTTACCAAGAGGGTGGTGAAACACCAGAATAGGCTTCCTAGAGAGATGATCAATGTTCTGAGACTGTGTTTAAGAGGCATTTGGACAATGCCCATAATAACATGCTTTATCCTTTGGTTAGCTCTGAAGTGATCAGGCAGTTAGACTAGATGATTGTGTAGGTCCCTTGCAACTGAAAATATTAATTCTATTATTCTAGTCTAGTCTATTCTTTTTTATTCCATTCCATTCCATTCCATTCCATTCCATTCCGTTCCATTCCATTTGTGTCTGCTTTGGCAGTGTCATTCTGTCATCCTGTAATACTGACTTCAGCTTCAACAGTGTCTTCCATAATGAGAAATCAATTATGAATTTCTCTGGACCCAGGGAACTGTTTCATGTGCCATTAGGGGTGCTAAGATAAGCAAGTATACACTCAGAATTCCTGATTATTTTCTTCTGGTGAAGTGTCATAAAAATAAACAGGATATATGTAATTGCTTCAAATCATTATAAGTCAGTATTTTTGGCGTACACTAAATAAAGCTGAATCAATGATATAAATTCTTTCAGAACCATGCTTTATTTGTATAAACAGACTGTCACTATTTGCCAATACCTTCCATCTCATTTATCATATCTAAGTGAACAATACCCATCTCCATCTAGAAGCAACGTGTTCAGTTTATGACCTGGATATTACATTGCACTGGGGAAAAAAGGGAACTTTGGGGTGATGCTGATACTAATTTGGATTCTTAGTAGGTTTGTGCAGCATAAGAAAATATAATGGAATCATATGTGAAGCCAATGGAAGTTTGTTACTAAATTTTGTGCAGGCAGGATATCACCATCATGTTTTGGAATTTTTAAACAAGTGCACAAAAGAAACTACAGTAAGTACTCCATCTAATTCAATGATGTGCTGCACATCAGATTTGAGATTTGAACAGATATTACTAACACAATTTAAAAAATGAACCCATTAAGAAAATGCAAAGAATTCTAATGGCACTTTAGGCACTTAAACATAAATAAATAGATAGAGAGATAGATAGAGAGATAGATAGATAGATAGATAGATAGATAGATAGATAGATAGATAGATAGATAGATAGATAGATAGATAGGAAATGTGTCCTTAGAAAATCTTTAGCCAAATTCTGCTTCAGTCTCTGTCATTTTTAGCTTCTACTAAACAAACTTCATCCCACTTGCTTTAAGGCTTGCAGGGAATATCAGTAAGATGAACTGTGGGCTGGCATGTTTATGTCTGTCTTACCACCTCTAACATGTTGCTCTTGCTTCTGTAATGTACAACTTCCTTTTTTCACCTAACATTTTCAAAGTGCTATGAATACACTGAGGGGTAGAGTACTGTCTTCTGTTATAGTTGTGTAGTGATAAAAAGTGCCCAAACCTATATCTTTATACATGTAGGAGATGTGAAGAGATCTACAGCTGATATAAATCTGAAATGTAAACAATTTCTATCCCAATGGGCATTTCTAAATAACCCCTGGTCCAAAGGATTCTGACACAAGATACAGTCCTTTGTAGACAAGGTCAGCTTATTTTGCAGAACAAAGCTTAACACATTCTGCAAAGTTGGTAAAGAGCTACTCTGTTATCAGCATATTATTCTGCTGATGCTGCATGTTACTCAACAAAGGAAGAATGTTGTGCTCCAGTGAAGCCAAAAGCTGCATCTTAGGACACAGATCTATGTCTATGAAATAACCAGCAACATTAAGGCTTTAGACCTTATTCCTGTATAAATTGGAGACTGCTCAGCAAAATTCTCCATACAGAGTGAATCTGCACCTTTGTTCTGTCTCATTCTTCACTGATTGTAAAGATTAATATATTCTTGTACAGCGACAGTGTGCGATTTGACTGGTAAAGGATGATCTCATCAAAAATAAAGATAAATCCTTGATATTATGGTAATTTTTAGAGTAGTACTACCTGTATTAATAGACCACATAGATAGACCTCTTCAGTGTACACTTTATATACAAAATTCTGATGTCATAAAATTTAGTTTATTGTTGAAAAGGACAATAAAGTCTAATGAAGTTCAGTTGGGCTTTTTTGTTGTTGTTGTTTAAGAAACAGTTATTATTTTAAATGTGAATTAGAATTAACTTTAATTTAGGATTTCAATATATATCCTTTTAGACCTAATACAAGACTCAAGAAGTATGTGGGGTGGAGGTGGGGGGTGCCCAGCCATTTCTGCATATCTGACAGATAAAATATCTCCTATAATTCTTACACTTTTTTTCACCAAGTGAACAATAATGATCAGTGACTTGTGTCTACAAGATTAAATTATGACTCGTCTAAACCTTACTTTTCAGTATTGTGGTGTACATGAACTGGATAGTTAACTGCAAATGTCTTTATTCTCATTTCTCATTAATTTGTGGATAGAATTATGTCTCCTAAGTCAGTCTAGCAGTAGACTTATCATCCACAAATAATGACACTTGGTCAATGTGCAAATCATTTGACTGGAGTATATTTTTCAGAGTTCCAGTGCTACTCATTACTGCCTTGAAAATCATCAAGCAAAGAATGGACTATTACACTTTCAAGTGGATGGTGATTAAGAAACTTTGAAACATTCTGGTATTCATGTGTATTTAAGGCATCAGTGAGTACAGAGAAAATTATATCTTTTTCAGCTAAGTCTCAGTCTAAAAAGCTATGAGCATTTCAACTAGGAGTTTATTTGGTTTTGGCAATAGCGAATACTCCAGTCCTGCAAAGATGCATCATTTCAGCAAAGGGTAAATCTTGTAATATAAGATCACTTATCTTATAATAAAATCTTGTAATCTTATAATAAAATCTTGTAATATAAGATCATTTAGTGACCCATGTGATTGTCTATGGCTGACACTGCAGTGCACGATTCGTACTTCTTTGCTGGAGCCCTTTTGCCTTTTTTGTATTTTGATGATCTTTTAGAAATACAGAATGTTGTAGTGATCTTGTTCTCAGAAGCCATTGTAGAGTTATTTTAGTAATTGTACCCATTCACATGCTGTCTTGAATCTGAGAGTCCATTTTAGGCAGCTGAGAAACTCCTACTCAATAAACTATAGCTCATGATATCTTATTTCTATTGTTACTGAGCCATGCAAAATAATTTCTCTACTTATTCTAGGAAGTTCCTCCTCCTTCAGCAAGACTGCCATCGCAGTCATTGTCAGGGCCACAGTCTATGTAAGATGAAATCAACCAACGAAAAGCACACAAATGATATTATATGCAACCCCTGATTGGGATGCTCTTCCTGCTTCTTATCCTATTCTTGTTGTCTTGAAAGGCTGTAGTCAGAGAATGTATTTAGTCTCTCATTAGTATATGTAAAAATATCTGAATATTGAAAGAATGATCATAAAAATTAACTTGGATAAATTTCTTTAAGACAATTTGGAGCAATTCTGGAAATATAGTTCAAAGTTGTATGTTTATTTCAATAATGGTTGAATTGTTTTCTAGATGGAATTTTAGAGATATTCATCAGTTATATGTTTTTATTTCAAAAATACTTTTCTTGAAAATTAGTGTAAAGGACTTGATGAAGAAACTGTTTAGTTTCTTTTCAGCAAGAGACCACAGATTTACACAAAAGGATTTGCAGTTTCTGTCTCATTCACTCTCAGTTCTTTGCTGGACTGCTAAATTTTCATGCAGAAGTCTTAGTCTGTGATTTGATAAGCTTTGAAGGAGTTTAAAGTTACATTCATTTCAGATGTCTTTTGAAATTCCCATCAAGTTGTGGTACTAAACTCAGTACTACAAAGTCTGAATTCCATAATCTCATCAGAAAACATGATGGAGGTCTGTGAGAAGTGCAGCTCTCATGTACTTGTGTGCTGTTCAGTCTGGATGAAGAGTTCTGGACAGCTGTGGTGAGTCGTCTCTGCCCTGTGTCTGAAGAGGCTGATGAGATGCTGTCACTTAAAGCCCAGGCTTACAGATGTCTTTTTAATAAAACATATTAGTGTTCAAAAAGGCCAAGCTTTTATTATTCACATTAATGTACCTCTCCAGATGGATATTACTGTAATAATTATTATAATCCATTTCCCTATCTAGCTTTACAGTACAACATGAGAGCTCTGGTACAGTATCAGACTTTTACAGACAAACTCTCAAATACAAAGCTACATCTGTGTTTATTATTGAGAAACACTATGCTGAAAGCTTTTAGGATGACATGAAGACTGTTTCTTTTTCTAAACTTTACAACCTGTTGCCCCTTGTCCTGTCATTGGACATCACTGAGAAGAGCCTGGCACCTGACACTTGCCTTGCACATATTTATAAACATCAGTCTCTTTTCAAAGCTAAAGAGACCCAGCTCCCTCAGCCTTCCCTCTTAAAGGAAATGTTCCACTCTCTTCATCATCTTCATGGCTTTGCACTGGGCTCTTTTAAGCAGTTCCCTGTCCTTCTTGAACTGAGGGGCCCAGAAATAAACACAGATGCAGCCTCAACATGGCAAAGTAGAGAGGGAGGACAACCTCTCTTGACCTACTAGCCACACCTTTTCCAATACCTCCCAGGATGGCCTTCTTGGCCACAAAGACATGTTGCTGGCTCATGGCCATCCTTCTGTCCACCCGAATCCCCAGGTCCTTTTCCCCAGAACTGTTCACTGAATGGGCAGTCCCCAGCCTACACTGATGCATGGGGTTGTTCTTTCTCAGATGCAAGACTCTATTCTTGCCCTTGTATTTAATTACATTTCTCCCCATCCAACTCTCAGCCTATGTAGGTCAGCAGGTGTCAGCCACTCCTCCCAGTTTTGTGTCATCAACAAACTAACTGACAGTGCACTCTTTTCCCTCATCCAGGTCATTGATGACTATATTGAACACTATTGGTCCCAGTACAGGGTGCAAGCTGGAGCATGGAAGGTTCCATGCAAACATAAGGAAACACTTTTTCACTCTCAGGGTGGCAGAACACTGGAACATGCTGCTCAGAGACATTGTGGAGTCTCCTTCTCTGGAAACATTCAAAACTCACCTGGATGTATTCTGGTGTGACCTACTCTAGATGATCCTGCTCTGGCAGGACAATCAGTCTAGGTGATCTTTGAAGGTTGCTTCTTGTCATGGCTTGAGTTTTAATCTGCTTCTTTTCATACCATCCTGCCTCATGCCAGCTTCAAAAACCAAAGTGCTGGGTGGAGCAAAGTATTATGGGGCTTGAAGTTCAGACTGTAACATGAGAGGCTTCCTGTTCCAGCTGCTGCTTTTGAATTCTGGGGTTTTGGGTGTTGGCTCTCTTCTGCTGTCAAACGTGGAATTATATGAACTGCGAGTTAAACATTGCAGATTTGAAAAAGTGTTTAGAAGTGACTTACCAACAACATTAGAATTTCTAATGGAGCTTTTTTTAACCACAGTGAAGTCAGGAACATTGGCAAAGATTTGCCAAGGGTCCAAAGAGGATGTAAGTGCTAAAGAATCACTTAAGGGAGAAATTGTCATAATAGAAAAGCTAAAAATGTATTGTATTTGTGCTTTCTTAATATCTCTCTAATGGTAGCTGGGGGTTTTTATGAGTGAACGGTCAAAGGAACTGTCTCACGTTGAATTGCCAGTGCCTTAAACCAAACCAATGAAGAGATTAATAAGAAATTGACACAAAGAGATGATATTCAGCCAGGAACTCTAAAGGTAATCAGATGAAATTGCTAACTACCAGCTAAAATTAGGAGGATAGAAAAGATCGAATAGAACATCAATTGTAGAAATAGTCTAGGAGGGAACTAGAAAATGAACTGGTAAATCTGATTTAACTACAGGCAAACTGTAAAGATTAGAACTAGTGGTGGGGGCAGGGAGTCAAGGAGAAAGAAAGAGATTGGAAAGGAGGAAGAATCAATGCAGATGCTATAGAGAGCACTCTTTCCATCCAGAATCAATACAGTACTTGTTGCAGTGCCTGCTTTCAGAATGTTCCCAGACTTGATTCCATTTACCAATATACTGTTAGAATACTTTCTAGAAAGAGTTGACATGAGTTGACTCATGCCAACTATTACTGTCCTGCTTACAATTTAGGAGCTAATGAAACCTCAACAGTGCAGGGAGACAATCCCTTCCCTAGTCCTAGTGAGTCCCTAGACACACTATTTCTGATACAAGCCAGGGTACCACTGGTTTTCTTGGACACTTGGATACACTGATGGCTCACGTTCATCTGGCTGTAAACTAACACCTCCAGGTCCTTTTCCACTCAGCATCTTTCCAGCCACACTTCCCCAAAGCTGAAGTGTTGCACAAGGTTGTTGCACCCAACTTGGTGGCACCTACAAACTTGCTGAGGGTGCACTCAATCCCTTTGTCCAGATCATCGGTAAAGAACTGGCCCAGTACTGAGCCCTGGAGAATTCCACTTGTCACCTGCTGCTGCCTGTGCTTAATTCCATTCATCACTATTCTTTGGGCTTGGCTGCACAGACAGTGGTTTAACTCAAACAAAAATATAGAAAAATAGTTATAAGTGTATAATTCTGTATAAATCTCTTATTTCCTCAAATCCTGAGAGAGTATCGTTCTCATCTGAACACCTCAAAAAGAATATAGTAAGAAAAGAAGACAGATTCATGTTTTCAGCCTGAAAAAGAGAAAACTGGCAAGAGGGAATAACAGAGACAAAATGGAATGGAATACAGAAGGGAATTACATACCATTCCCCAGAACACAAAACCCTAATAATATAAACATCAAGCAAAAGGTTTAATTTTCCACAAAGGAATTAATTTCTCAGTTCATAATTAAACTGTAGAATTTCTTCATGCAGAAAGATATACAGAACAAATTTCTAAAATTAAAAAAAAAAATGAGATAAATTAGTATCATCAATGCTTATTAGAAGATCTTTTGTTCAGGTGCAACATCAAAGCAATGCCTGAATGGTGATTACCAAGAACTAGGTAGTAAAATCACCAGAACAAGAGGACACAGTCTCAAGCTGCACCAGGGGAGGTTTAGACTGGATGTTAGGAAGAAATTCTTCACAGACAGAGTGATTGCCCATTGGAATGGGCTGCCCAGGGAGGTGGTGAAGTTGCCATCATTGGAGGTGTTTAGGAGGAGACTTGATGGGGTGCTTGGTGCCATGGTTTAGTTGACTAGATGGTGTTAGATGGTGTTGGATGATGGGCTGGATACAATGATGTCAAAGGTGTCTTCCAACCTGGTCTGGTCTGGTCTGGTCTGGTCTATTCTATTCTATTCTATTCTATTCTATTCTATTCTATTCTATTCTATTCTATTCTATTCTATTCTTCTCTATTCTATTCTACATTATCTTCTAAATTACCTTTCCCCCATAATCTTACTCCTCACATGCAACTGCATTTGGAAGAAAAACATTGGAGGAGACAGAGCTTTTTATTCCTGGGCTAGCAGGGTCTTTGTTAATTGTATAATATTCTGGTTTAAAAACAAAACAAGACAAAAACAAACCCCTCAACCCCCCCAAAAAACCCCACAAACAAACAAACAAACCCCCCACAAAACCAAACAAAAACCAAACTGAACAAAAAAACAAAACAGAACAAAACAAAAGATCTAGAAATGTTATGGAAGTCTATAGTAACACTAGTGTAATTGCCAAGTCAGGTGTGGAGAAGCTAGGAAACAACAGATGTGAAACTAGAATATTTCATTATATGTTGAAAATCACTATCAAATTGCATATGCATAAAGGACTGAATGAATTTTAGTCTTTCTATTTCTGCAAAATTTAATGTTTCCATTCTTGTCTTCACAGCATGAGTTATTTTCTTTTTTCAGCTATAGATTTTAGGTGTGCTATTAGCCATATTTCTACTTCAATTCTTACCTCTAGGATCTTAAACTATTTACTCTTTACAGCTACTATTTACTCTCTTAACAGGAACTTTTACTCTTTACTGCTGTGTATAATGACAAAATTTAATCATGAATATGAAGCTTTCTTAATCTATTTTGTGTATCATTGTTCCTCCTCAGTTTTAGTTCAGCTTCATATTGCACAATTTAGCTGTACTTCAGGTATTGATTCGTAATATTCTTTTTCATGTTCTGTTATGCTGAGATTTCAAGTTCAAACATGTGGCCATCTGTGCTTGAAGCTGAAGTGACACTGCTCTCTAATGCTTATTAATGATGTCAGATTGAAAACAGAAAATATAATTTTCTTCTTAATGATCTTTGTATGCAAAGTTAATGATAAAGGCTTATTGGCCTAATAACCCTGTTAGGTTCATTACTGACTTGAGCATTCTTTGGTGAAACACATTTCTCATCCAGAAATGTTGAATGCTCTTTCACTTGTGATTATTAATTTTTGATCAGAGGATTACCTTTTGCTGCAGATTGAACTCAGTTGACGGAGGAGAACAAAGCAAATATTAAACTTCCTCTTCTACTTTTGTTGACCCAAGTCAGTATATCATCAATATATTTTTGGTACAGCAGGCAAAGATTAGTAGCAATTGGTACCATAGGTTTAGTTTAACTAGGCTATTATAACATGCTGTGAGAGGATTCTGTCATGAAAGTGTCTTCAAAGGTTCCCTTCAGGACCTTTTAAAATCACTTTGCATTTCTGTGAGCAGATGGTATGGCAATAGTTTGATCTGCAGATGTACATACAGAGAAACAGCACATATTTAATTACATTTTTATGAAAAGTTGGTATGGGATCTCAGCACCAGTTCCAGGGACAGAAATATATCATCAGATCTCCATGCCAGCTGATAAGAACAGGCACTCAATCTTTTCAATGACACTGGTCAAAAGCATTGAAAAAAGAACCATTCTTTCAGAATTCTATGATTAATGTGCAATAAATTTATTGAAATGCCAACAATCTTCAAATAAACAACTTGCCTGCTGAAAATTAATTTGATATTCTATTCACAGTGAAAATATCTTTGTACTGCTCCAGGGTTTTACTGGTTGTATTTTGTAAACTACCAGAAAGTATTTTATAGATACGTCAGGATCACAGAATCACAGAATTTCGGGGAGACCTTATTGCTGTCTAGCCGAAGGGCGGCTGTAGCCAGGAGGAGGCTGGTCTCTTCTCCCAGGCAACCATCACCAGAACAAGAGGACACAATCTCAAGCTGCACCAGGGGAAGTTTAGGTTTGAGGTGAGGAGAAAGTTCTTCACAGAGAGAGTTGTTAGCCATTGGAATGTGCTGCCCAGGGAGGTGGTGGAGTCACCGTCCCTGGATGTGTTCAAGAGGGGATTGGACATGGCACTTGGTGCCATGATTTAGTAGTCACGAGGTCTTGGGTGACAGGTTGGACTTGATGATCTTTGAGGTTTTTTCCTACCTTATTGATATTATGATTCTATGATTCTCAATTGCTTACAGCTTGTCTCTCAGCAAGATGAGAGCCTGCGAGTGTGGAATCTCCAGTAGCTGAGGTAAGAAGGCTTCACCAGAGGGCTCCCCTTGATCAGGTGGCCTGTAGTTGATGCCAGCCACAAGATTCCCTGTGTTGCCTTTGTCTCTAATTCTTACACATGAGCTTTCAACTTGTTCATGGCTATTCTTCTGGGACAAGTCCCCAGACTCTATCCATGTCCTGACACAGAGGGCAACATCTCTGCCCCTCCTTCCTCATTAGACCCTTATGAGCTCCCTGTAGATTTTGATAGCCACAGCCCAGTCATGGGATTCATCCCAAGTCCCAGATATGGTAATCAGGTCATAGTTTTTGAGTAAGACAATATCTTCCACCTCTTCCTGTTTGTTGCCCATGCTGTGTGTGTTCATGTAGAGGCACTTCATCTGTGCTACTGTCTCCATGGTTTGGTTTTTTTCAGTGGAGCTCCCCTTAATCCCATTGAAGTGTCTTCTTGGGATTTCCTTGCTGGCTTCTACTGCCTCAAGAGCCCCTACCTCACCTCCACTGGATTTTGGCTGCACTGCAGCGTCTCCAGCATATGTCAGGGGTGTGGAGCCCATGCTACCACCATTTCCTTCTAACTATTGTGAGTCCCCACTGATTGTCATGGGCAAGCCTGATTTCTTTCCCCTTCCCCTTCACATCTAGTTTAAAGCTCTATCAATGAATCCCACAACTTCCTGGTCAAAGATCCACTTGCCCATTTGAGGAAGTTGACTCCCATCTGTGTAGGCTAATCATTGCCAAAAGAACCCAAAATTGTGACTCTGATGCCATCCACAGAGCCATGTATTAATAGGTTGGATTTGCCTATTCCTTCCAACTGGTAAGAGAGAGGAAAAGGTAAACTGTGCCCCAGATTCCCCACTAACCACTCTAGGGCCCTGAAGTATCTGTTAATCCCTCTTGGGCTCATGACTACAACTTCATCACCACCCACATGAAAGAGTAGTAGTGAGTAATAGTAGTCTGAGGGACTCCCCAGGCTTGGGAATTTCATGAGAGTCTCTGATTTCCAAAAATCACATACAGAAGTAAGAAAAATGGAAAGTAAGTAGACTGAATGGTAATATTGGTCAACCATGGAAGAAAATGCAAGACTTGTCAAAGGACAAATTTCACATCATTACCCTCATCTCACCATGTCCATCTGTCTCTTGTTATCTTTTGAAGCCTTCAGATAGTAGCAGTTCAATCCAATCTTTAATAACATGCAATGAAATTGTGTGAAACTATTTCACAGCTCAGAAACTTTGGGTCAATATCCTCTCTACTAATAACTAGTCCCTTCCAAAGACATTGTATAAAGAGGATATTTGGCCCGTTTTAGTTTTCCACTCCTAGAGATGACACCTATAATTTTACTAGAATTCAATTAATCAAGCTAAGGCACCTACAAACTGCCGTGTAACAGCAGCTCTTATATTGAGAATAGGAGCATATTTTGCAGTGATAAAAAAATGACAGACCAATTACAGTGAACCTTAACTGTTATAGGTAAATTACACACAGCAGATTTTATTAGTTCTAAACTAATGATAGTTATCACTCTGTCTTTTTATTATCTCAAGTCTGTTGAACTACCTTACTTCAGTTTATCAACACCTCCTAACTTTCACAGGCAACTATAACATAAAACATAACAGCAGTAACAGCAATCGTACTATAAATGCAAATCTAGTGCTAATGCAAGATGCCAAATTAATTACTTATACAATGCTTCAGTATTTAAAGAGAGAATCGTGGTATAGCAAATCTCTAGAACAAATATTATTTTATTGCTGATGTAATAGTAAATTAAGACTAGAGAGTATTTCATAGGTCACAAAAGTAATCTCTGCCAATGAAACACTGCTCTCTACAGGATGTTGTGTATTTTTCCCTCTCCAGTTAAAATTACTTAAGTCCTAAAAAACATTTATTTAATTGCCTTAGAAACTGTCCCAAAATATACATGCCTGATCAAACAGCCAGGTAAACTTCCTTCCTGAATTAAGTGAAGTTCAACCTGTAATAAGAAAATGTTCATTCTTCATTAAGGCCTGGTTTGTCTCTGTTCAGAGAACCCATTGCTAACTACTTAAATCAGAGAATCAGCAAATCACAGAATAGTTCATATTGGAAGGGGTTTTTGTACACAGTGGGGTCCAAATCCTTTGCTCAGAGCAGGGTCAACTAGATCTGATTGACCAGATCTGCATTCTGTCAGGCTTTGAAAATCTCCAGAGATGCAAACTCTATAACCTTTCTGGGCTTCCAGTGTTTGACCAGGTTACTCTACTGTTCATCTAAACATTTCTGAATTACTTTTTTTCAAGATTTCAAAATTTGTGTCCATTGTCTCTTGTCCTGTCAGTGGGCATCACTGAGAAGAGTCTGGCTCCTATTTCTTTGTTCCTTCTCATCAGGTATTTATAAATATTTCTGAGGTCTGCATCCCCGCTGCCAGGCTCTTGAACCTTCTCTTTGCTCTTGAACCCTCTCTTTTTCAGGCTAATCTGTCCCAGGTCCTTCAAACTATCCTTGCATGAATGGTGTGCAAGTCCCTTAGTGTCTTTGTAGTCCTGCACTGGACTGTTTTCTGTTCCTGTTTCAGCATGAGGTCTCCATAAGTCACAGCTTTCTTCAGAGCATGTTCACCTGCTCTGGTGGATGTGCTCTATCATTATCCACAATGGGTTGCAGGAAGACAAACTGCATCATCATGGTCTTTACCAGGAGCTGCAGACACTTCTTCAGTGCCTGGAGTATGTCATTTTTCACTGACCTTGGTGTCTGCAGAGTTATCTCTCTCACATTTCTTCCACTCCTATCTCCAACGGTTGTGCAGTCTTTCTTATAATTTCTTATATGTCATGCCAGAAGCACTTCCAAAGTTGCTGATGGGCTCAGTGGCAGCTTTGGCCAGTGGCAGCTCTATCTTAGAGATGGCTGGAACTGGCACTGCAGGGGATAAGGGCAGCTTCTAGTGACTTCTTGCAGAAGGCACCCCTCTATCCTGTCCTGCTACCAAAATATTGTTATGTAAACCAAATGTTATTCAAGTCATATCTGAAGACAAATGAGCCTCAGCATTCTAGTCATATACAGGCTATCTCCTCTGTTCATAGAGAGCCTGTTCTTCCTCATACCTTGAAGGCTGCAGGATGTGGTCTGCCAAATTTATTACACAACTCAGTAATAAAAATATTTGTTATTAAAGCAAACCATAAAGCAGGTGTATGAAGCCTAGAGAGAGTAAGCACATTTTATGGTTTTACTTTGAACATATTGTCTGCAAATGAATCTTTGGAAAGCCATTTGAATACTAAGTCTTTAAACCAGCAGCATGAAAATGTATCTTATTTTCATTTCAGTTGTAATAGCTGCAGTGTAATTCTGTTAACCTTGCTGTATTTCAGGATAACTAAATTAGAGTTAATTTACATACATAATTAATTTGTTTTATTTGAATACTGTTCTTGTCAGATTACATATTAATGAAATATTAAACTAAGCAGCAGCTTAAGGACTTTGCCTACTGTATACATTTCTTCCAGAGCAAAATAATCACATATACTCTGGTTTGAAATTCAGCCCTGGTAGTCTCCAAACCTTGAGGGTAACATGTTTGAGTGGTAACTATAAGCAAAGTTTCAGGACAATTGCAAATACAAATGCAGCTGCAAATATGTCTGGTTAAAATGTCTGAAGAGTTAATGTGTCTTTGCTTATGTGATATGTGTCTTCCAGCTATACTGCTTAATAGAGTGTTTCTGAATTTCACTTTCATGAGGTCAATTAAAGAAATAAATTTCTGTCCTTGACTTTAAAGTGAATGATATTTTAAATCTGAATATAGAAGCAGAGGAATCAGTGGCATAAAACATTTCAGACAGAACACCTTTTGCCCCAGAAACAGACATGAAATCCTCAGGCCATTTAGCAGTGCCTGAGCTTAAAGATAAACAAGGTAGAAAGATGATCAGAACAGATTCAGCTAACACCAGCTGTGCAGTCATTTTGTCAGTGATGTGATGATGACAATGAAATTACACAGGATTAAATGAAATAGAATTGGTTGCTTCTTGGACATAACCACTGCTTGTGAAAATAGTCAGGTGTGATCAGTGAGGCCAGCAACGAGGCAAATAAATGAGCCAAAGAGAGCCTTGACTGGCCATTTGCAGGACTCTGTCAACAATATTAAAACCCACCCAAATAAAAACCCATAAAATCAGAAGCCAAATTGTGCAACCAGAGAATATATAAAGCAAGGTATTTGATTAAAGCCATTCATCTTATGTATGGTGATGGAATTACTGAATTTGAGTGTTCCCGCAAAATGGAAATTAAGCGAGGCAGAAGATGAAGAAGTATTAATGTGAATATTTATAGCCCTTTAGAGCTAACACAAACACTGTTTCTGCTTTTGTCATCTATTGTAAGCTAAAGAATGCCTCTCAAACCTGGGTCACAGAATCACAGAATATATCTCGTTGGAAGAGACCTTGAAGATCATCCACTGAAACCATGTCCCTAAAAGTGAGGTCCACACGCTGGCTTAAACATCCCCAGACATGGTGACTCCTGTACCGCTCTGTACAGACCATTCCAATGTTTGATAACCCTTTCAGTGAAGAAGCATTTTCTAATATCCAGCCTAAACGTCCCCTGGCACAGTAACCATTTCTTCTAGACCTGTCACTTGTCATCAGGGAGAAGAGGCTGACCTCCCTCTTCAGTGCAACCTCCCTTCAGGTAGTGGTAGAGCAATATGGATTAGGCTTCCCCTCAGCCTTCTCTTCTCTAAACTGAACAATCCCAGTGCCCTCAGATGCTTTTCATAGGTCATGTTCTCCAGGCCTTCATGAGGCATGTTGTCCTTCTGTGGACATGCTCCAGCACCTCAATATCCTTCCTGTGGTGAGGGGCCCAGAACTGAACGCAATACCCAAGGTGTGGCCTCACCAGTGCCAAGTTCAGGTGGAAACACCTCCCTGTTCCCACTGGTCACAGTGTATCTAATACAAGCCAGGACACCTTTGGCTTTCTTGGCCACCTAAGCACACAGCTGACTCATTTTCAGTTGATTATTAACCAGTACCCCCAGGTCCCTTTCCAAGTCACAGCTTTCCAACCATGCATTCCCAATCTGTAGCTTACCATGGGGTTGTTGTGATGCAGGTGCAGGATCTGACACTTCATAGTATCATAGTATCAGACAGGGTTGGAAGGGACCACATGGATCATCTAGTTCCAACCTCCAGCTTCATTCCATTTCCCCTAGTCCTATCACTACCTGATATCCTCAGAAGTCCCTCCCCAGCCCTTTTGTAAGCCCCCTTCAGATACTGGAAGGCCACAATTAGGTCACCTCAGAGCCTTCTTTTCTCCAGACTGAACAGCCCCAACTCCTTCAGTCTGTCCTCATAGGAGAGGTGCTCCAGCCCTCTGATCATCCCCGTGGCCCCTCTCTGGACACGTTCCAGCACGTCCATATCCCTCTTGTAATAGAGGCTCCAGAACTGGACACAGTACTCCAGGTGGGGTCTCACCAGAGCTGAGTAGAGGGGGAGAATCACCTCCCTTGACCTGCTGGCCACACTTCTCTTGATGCAGCCGAGGATCTGATTGGTTTTCCAGGCTGCAAGTGCACATTGAGAGTTCATGTTGAGCTTCTCGTCCACCAGAACCCCCAAGTCTCTCTCTTCCAGGCTCCTTTCCAGCCTGTATTTGTGCCTGGGATTGCCTCGACCCAGATGCAGGACACTGCACTTGGTCTTGTTGAACCTCATGAGGTTGGCTTGTGCCCACCTCTCCAGCCTGTCAAGGTCCCTCTGGATGGCATCCCTTCCCTCCAGTGTGTCTGCTGCACCACACAGCTTGGTGTCACTTGGCCTTGCTGAACTTCATACTGTTAGTCTTGGCTCATCAGTCTAACCTGTTCAGATCCCACAGTAAAGCTTCCCTACCCTCTAGCAGGTCGACACAACTGTTCAGCTTGGTGTCCTTTGCAAATTTATTGAGGGTGAACTCGATCTCCTCATCCAGATCATTACTAAAGATTTTAAAGAGGACATGCCCCAGGACTGAACCCTAGGGGTCACCACTACTGACTGGATAATAGCCAGATTTAATTCCATTCACCTCCACTCTTTGGGCCAGGACACTCAGCCAGCTTTTTTATCCAGTGGAGAGTGCACTTATCCAAGCCTTGTGCCATGGGTTTCTGAAGGAGAATGTTGTGGGAGACTCTCAAAGGCTTTACTAAAGTCCAGGTGGACATTGACCATGGCATTTCCCTCATCCACTAGGCAGGTCACCTTATTGTAGAAGATCAGATTAGTCAGGCAGGATTTGACTTTCATAAGTCCATGATGACTGGACCTGATTGCCTGGTTATCATGCATGTGCTGTGTGATGGCACTCAGGATGACCTGTTCCATAACCTTTCCTGTCACTGAGGTCAGACTGACAGGCCTGTAGTTCCTTGGATCATACTTCTGGCCTTTCTTGTAGGTGTCACATTTGCGAGCCCCTAGTCTACTGGGACCTCCCTGGTTAGTCAGGACTATTGACAAATAATGGTGAGTGGCCTAATGAGCACATCTGCCAGCTCCATAAGTACACTTGGATGGATCCTATCCAGTCCCATAGACTTGTGCATATCTAAGTGGTACAATAGGTAATTGATCATTTCCTCCTGAATTGTGGGGGCTGCTTTCTGCTCCCCATCCCTGTCTTCCAATTCCATGGGCTGAAGTCTCAAAGATCATAGGATCTCTTTAGCAATATACACAAGTTTTGCTTTAGAGAGTCCAAGAAATATTGAAGAATCACTCTTCTCTGATTATCTGTATCAGCATTAATTTTCATCACTACTAGGAAGATTTTACTGAACAGTGCACTAGGGTTTCATAATGAGACAATCATCTCGTGTAATGACTAAATTCTTTTTAACTCCTCTTCAAGCCTAAATATCCAGTTGTATTAATTTAGATACCTATGAACTCTCAGATAGAACATAAAAGATCTCTTATTACTAGAAAGGGAAGTAACCATTTCTTCAAGAGATACCAAAATCCTTTGAAATTCAGGTTTTTTAAAAGTAATATATATTATTTATATAATTTCCAAGTTAAAAAACTTAGAGAGTTTTAGGACTTAGGGAACTTCATTTTCTGAAATCACTGCTTTCTAAAATTATTTTGATGTCATTCCCTTTCATTCTTCTATTTTTCAAGGTACAATAATTTTTGCAGCAGGATTAAGTGGTAAAGAAAAAGTTCAATATTTTTAAAAATAACAAGTCTGGATTATTTGTTCCTCTGGTAAACACCTGGGAAAAAAACCTTGCCGATTTCAATGGTGTTGATAATCAAATATGAATCAATGTGGAATACTATGGATTCCTGTAGTGGTGTGAAGAATTCATGTGATGAATTCAGAGAAAAAAGTCAGTCAAATCATCCAACCATTGTTTCACTCTGCAGATTCATTGCAGTATGTTCTCATTGGTGGAGACTTGTGCTCCACTTTTCAATATGAAATAAGTTTTGCTCTTATTCTGAAACATGAATTATTGGTTTGAGCTCTGTATTTTCCAGTGTGTTTCCCAAAATACTCAACCTGAAGCCTATGTCTTGAAATATGTTTTGTTTGAATTCAGTGCCCTCTTCTGCCATGATGCTTATAGGAAGATGTAGAACAGGGAAGAGGGGAGATCAACCTCCTGGATTTGGTTTTTTCAAGTTAGCTATACCCTTAGGAAGCATGACTACACTGGCTGCACTTCCAGCTCCCTGTTTTCTTGTTTCAAGCTCATGTGCATCATTGACCCCTGCCCGCTTTCCAGAAGAAATAATTTACAGTAATTCAGTTGATTTTCTCTTGTGAGAGATGATACGGAGAAAAGTGACTACAGATATATCACTTCAAGTAGAGAGAGGCAAAGCCAAAAGCGAAGCACCCAGCTGCTCTAAGTACGTTGATTGCTCTTCATATGTGAATAAGCAAGTTACTACACTTCAGTGAATTGTATGAGCTGCAGCAGTCATCTATGCATGTTCCTATCTTATCCTACTTGTGAAGTAAAACAGATTACCTTCAGAGGTTGTTAATGGTTAAAATTAACTTAAGCACCATAATTTATCAGGCCAGAAACATGTCCATGCTCAATGGTTGAGAACAGTCTTTGGATCACATGACCAGGCTTATAAAAAAAATAAATTAAAAAAATCACATTTTTAAACAGCAGCCAGACAATCCACTATGTCAGTAGAATCTTTTGAGTGTATATCTCTGTATTTTACTTAATGTGAAGACTTCAGATTTTCCATTAATGAGAAGGTATTGTACACATTATGCATCCATTATATCTGTTGCGTGCAGTTTAAGCTGAGGCTGCCAGAAATCCTTTTTGCCCTCAGCACAGTAAACATTTTGACTCTTCTTAGGAAGGACATGAAGGCACATCCAAGTGATAATCTTCACACTATTTTATTTGTGCCCTACTCGATGTCACTGAAATGGCAAATAGAATACCTGAAGGCTCCATAGAAAGGTTGTTGCTTATTGATTTGGTACATTGCAAATTTCCATTACCATCCAGGAGTACCAGCAGGTGCTCCTCAGAGCTAGCCTTTGGAGTGATTCTATAAGGAAAAAAGTCAGACAGGCAGCTCTGCTGGCCTTGAGGCTACCCTGAGGGCTGCTCTGCACAGTAATATAGACACGGCATCTGGGACTCTGCATGTGATCACTGAAGCAGCCTGTACTTTCAGAGCTGATGCTTCAGGCTCTTGGCACAACACTTAAGTCTCACTAAATAGCCAGCTCACACTTTCAAAGTCTGCAGAATTTGTATATTGATAAGCCTGACAGTGTCATTGGGTTTGACTTGTACTTTTCTTGCATTATTTTACTTTAATGTTTAAAAAAATTATCTCCAGCTTATTCAAGTCCTAAATAGATTCAATATTTTTCTTGAATATGTAACTTTATGAAGATACAGAAGTGAAAAAATCATTATAGTTTTGCCCCAGTAAATATCACTGTTTAACAGAATCTTCACAGTATCACCAGGGTTGGAAGAGACCTCAAAGATCATCTAGTCCAACCTGTCACCACAGACCTCATGAACACTAGACCATGGCACCAAGTGCCACGTCCAATCCCCTCTTGAACACCTCCAGGGATGGTGACTCCACCACCTCCCTGGGCAACCCATTCCAATGGTGAGCGACTCTCTCAGTGAAGAGCTTTCTCCTCACCTCGTGCCTAAACTTCCCTTGGCACAGCTTGAGACCTTCTTGGCCACCTGGGCACACTGCTGGCTCATGTTTAGGCAGCAATCAGCACCCCCAGGTCCCTCTCTGTTTGTCAGCTCTCCAGCAAGTCCGTCCCCAGCCTGTAGCTCTGTATGGGGTTGTTGTGGCCAAAGTGCAGCACCCGGCACTTGGATTTGTTGAATGCCATCTTCTCTAGTTGCTCTTATTTGCATGCAAGATACGTAGAAGAAAAGTACATAATGGATTTAATGGCTTTTTTTCTTACTAAATGTACTAGTTTATGGACTTAGAAATGCAAAATTTGTTGGTTAGTTCTGGTTAAATTCTTGTCAATATAAGCTGCAATTAGTGAAAGAGGGAGCATTCTACTTTACACCTTGTCATTCAGCTAAATATTTCTACCCATTTGCAATAATTTGAAGTGCCACATTGCAGGAGTTTAATTAGTTTAATTGTAGTTCTTGGTGTTCTATACGAGTTCAGGCTTAGATTGTATTCTGAACACTTAAAATTCTCCTGGAACTTGTCTCATCAAGTTGGATGGCATCAAGTAGCTGCTGGAAAGCAAGTGCAGAAACAATGTTATGCAGTGGTACATGATGGGGGATTGAAGCAATCAGAGAAAAGTAACACCCACACACTTTAAATTAAAAATTCACATACAGCAAATCTCACAAGCAGAATATCCTGAACAGTATTTCCCATCAGTCCATTATGAAGAGCCATAGAAGTGTATTATTCTAAGTCCTTTGCTGTGTAATTATACTGTTTAAACAAGGATACTGAATAAAATCCTTGGCAGGTGTGTAACCTTCAGTACTGTGTCCAGTTCTGGAGCCCCTATTACAGGAAAGATATGGATGTGCTGGAACAGATCTGTTTGCTTCCTTATGGGAATATTGAAATAAACTTACAACAATGAAGATATTAGTTGAGATTTCTTACAATAAGCATTTTCAAATATCTGTGAGATCACAGGATCCAACATATAGTAAGTTAGTTTGCTCTATTTAGCTGCAATTGTAAAACCTTTTCCTCCAGAACAAAAAGCAAACCAACACAACAAACAAACAAAAAAATCTTATAGCCTACAAAAAACTAAGGACTCCTTTTCTGAGGAGTATTGTACTAAGTTTAAGAGCAAGATGGCTTTTTTTTTTTTTAGTGCTACCATGTATAGAAAATTCTACTGCCATCAATAGCTATCTTAATGTTGCCTGCAGATCAAGTCTAGTCTTTATTCTGAGAAAAATGCTTGGACTTACATTTCAGGTTTTTAAGTTCATATGAAATAGACATTTTGTCTTTTCTCACCACCTGCTATAAAACTAGTCTCGATAACCAATGAAAAAGTTTCCTTTTTTTCAATATCTTTGACTCATGTGTCAAGATCTTTCTTCAAAAGGCTGATATCTGTCTTTTTGTAACAAAATGAATATCAAAAAGAGAAACAGAAGGAAAGAGGTGAAAGGGACAGTTACATTTTTGAATAAGAATGTAGGTCTTTAAACTGTCAATGCTGTAAGTTCAGACAAAAGTGGTGAGCAGATAGAAGAGAATTATATGGACTCTTTAGTGGTTTGACAGGAAATTAAGCACCTTTATATCTGCTCATCTATCACGCATTCACCTTTATGTCATGGCATGTCTCTAGTAAATGGTGACATTTGAAAATGAGTCAATTAAAGTCACTGTATACTACGCAATACTGCAATCTCTGTGTATGAAATAAATAACAATTAATTACACTGCATGAATATCACTACTTCTCAAATAGCATCATAAGAGTATGCATGTGTAATAAAATTGAATAAATACTGATTAGTGACTTATTTTACAGTTGTTTTATGGTCAAAGATCATTACAATCTTACAATTCAAGACTCATAAACTGTATGTCTATGTTAGAAACAAGATAGGGAAGATTTAACTTTTTGGTTCACCGAAATGTGTTGAAAGCTGAATGACTGATGCTGATCTTATCACTGAATCTCATAGTTAAAGTCAGAATAGACCTTTGTTTTAGTGGGTTGGGTTTTTTTAAAGGTGAAGTATTCCTTTTCTTCCTTTTTCAAAAAACTGACTGTGAAATATAATTAGAGCAATACTGGAAGAGGAGGGAATTTTTAGATATTAGTATTAATATGAACATTCTTGAATGTGTCCAGAGAAGGGCAATGAGGCTGGTGAGACTCCTCAAGCACAAGCCCTACGAGCAGAGGCTGAGGAAGCTGGGATTGTTTAGTCTGGAGAAGAGGAGGCTCAGGGGAGACCTTATTACTGTCTACAACTACCTGAAGGGTGGTTGTAGCCAGGAAGGAGATGGGCTCTTCTCCCAGGCAACCAGCACCAGAACAAGAGGACACAGTCTCAAGCTGCACCAGGGGAAGTTTAGGCTGGAGGTGAGGAGAAAGTTCTTCACTTAGAGAGTTGTTCGCCATTGGAATGGGCTGCCCAGGGAGGTGGTGGAGTCACCTTCCTTGGAGGTGTTCAAGAGGGGATTGGATGTGGCACTTGGTGCCATGGTCTAGTGTTCATGAGGTCTGTGGTGACAGGTTGGACTTGATGATCTTTGAGGTCTTTTCCAACCTTATTGATTCTATGATTCTACTCCACCTTTTCCATGATAAGTTCTTGGAACCTGTTGCACCCAGTGAAAAGAAAACACAGAAGAGAATTATAGACAGCAATCTGACTAAAGGAATGAAATAGAAACTCAAACATGAGGCATATCAAATCAAAAGTCTATGGAGACATAACTATGGAAATTATAGAACAAAATATTTAAGTATTTTAGCTTTCAATTCTTTATAAAAGATTTTGAAACCCTTTCCTGGGGGTAGGTGTGATTTAGAGGGGTTGGAGAGATAGTTTAATATATTAAAAAGTTGGAGGTGACATTTTCTAACTGCTTTATAATTTAAGAGAGTATGCAAATTCTTGAACGAGGCTTTTTCTTTTTTTTGGGGTTTTTTTTGTTTTGTTTTGTTTTTGTTTTTGTTTTCTTTGGGGGAACATAACATGAGAGTACAAGAGTCCATAGGATAGGATTTCTGGTCCATATGATAGGATTACTGGTATATTAGTTTCAGAATCAGATGATTTCTTATCACAGTATGCAAAATTACTTTTGCAAAGGAAGTTTTCAAAGTTCCAGTTTTACAGGTATCACAGCTTTCTTATTTTCACCTACAGTCACCCATTCTCTATGTGGAAGACAGACTGTTTGATATAAAGATGATATTGCAGATTGGTATATCATGTATATATGGTTGATCTCTCTACCTTGTCTTTCCTAAGAATTGATATCGATATTTGCAGTAAACCTACAGGCATGATAGGTGTCACATATTAAGTGTAAGACTCAGCTCATTGACTCATGACTCACACTGCTTTTCACTGCAAAGATATACATTAATGCCATTGTGCAGCACTCCTACACCTTCTTTCCTGATAAGGATTAGTTTGATATGAAAATTATGGTCACCTGTCTTGTCAGAGAGAACAGCAGGCACAGGGATGTGCATCTACCAGCAGAGAGCATCTAGCAGGGCCCATGATGGTAGGGTCCCTTTTATTGGCAGACATTCCCAACATCAACTTTGTACATGCCTGCCCCTGCTCATGTGACGTATTGCCATCTAAAGTAGGAACTATGAAAAAATTCTGACAGATTTAGTAAAACATCCATGTTCTAGTACTTTGTGGCCAGCATTTGCTCTGGTAGTATGATGATGTCCATTGTAATAATTCTTATCAACACAGTTAACTACAAATAATTGTTAATTAAAAGAAAATGACAACCTGAATCTTTATGGTTTTATATGTTTCTAGTATAGGTTTTTTATGAAGGTGTCTTTACCATTTAGGAGTTTAAATTAAGATAAAGAATAAGCATTTTCCCCTGTATGGCATATTTCTTCCTGATTACATCTATACACACACCTCAGATTGTTTTTCAAGTGAACTTTCTTCTATTTTTGTGATGATATGTAAGTAGAGACTGATAGGTTGATATTTTGGATAAGTTTCTAGAAGGATGCCATAAAACCATGGATGAAAGTAGCACAAGAGGGCACTTTTTAAACCATCAGCCTAGAGGAAAGTATGTAGAAAACAAACTTGAAGAAACACAATAAGCAGATTTCTTGCAGGAAAATTACAAACCTTTTTATTTTTTAATATTAGTGTAACAGCTTTTCTCCCCCAATCCTTCTCCCCTTATTCAATTCTTACAACTGCAGCGAGTTTAAAACTAGACTATCTTCTAAAGTCAGAGAATGTCAATGGATTTTATCTACAAAGCATGCAATGTGCTTCAGAGTGCTGCATAAATAACATGAAGTCTAATTCTGCATTCAGCCTCTTGAGAGGTGTCAGAGGGAGCAGAAAGATTATTTTAAAGTTGTTTTTTTTATGTTGTTCATTCTTTTTTAGTTTGAGAACAGATGATGTGTTTTAATTATTTTTTTATAATAAGCTGAGTGCCTACAGGTTTGAAAGTATATGATAATCACCTTGCTCTAATCTATGCGAAGGAGTGCTATGGAAAGATTGATAGAATCAAAGAATGGTTTGGGTTGGAAGGAACCTTAAAGATCGTTGCCTTCCAATCCCTCTGAAATAGGCAGGGACATCTTCTAGACCAGGTTGCTCAACACTCCATCCAGTCTGGCTTTGAACACTTGTAGGCTTGGAGCCATCACTTCTCTGGGCAACTTGTTCCAGTGTTTCCCCTGCCTCATGGTGAAGAATTTCTTCTTAATGTCTACACTAAATCGATTTTCTTTTACTTTGAAGCCATTACCCCTAGTCTTATCACTACATGCCTCTGTAAATAGGCCCTCTCCAGCTATCCTGTAGGCCTACCTGCAATACTGGAAGGCTGCCATAAGATCTCCCCTGACCCTTGTTTTCTCCAGGTTGAACAACTCCAACTCTCTCATCCTGTCTTGTTAGGAGTGGTTCTCCAGCCTTCTGATCATCTTTGTGACTGGACCATCTCTAAAAGTTCCATGTCCTTTTTGTTTTGGGGGCTCCTGAACACATTACTCCAGGTGGATCTCACAAGAGCAGACTAGAAAGGGAGAATCATCTCTCTTGACCTACTGGCCACACTTTTGGCACCAGTACAGTGTAGTTTCTGCACTAGGTAAATCCTCTGCTGGGGAGTTAAAATATCTCTATTCCTCTGGAACAATTTACAAATGGAAGGATATAAGAGGCCAGGTTGTCCTTCAAAGACCCAGAAGGGCAGCTGGCCCTGTTTGTCAAGACAAATAGATGCCAGAGATGGGAAACCACATGGGAGCCTGTTTTCCATCTGGCAGTTCTAAAAGGCTTCCAGCTCAGGAAAAGGATTCATGTAGAGAGTTTATTAATTAGAGGATTGGAGAGGCTGGCTGTCTGATTTCAAAGATTCTAGAAATTGTTTTATTTTCCCCTTCTCTAGGTTCAATGGGATTGCTCTCTTTGTTAGCCTGATAGCTAATGAAAGTTATGTGCAATTTCTGTGCCTGGATTGATCTGGTACTCAAATCAGACTTTGACTGGTGAACAAATATTGCATCATAAAGTTTCAAATCAGTATGTTTTAAGTCAAAGGAGATTAGTCACAGAGGCTGATCTTCTTGGTTTGCTACTCTCACTGAGTTTTCTTTACAGTCAAAAGAGAAACAAAGTCTCTTCCAGGCAGGGTTTAGAAGAGCAAAGTTAGAGTGGTGTGGCCATGCTTGAAGGACTTCCTTTTCGTTCTAAAGGAGGTGATTAGATTGATTGTCACCTTCAACAGAAATATGTCCTGTTGGATACATTTCTCAGTGTAAGCTGCTCTAACAAACATGGTGTCAAAATTGTCATTTTTGTAAAAATTAAAAGGGTCAATGAAATAAAATTCTGTGTACCTTAGCTTAACCCTTTCAGACTGCTGCATGCATTTAAATTCACAGAAAATCTTCCATTTTGTCTAAAGAAAAAGAGCATTGAAACAAACTAATGGTTTCCTAGTGTATGAATATGAAAACAGATATCTATAGACTATTTTAAGAGCACATCTAATCCACAAAAGAATGGTGTTATGAGTGTTTGGGTTTTGTTGTTGGTTTTGTTTTTTGTTTGTTCATTTGGGTTTTGTTGTCTTTTAGTGTGGTGGAGGGTTTTTTTTTGGGGGGGAGGGCAGTGCAGAGTAGCACTAAAACTTTGGTTTTTTTCAGTATCCCAATGATAACAGAAAACACTGAAACAATTATGTTGTAAAGAAACATTTTTTTATAATGTCATTTCTTTGTTGATCTAGATGGATTTAGCTGTGTAAGGCTGTTCAATCTGAAAATGAAAGATGAGGTGTGTTTCTTTCAACTTGTAAACATTTTTTATGACCCTTTTTGTAGCAAACATTGAAAAGAACAAAATACATTATCCCTTCTTGTGTTTTATGTGGAAACTTCAATAAATCTGTTACTTTCTTTAGTAAAAAGATCTGTTCTAGAAATATGGCTATTTGTCATGCTGGATTCAACTAGTAACTCTTTCCATCTTTACTGCGAAGAGTAGACCATACTTAAAGGTTATAAGAAGTATGAAGAAAGCATAAGGACCTGAGGAATTAGCAATAGATTCTACATTATGTTTTCAATTTAATATGATTTCTTAATTTAGAACTCTTCTCATCTACTAACACTCCACAGTCCAAATACAGGTGTTATGATATTTGTCACTCTGTCTGTGCTGGGTTACACCACCTTGGGGTGGGGGGGAAGGTTGCAAGAGCCCTGCTTCCCCCAGGCGACAAAAGAAACCTGATCCAGGTGGACGTGGTTTCTCCCTCCTGGGAGGAGAGGTCCCCCAACACTTAGTTGGTCTGTTCCTCTCCCCCTTCCTGTCCAGCAAGACTATAAAGGTGGGGGGCTGGGGGCAGCAATTCTGGCTCTCTGCACCTTCTTTGCCTGCTGGAAAGGGCCCACCACTGCTGCTGGCCTCCTGGTTCTGCCACGTGGTCAGGCCTTATCTTCTCCCTGCTGCATCCATGCTTCCCTAAAGGGCTGAAATCCACATACATCAAAGGAGATACAAGGCCATCCAAATTTGGTTTTGTATATTCTCCTATTCATCCTTATTCCTTACCCTTCTACCCTGGTATTGCTATATATATTGTTAAAAAAATTTGCTTCTCCTACTTCCAAACCAACTCCAGATTATTTTTCGGTAGATTAAACTCCAGTTAAAGCTTAAACCACCACACTGTCTTTTTTTAGGTTCTCTTTCTGTGGATATTCCTACCATAAAGATGTCTGTATTAACAGCTATTAACCCACAGTAACTTCAGCAGGCTTTTCAGGAGACCTAAAAGTCAATGCATGATCATATGCACTTAGGCATATATTTTTACGTCTGTGTAATTAGTTTCAGTGGAATTTGTTGCCCCTGGCTACTAAAAATCTGTAACGTAGGTTTCTATGTATACTGTACTGTATTACACTTTGCCTCTGAAGAGCTTTATCTGAATACATGAACTTCACTCTTTCCACCTGTTGAAACAGCAATCTGCCAGAGAGATTACTTCTGATTGGAAGTATTTCATTAGTATTGTCTCTGTCATTTGAACCAGTTTTATAAGAGGGAACAGTGTGAGAGCCATTTTGTTCTGACTGTACTGTTCTCTTCACAGATATTGTCTGACAGACATCAAAACTTTCTGTTCCCTGAATTTGCTTTGATTTTCTTCTTTCGTGGTCATATCTATCTGCTGCTTCCTATCTATGTGGAGCTCAGTTACCTCTCATCTCTTTCTTTTTCTGTCTGCAAATGATTTTGTCTTTTGGTCTTTCCTTCTTATGCTCTGATTCCTTATTGCATCTATAATCTCTTTTCTCCACTGGCCTTTTGTTGTGCTTTTATGTGCATTTTTTCTTGTCTTCTTTTATTTTTCTTTTTTTCCCCCTCTTCTTCTAATTCTGTCACTTCAACTAATTTTCTCTTCAACCATTAGTCTTATAACTATCACTTGTTCTGCCATGCATTCATGGTCAATATCTAAGTCCAAAAATCTGTGTTCTAGATACTATTCTGCAGCATCTATCCTGTATATTTTTAAATGTCAATGAATTTTGCAATCATTTTTAGCTTCATCTTTCCATGCTGAATCTTCTCTTTGCTAAGATCTGTCAGCTGATACTAAAAATACAGGAAGTTTTTATGCTGTCTCCGAGTAGAAACCCTCATATCATGCTTATTTTGTTTTATTTTTCTTGCTTTTTCTCCCTTCTTAATTCAACTGAGAGCATTGTTCATGGACATCATTACTTTCTAGCAGGTATCTTTGAAGAGGACAAACACCAATTTGAAAACATATCCTCTAACTTCATGTTTTAAGTACTTTTCTCCACCATTTCACATATATGTATAACTGCACTGATGTACTAAACCAGAAATGTTCTTCTTATCTTGGCTGGTAGTCATTTGATGGTCCAACTTCTGAACCAAATTCTTTTTATGTGAACAATTGTTTGTATTCATATTATTCATTAAAAGTATTGGTGGAGAAGCCAGGCATATAGTCAAACATCCTTGATGGAGCTGGTCAAGGAATACACAAACATATTTAGAGTAGATTTATAAATTAAAGGCACTCAGCAGTTTATGCAAATGTTTTTTGCCTTGAAATATTTATACAAATTCAAAGTAACTGTAAAAGAATATAATCCTGAAGATTTCTCTATTCTTCACCTAAAGAGTTCTAATCCAGAAAAGGTGACATATAATTTAGGGTTTGTGGTCACAGTAACTGGAAGAGGTTTTGCATATCATCTTTCAGGGCTGCTTTCTTATATTCTGTGTATCCAGCTTATTTTAAACTTCTTAGTGAAGCCAAGATAACATCAGAACTTTAGCCAACTCCTTTTTATTTTTTATTTATTTATTTTTGTTTAAGTTTCTTTCAAAAATGGCAGATATTTCTCAAAATAAATAAAATAGTCTAGAAAGCATTAAATTTTGTCCACAGTGAGAACTAATGCATGGTCCAGAGGTAGACAATCTGCTATTCTCCACTGTGTTATTTAAAATAGTTCCATTAGCACAGACAGTGCTAATTAAAGAGCAAACTTCTAATGATGGTACATAAAACATACCAAAATGTTCAGTGCAAATTAAATAATTGTCCATACATAATTATATGTATGTATAAATGCCTGTGTTTAATTTTATATATGTAAGAAGCATTTGTTCCTCTGTATTGTAGATTTGGTCAGCTAGATTTCACTGACTTGGAATCCATTAGAAGGTAATCTCCTTTACGTAAAGTAAAGTGTAAAAGATGGTGGAGTGAAATGACTGAAAGTATTACTTACTGAGAATATTTATAGATTGGGTTTTGAGATTTTTATCTTATTATTTCTCTCTTTAAAAAAAAATTGTCTTGGATCTAATCCTTTTCAAAGAGGAGGAGGAAGGAAGGAGCAGACTAATTGGATGATATGTACAAATGGCCAGATCCTAAACATGTTAAAATCAAAGTATATCTCTCCATTGATCTTCTGTTACTGAAGTGTTAGCAGGTATTCACAGTGCAGGAAGTAAAACAGCAGAAGAAAAACAGAGAATGTTTTATTTTTATTTTTTTTCCTGTTACTTAAGTGCAACATCTGACATCTACAGGGATAAAGTGTTTCTGGGGAGGGGAAGGTAATACTCATGCTGCCAAAGGTGCTTTAATCTCGGCTACTCCTTTCTCTTTTCCCTTACTTTGTTTCTAAAACTATTAACAAAGCTTGAGAAAAACGCCATGCATTTACAAAAAGTTCTGAGTGAAGACTATTTTCAGTAGGAATATAGTTATGATGGATTATACTTTGCAATAACTCTCAGAAGCACTGGAACTCAAGCATGACTGTGTTCAGGTGAGTTCTGCTTTTGAAAGGCTGATTTTGAAGCAAGTATCCTTTACCGTACTGACACAATCATTTCCGGTACAGTCAGTGAAGCAAGACTACTTCATATCTTGTAGTTAAGTTGTTGGGGGTTTTTTAACCTTTTTATTCCTTTCTATTCTAACAGGAAATAAACAGAAACAGATTATATATACAGAACTATATTTTACATTTGATCTAATACCTGTGAAGACTTTCTCTCTTAAAAAAAAAATTGTCTTGGATCTAATCCTTTTCAAAGGGGTGGAGGAAGGAAGGAGCAGACTAATTGGATGATATGTACAAATGGCCAGAGGTGTTATACAAGGCCATAGCTCACCACAGGATTTGACTCATACCTTCTCTACCAGTCCATGTATGCTCACTGGTTAGAAAAAAGGTAGAAATGTTTTGAACTGGAGTCTTGTTGACAATTAGAAGAACTCATTTTCAGTATGTGTGCTTATAAAACCAGTAAGCAGCTTTCTGTAAGCTATTTAGTTGAAAACGATTCCTTTACACCAGAAGAATATATTAAGTAAGAAATCCTGTTTCAGATAGGTTTTTGCCAGGGACACTGAACTCACACAAAGGGAGATCTCTTTTGGCATGAAAAGCTGCAATAGTTTTACCTCTTCTCCCAAACACACTCTTATCTCCTTAGCAATTAAAGTGTACTTGGCCTGTTTATTCAGTAGGAGGAGAATCTCTTAGCTTATGCTGAAGTGGAAAAGGACTGACATCACAGAAGAAATGGATTTTAATGCTATAAAGAGATATAGTATCTTCTGACAGTGTGCCAAAGATCAGTGATATTGAAGTTCTAGTACTCATCTGAGCTGTCAGAGTGGTTAAAGTTGTTAAATCTTCAAATCTATGAAAATTTCAAATCCCCTAATTAGTTGAAGTTATGGGAAACAACAGCACTTTGTACTGAAATTCATTATGTTGCTTTTCACAAACAGAATAGATAAAGTTTTCATTTGTCTGTCCAGCTCCTCTGACAACATATTTGTTGCCAACAATTTCATGTCCATTGGTCTGCACTGTTCCAAATGCACATTCATAAGTACACAAAACAAAGCTGAGGACAAAAAGATATAGCATAACACCAACTCACATGTCTTGACTAAGACCAGGTGGTATAGTGTCTGTAATAAGAAGCTGACAGATCTTTCAAGCATGGGAACAGAGCAAAGAATTTTAATACTATTTTACAGGCATTCTTTCAAGAAAATTCATCTGGAGAACCTTATCTGAGTTTCATTAACTAGGCTAGACAAAGTCATCCCAAAACATCAAAGTTCTGACTTTTTGCATCATTTGGAGATTTAAAAAAAAAAAAAGTAAAAATCATATTTTCACATGCTATTTGCTTAACATTTTTTCAAATGTTCTTACTTCCATTGAGAGAAAAGGTCAGAGCTAAAATGTTGAGATGGATTTGTTAAAACTTTCATGGAGGAAATCTTGGTCTTACAAACTATTCAATGAAAAAAGTCAATGTTGTAATTAAGGAAAAGGCACCATACCCCTACTAGCTTTCACTAAAGAATCAAAGCCAGATAAAATATCAGTCTAAACAATAAAAACAGAGTACTAAAATCTCAAATTATGTGGTCGGTCTTTAAATGCAACTGCTGAAAATGTCACTTCTTTATCAATGACTTCACTACAGGGCAAATCACATCTGTATCTAAAATTATGACATGCCTGGAAACCTCATTTAAAATGTTTGTAGAGACAGTGTTGATATATGTTGAAAGTAGAATACTAAAGTTGTAAGGAAACATTCACCTTCATGTCATAAACTGTTGGCAGGAAGTAGCATTTACTAAGCGATATGGGAGAGAATTCTCCTTACTGAGGCATTTTTTCAGATAACTTTAGTCATCTAAAATTTGGACATTTAGTCTAAGCTATCCAATATGTTCCTTGAGTGGGTACAAAAGTTAGATACAGCAGTTAGACAGAAGACTTTCACAGAATCACAGAATACCTCCAGGGATGGTGACTTCACTACTGCCCTGTGCAGACCATTCCAATGTTTGATAACCCTGGTGCAGCTTCTAACCTTTTCTTCTAGTCCTGTCACTTGTCATCAAGGAGAAGAGGCTGGGCCCTTACTTGCTCCAGCCTCCCTTTAGATTGTTGTAGAGAACCTCCTCTTCTCTAGACTGAACAACTCGATCTCCTTCAGATGGGTCATGTGCTCCAGGCCCTTTACAAGCCTTGTTGCCCTTCTCTGGACATGCTCCAGCACCTCAATATCCTTCCTGTAGTGAGGGGCCCAGAACTGAACACCATACTCTTAAACTACTTCCTTAGAAGAGGCTTTATAAAAGAACATTGATGCCCCATTCATGGAAACATTCAGTGTCCAGTTGGATGGGGCTCTGAGCAATGTGATCTAGTTAAAGGTGTCCCTGCTTATTGCAAGAGGGGGGTAGACTAGATGACCTTTAAAATTGCCTTGCCACCCAAAATATTCAAATTCTGTGGTTTATCCTTCTATATAACAAATATACAGAGAGCCTAGTAGGTTCTCTAAGACTAGAAACTTACTTTCAAACAGGTGTAGATAGACAAGATTAATCCCATCCTCATATACAAAGATGTTTGTGTTGGAGGAATAAAAGGCAAATAGACCTCATCTATCAGTGGTAAGGGAATGTCTCAGCATGTAACACAACCGCTGTCTTCTGTTATATAGTTTCCTACAGAGAGCAGAAATTTGTTACTAGCTTTTAGAGGTGATTTCATTACTGCATGAGACATATTTTCAGTTCCAATATTTCCCCCATGTCAAAACCACTAAAAGTTTATCAGTGAGTTTTGCTGTATAAAACTGAGTATTGATCCAGTGTATCAAAAATGTACATACCAGTAATACATGAGACAAATGTTTCATATATATTAAGGTATGAGTTTTCAGGTCCCTGAGAGCATCAAGTGGCCCTAACGGCCCTATTTGTTTTTTAATATAGAAGTACTTAGTAATGTAAGGTAGATGTAAGTGCCTTTGTGATGAAAAGTCACTAAAATGTCCCTGGCTGGTTAATAATTATTAAAATTGAAAAGAAGCGGCTAAACTGGGGAGAGCGTAGAAGATGACAAGGGTCTCAGAAGTTTCATCTTGCATCTGACTACCATTTTCACTCTGCAAGGGCATGGGTGAGAGCGTGTACTCCAGGAAACCCTTTATACTGAAATAATCTTCTACAGAAATGAATGGAGTGATGTGAGGCTACCCACTGGATGCTGAAGTACCAGTGGCTCTCTGACAGTCTGGAAGTTCACTTGCCAAGATCATTCAGGAGTTTTGGACTTCCATCATGCCCAGTAAGAGGCATTGTAGAACAATTCCCCTCTGTATTATGTTTCCTTACCTAAAGATGTTCCTGTCTCAGGATATACAGATCTCTGCTTGCTTGTCAGTTCCTATTGACTTCACTGATGCCACATAAAATCAGCATGTAGTGAAGCAGCATCAGATTCGTGTAAGCAGAAATAAGTAAATGCTTTATCTAGTCTTGTCCTGAAGGTTACATCTGCATTAGTGAATAAAACATAATGGTTCTTTGATGCTAGAACAACACATGGCTCATGTTTATGTCATTAAAATCTCATAACTTCCAGCACAGAACAGTCACTTGCAAAATAGCTTAATCAGTGGTAATTCCTGAACGATGCTGAGGTACATTCTAGTCAGCTTGAATCAAATCTGCATTAGGGATCATCCTAAGAAAATTTAAAAAGGCCAATAAGCAGCTGCTTGTAAAAGTGCTTTTAGTCAGGAACAAGTTACTAAAGTAGCTGTATTGGCTGCATCTTTTATTTGCTGTAGAAAAAAAGAGATGGTAGTTGGATGTGGATGGAAAGGAAGAAGGGCAAACCTGACTCTCTAAAATGGTACATATCAATATGTCCTAATTCATGGCCATGGCCCAGAAAGACAATTCTGCAGTGGTTCCTATCCAATCACCCATAAGGAAATGCTCATTTCTTAAACTGGACTATTGAACCAATCCATGCATGAAGTCTGTTTGCTGGTACAGGTGCTGTTAGTGTAACTGAGACTCTTGTGACAGCTGCCGAGTATCAACAAGTAACACACAGACCAGAACTGTGAGCTGGGGAAGTGCTGTAAGGATGTGCCTACTTCTGGTGTCCACATGCAAAGAAATATGGAAATACTGAAGGTAATTCAAAGAAGGGTTATAAAAATGGTCTGAGAGTCAGAAAACCAGTTGTATTATTTGAGGCTTAAAGAGCTCAGTCATCTCAGCATGTCCTCAGAGACTGTCAAAGTGATTTAATAAAGAAGTGTATATTCAAATAAGTGTTTATTCAAGTGAAAGAGATGTGATAGTGGGTCTTGCAAAGACACTCACAGGAGGTCCCAGCAGGGCACAGATAGTGCTCTGGATCATCCTGGTACTTTGACTTCCAGGGCTGTGGAGTGGCAGGCAGCAGCTCCTTCTCCCGTGATCCAGTGGCCAGCACACAGGAGCAGCTGGATGTGGTTTTTTGACCGGCTTTGGCTCACAGGTCTGTAGCTTAACTTGCAGCAGACATGTTTAGAACTGCCAAAAGGGATTTGGGCAAGCTCTCCCCAGTTGGCATGAGTGTAGATTCTCTCACAACTCAGTCAAGGTCCAGATTCTCCACAGGTCTTTGCCAACAGAGCTCTGTCCCTTCAGGGCAGAGCTAGGCAGCTTCTTCCTACCGGTGGGACGGGGGTGCAAGGCTAGGGTGGCTGTAGGTCAGTGCAGCTTATGCGAAACACTCTTTGCTGGTTACCAGGTAAACCGAGGCACAACAGTGCTTCCTGGATAGAAAGGGTTCTCTTCAGATTGCAGACAAAGGTGGAGCATGTGCACAAGGGCAGAGCAAGTGCAAGGAGCAAGAGAGCAAAAGAGCTTAACAGCAAAAGAGCAAGAGCAAAAGAGCGAGTTGTTTACAATTTGGGTAATATTTATCATTTGCTCGAGGCTTGGATTTAGCCAATAGTTAAACTTTGTCAACACATTAGCCAACAGCATCTTATATAGCCAGAATATGCACAAACTTGGAAGAAGCACAAGCACAGCACAAGCATCCCATAAGGTGAGTGCCTGCTCTTGTTTACCTCAAACAAGACAGGTTGGGTTGTTTACCCTGGCTTGTTGATGCCTGTCTCTTTTTTTTTTCTCAGTTCTGGCTGAGTACCCACTCCAGAAGGAGGGGAAGGGGGAGGTTGAGCAAAACAGGTAGGGACATGTCTTGGCAATATTTGGGGCATAATATAATGCACCCTTTGTCACACATTGCTCTGTGATAATTGCAGAAGTCTACTTTAACTGAACGTATTCAGCTTGCAGCATTTAAGTTCTTGCCAACTGTTTCTTTCAGCCATTTACTGCTAATATTTTATAAGGTGTAGCTAGACATGAGTCACATGATACTGTTTCTGTTTGGTAACTCCATAAATTTTTCAGAAGTACATTGTGTTATGAATTCTTAGTACAGGAGTTTCATAAGAAAAGCTACCATAATTTTGTAAAGTAATGAATGCTTTCAGAATCATCTGGCTAGGTATCTAAGGAATTAGGGAACATGCCTAACAATTCCAGGAATATAACACATGTTAAGTTTTAATTTACAGATACATATTTATACAGTTTATAATTTATTCATAATTCTTAAGCTTAGTAAATGCAACAATGTTTTCATCTGTACAAGATTAACCTGAGAAGCTTTTTAGATTTGTACAGTGCTAGGCATAATCCTTTATGCTTTGCCTAGAAAAAAATGTATTTGGGGAATGTTTAGCTCAGATTCTCTTGTTTTTCTTTACAGAAGCAAGAACGTGTTAAAGACTGAATGACATTCTTCTTTCTGTTCTTCACCTGTAGTTCATTTATTTTCTCTTAACTCTGAAAACCAATGAGTTCCAAGTATTAAAACTGTGCAAATCTGCACTAATCACTGCCAGTGGGTGTAAGTTCTTTAGAAAGATCTGACTGACAATATATAATTTCCTGATTAAAAAAAAACCCAAACAATAAAATTTTGCTTCCAGTGTAAATAAACAATGTGCTAGTTCCAACTGTGTAATAATAATTCATAAATATAACAGTAATTCATAAAGAAAGCATTTTGAAAGAGCTTACACTCAGTGGGAAAAAAAATCATCATTTTACTTAAAAATTCAAAGGCAATCAAACACAAAGAAGTGAGAAAGAATGCAATACACCTTTAGCTTCATGCCTGTTTTTTTTTTTTGTTTTTGGTTTTTTTCTAACCAGATGAAAATAAGCCAAGGTAAAAATTCATGTCTATCTTTGCAGCTCTGTAATTTTGAAAAAAGAGGAAAATTAGTACAAAGATTCTGTTTTGTTAGCATTTTATATTGGTTTTATATAGGTCAAAAAGATTATGTCAGTTAAATAATCTTGGACCCAATGCTGAATTTATTTGGTACATTTATATTTTTTATGTAGGCAAGCTGAAAGGATTTAATGTAGTCATAAACACAACCAAATGCTGAACTGCCAAATGCATCCTCTAGAGAAGCAGGGGCAGTAAAGGATGTTTCCTTAGGGAATCTAGTCCAATATAGAATAAGATTTGTAAATGTTATATACTGTTGCATTTGTCATATTTTAAAATTAAATAGATTTTGTAATGATTAGTCTTAGAATTTAAGGAAAATAAGATATATGCAGCCATAATTATTATGTATTGGAACACTGGGTACATTCCTTTCTCGTCCCTTCCGTTACTCCCCTTCAAATTTTGGAATGCTCTTGAACATTTACCAGATTTGTCAGAGGAGTACATCTGAAAAATATTCAGTTTCCACAGAAAGCTTGTTCAGGGCCACAGTCATTGGTTTGACATACCAGCAGCTGAGAGGTGAAGCATTTTGCAGAGTTTACACAAGAGGCCAAAAGCTGAGGTCAGGCAGGTGATCTTAATAACTGGTCAAATTAGTATGTGCAAAACTGGCAGAATCCCAGAAAGGAGTGCAGAAGAAAGCTGAAAATGTTATAATGACAGACCGTAGGAAACTTGACACAAGGGAATGTGCAGTTCAGATTCAAAATGCACAGCCAAATTAAGCTGTTCTTCATTGTATGGCTTCACTAGAAGCTTCTCCTGAAAAATTGTTCCGTTTACAAGGCCTTTTTTTGTCCCCTGAAATATGGGAAACTTACATATAAGAAGCTTTTTTCCCTGCTCTCAGAGCTTAGAAAATGAGGTGTCTTTCTGGATCTGTGTAGCATTTATCATTCCTAATACTGCAGTAACCTGTGCAACAGTTGGTTATGACCTAATATTTGTAAATAATTATTTATATGAGACTCGTTTAAAATGGAGTTTAAGCAAGGCAGAGACATGGGAAAGTATGAGGCAGCTGATACAGAAAAATACAAATTCAACTCACAAAAGTTCTGTCCAATGCTGAAATACCTTTCAACAACAGAAAAAGAGAAGTCCCCTTTGGAACTGTCCAGTATCACAGTGGGTTAATAATTGGAAAGAATCGGTCTGGAGAGGAAAGATAATGCATTAATAAGAAAGTTCAGTAAGAACAACCTGTGTTAAGGAAGATTTCATGACTGTTTCTTACCATATATTTACCTCTTTCACTTAGTGTCCTATCATCAGAAGAACACTCTATCAAGGTGGAAGTGAAGCCTCCTGTTTGATGAATGTGTTGTTTGTAGAATCATTTTTCAAATCAAGCGATTACCTGCTCTCTCCTATACTGCTTGCCCATGCTCCAAGAAGTAGAAGAGCAATAGAGCAATATGATTAATTAGATGTAGAAGCGGTCTGAAAATAATGTAGATTCTTTTTCTCAACATTTGAAGTATGAAAATAATTATGGCAGTGCTAAGCATATTGACCTCTTTATGAAAGTAGAGCTTAGTTGCCACATTTAAGACAAATATCTTTTTCCAAAGCAATTAATGGCCTTGTGTGGTCATTCTACTGACCTTGATTAAGCCTGAAGGTTCAGGAATTTGAGACTCCATATTCTATTCAGTAATATATTGAATAGCATGAGAGATATAGATGAACATCAAAGGAAAAAAAACCACAACACTGAAGAAAGAAGGCCTAGATTTAATCACATAAAACAGTCACACTGTCTATGGATGAAAAGATCACTTACAGATTAAACAAACAAGCAAAACAATTATCTTTATTTCAAAAGGTTTTTATATGTAGACATTAAGAGGTCTAATGTGCTGAACTAGCTGTTAGAATGTCAGACAATTACATTCTTACTATTATTTTATAAAAACAATCTGTTTTATAATCTCTTTTCTGGGAAACCTGAAGGTAACTCTATAAATCTGGAAAAAGATTTGACATTTGGGCAGGGACAATCTTTATTTGCTGCTGCCTGTTTCTTTGAATAGCAATTTTTACATCCAAATACTTGGCGTGATTGTATGTGATTTCTTCCCCATTGATAAATGTGATGATTAAACTTATCCTGGACTGAAAGAAAATATCCTGAACTAACTGAAGTGCAATGCAAGACAACTTGACCTTAAGAAGGGCAAATCAATTCCTACAGGTGACATGAAATTGTGGTGGTTATGTGAGGATGTTTGCCCATGCTCTCTGTTCAAACTCTCGTTACTTTGGGAAGAGACCTAGGAAATTAGTTTGCCTACATATTCCTATTAAAGATATGTGTTACTCCCTAGAATGACTGAAATAATTCAGTTATTATACAGAACTGTTGAAAAGATAGTTACAAGCCAAACCTATGTGGAGGAAATGGAATTGAGTCTACATCTTCATCTACTGAATTGAGAACTTTGACAGATTACCTTGTAGGGTGAGCCAAATTTAGGCAATTCAATATGGGATTGAATCCTACTCTGCCTGTTCTCAGCAGCAGGACTTGCTCCATCTCAAAGGAGATATGTAAGTATTCAAATTCAGCTTCTCTTCTGTTAAGGAAAAAAAGAAGCATGTAGAAAACAGGTGAAGACCAGAAAGATAAAGGTAAACTGAGTGCACTGTAATTGATTGTTTCAATTCCGATGTCACAAATCCTGCACTGGATTTTCATTAAAATTTACAAAAGAATGGCAAAGGTTACAAACGGTTCAGAGTGATAACATACCCTCATTACCAAATTCCTTTTATATGATTACCATATTCACTTAGCATTCAGTTAAAAAGAACAACAGGGTTCTCTTGAACTTGTCACTAGTGATTTATTAAGTTAATTTTACATTCATTTGTTTATAGATCAAACATGGGGAAGAAAGGCTCCAGTATTGAACACGTTTTTAAAAAAAAAAAAAAGGGAGGACAGAGTATTTAACTTTACATCATGTTAGGTTACACATTTTTAGGAAGAAGGCAATAATTAAATTTAAGCAACTGGTTTGATCAAGGATAAATGCTCTCTGCCTTTTAAATGGCTCTGAAATCAATATGCCTATTTAGAGCGAGATAATAGTTCCTGAGAAAAAACATGGCATCGTCTTGATGGTGATCTGAGATTTCACTATTTGTGTGGTTTGAATAGTAATAAGTTGAAATCAGTTCTGTTGAAAACTGATTTCCTACATGTAGGTAACAGACATTGGTGAATCAGACTTCATGCATACTAGAATCATTCCTTGGCTAAAGAAACACAAGTCGGTGTCTGGAAATGCTGAGTATCACAGATACTACCAAAGCTCTTGTGTCTCACCAGAATTATTCTTCACTTTAAGCAGCAGCTGGAAAAAATATTAACATACCATTTAAATACCAATAGGAAGATGTATGAAAATTCATGAAAAGACGTTAATTTTGCAAGGATTTGCATGGTAATAAAATATACTGTTCTTGAAGAATTTAAATTTTTAATTACTATGAAAATATTTTCAGTTGGAAAAATATTTTCAGCTTGAAAAATATTTTCAGCTGAAAAATTGCATAAAATCTGGACATTTAATAAACTTTCTCTAAGAAAAAATGTTTTTTTTTTTTATTTCCTCATTTTCCTCCATGCTGCATCTGACAGAGGCTTCTGGAAGGAAAAACGACTGATGATGTGGATGTACCATTGCCAAAACTTCTCTGCAAACATTCCAGTCTATCAATTGGATACTAACATTTCTTTCGTTGTTCATGGATAAAATTTTATTCCCTTGGGTATATGTTACCTGCTTTAGCTGGGAGAAGAGCAGCAATGGAACACCAGAGCAGATGTTGGTATTATGAGGCTTTTTTACCTGTTTGGGCTATGTGTACATGCATATGATGTTTTCTCTGGGACATTGTGGAGATACAATCGTCTCTGTAATGGCTGAACAACACTTTAAAACAAATACTATTTATAAGCTAAATATTTTCAATAAATTGCCTTTATTATTGTTTCATCTTTACTATTGCACAGAATTAATTGTGCATTCAATTAGAAAATAAATAGCTTTCTGGTATAGATATTATAAAACTAGTGTGATAACAGATCATTAAAAATACCTTATGTAAAAGGTTGAATTAACACTTGAATATGTGAGAATATTGTTTGAAAACCAACCAACCAACCAAAACAAACAAACAAACAAAAAAGCCAAAACAAACAAAACAGCAAACAAGGAAATATTTTTTGTTGGAGGCAAGATTTGACATGGGAAGAAAACAGCGACTTCCTAGATAGCAGGCTATACATAGGAAATGTAAAATATAGAGATAAATTCATCCTATTAAGGAAAGAATAGCTAGACTTTTCTCCTGCACTGTATAATATAACAGAGAAAGGGCAACATAAGCTTGAGGTCTGTCTGTAAAAGAAATTTCAGATCACCCATAAATGATTGCTTACTGTCTCCTTGTGACACTTTGGATGTGATTTCCAACACATATCTTCTCTAACCCTTCTGAAACTTCCCTTTCCCATTTTATGGGTACTGAGACTAATGTTAAATACCTAACCTTATTATTTTCTTCTCTCCGTACCATCCCGCACATGGGGAGCAAAAAAGAAAGCACAAGTTCTGGCTGCCACAATTCTGGGCAACAATTTTCAGCTGCACATGCCTTGGAGTGTAGTTTTATTTTAAAGAATCACATTAGTCATGTTACTATCTCATATACACTTCAAGTACTTTTTAGAATTATTCAGATACATCCTTGTTTGACTGTATACCTGTGGCTTTTATCTTTGTATTACAGTGGGATTCATAGCTTGCAGTACAGTCATATGTAGTGTAAAGCTTTATTAGTGTCATAAATTTTACAAACAGGAAAAAAGGCTTCAAAGAGCAACTGCTAACAGCACAAAGGTATAAAAATGTTATGTGCCCTTGCTGTTTACCTCAGTTTGAATTGCACTGTGACAGAAAAGAACATTCAGTGATTAATTGGAAAAGAATGAGATCTGGGGAAATAACATTTTTCCTCATTCAATGGCAAAATAAAAAATAAATGAATAAATAAATAAGTAAATTTTAAAGCAAATGCAAATGATAAATATATGCTTCTCAAAATCTACAAAAATAGAGTGTTCAATGTTATAACAGCTTAACAGTATTTTCAAAAAGAGGTTGAAAGTGCTTGCATACTTTATAAAAAATGAACCAGGGATGCATAATTTCATAACATTAGATTTAAATAAAAGCTCGAGTTAAACAGAAAGTGTGGAGAGTAAGCTGTTATTACAGACATTATAAAATGTCATCATTAGAATTAATATGTGCAACAACAGATTGTAAACTCAGCCCCAAAAAGGAAAAGTCAAATAGGAACCTAATTAAGAAAAAGTATATATTTAAAACATAAAGAAATATGGAATTTACATCTGGTATCTGAATGAAATGAGGAGAATGGTTACAGCTTCTCAGACTGTATAGAATTTGAAAAATTGGAAAAGTTTTATTGTTTTTAAGGATGCTGCTGAAGTCAGTCAAATGATGTATTTGTCAACTTTTGATTAGGAAGATTAAATTTTTCAGAACAGTGTTAGTCTTTATGACTCTGTCTGATGAGCCAGTGGTGGAGTAGACATCAGAAAATCACAGAAAACATCTGATTGGAGGATGCCTCAAAGATCATCCAGTCCAACCCTCAATCCAGTACTGAAGGTTCATCACTAAACCATGTCCCTAAGTGCCAGGTCCACAGGCTGTTTGAACACCTCCAGGGATGGTGACTCCACCACTGCCCTAGGTAGACCGTTCTAATATTTGATAATTCTCTCTGTGAACAAATATTTATTAATACCCAGCCGAAACCTTCCCTGGTGCAGCTTGAAACCACTTCTTCTAATCCATTTGCTGCCACCAAGGAGAAGAAGCTGGCCCCTCCTCACTCCAGCCTCCATTCAGATAGTTGTAGAGAGAAATGAGGTCTCCCCTCAGCTTCCTCTTCTCCAGACTGAACAACCCCAGCTCCCTCTGATGCTCCTCGTAGGTCATGTGCTCCAGGCCCTTCATGAGTCTCCCTGCCCTTCTCTGTACATGCTCCAGCATTTCAATGTCCCTCTTGTAGTGAGGGGCTCAGAACTGAACACAGTACCTGGGATGTGGCCTCACCAGTTCTGAGTGCACGGGGATCATCAACTCCCTGTTCCTTCTGGCCATGGTGTTTCTAATACACGCTAGGATGCTGCTGGCTTCTTTGGCCACCTGGGCACACTGCTGAATCATATTTAATTGACTGTCAACCAATACACCTAGGTCCCTTTCCAAGTTGCATCTTTCCAACCATACATGTCCAAATCTGTAGCTTGTTGTGACCCAAGTGCAGGACCTGGCAACTTGGCCGTGTTGAACTTACAATTACTCTTGGCCCATCAGTCTAAAGTGTTCAGATCCTGTTGTAAAACTTCCCTATGACCGAGCAATCAACACAGCCTTCCATCTTGGTATCCTCTGCAAACTCACTGAGGACACACTCAGAGCCCTCATCTAGATCATTAATAAAGATATGAAAGAGGACATGCCTCAGTACCTAACCCTGGGGGACACCAATAGTGACTGAGTGCTAGACAGGTTTAACTCCCTTCTCCACCACTCTTTGGGCCCAGCCAGACAGTTTCTTATCCAGTACAGAGCTCACTTATCCAGCCCATGTGCCATGAGTTTCTAAAGGAGAATGCTGTGGGAGGCAGTGTCAAAGGCTTTACTAAAGTCTAGGTAGACAATGATCATGGCCCTTCTCTCATCCATTAGGTGGGTTTACTTATTGTAGAAGATCAGTTTAGTCAGGCAGAACCTGCCTTTCATATACACATGCTGACTGGGCCTGATTGCCTTGTTATGTGGCACTGGGGATGACCTGCTCCATAACCTCTCCTGGCATTGAGGTCAGACTGACAGATCTGTAGCTCCCTGGATCACCCTTTCTGCCCTCTGTGTAGATGGAGTCATATTCCGCATATTCAGCAGGAATCTTTGACTTCTCACAGCACCGTTAACAAAATTCCTTTAACTTTAGGAGTTAACAGTTTCAGTTTATACTTCACACAATCATAAATAAGTATCTTTGAAATAACATTTATTTCCAATAATTATATTTCCCATAGTACAGCTATCTTCTCTATTTGTTATTTTGTCAATGGATACTTAGTAAAATTTGGGGTTGGGTTAGTTTGTCTTCATTTAAATAACTAAACATTAATGATGGGATTATGATAAAAGGTAATTTGGATAAAATCTTCAAGATTATAGTTGCTTTACTAAAGGAATTCCCTGTTTGACTGTCTTATTTTGTGTTTTGGCATGTTGTGTCCATGTAATTTAAACTGTTATTTCAGAAATAATTAAGAGAGTTAAAAATGAGAAACCAGAAGCCTGCTCAGTTTCAAGCTTGCATTTATCCAGTAGGGTTAAATTTGAACAGTTTAGCATCTGTTTACAATTATTTTTTAAAATGATTCTATGTTACCTACACTCAACTCAGTGTAGCTGGTCTGGATTGTTGACACCTGGCAATGAAATGTGTAATACTGTAACTCCTGGTCAAGCATTGCTACAGCAAGCCACATTATTTGGTTGTCAGCACTTGTACTCTCACAGTGCTCATTTTTTGCTTGTACTGACATGTTCTTCATTCCCACTGTGTGACCAAGTTTAGGAGTCCATAAATTCTTACACAAATCGATTTTTGTCTTCACATTAAAAAAGTTACACTCTAGCCCAAATTAAATAGTGTATAAATACAAGACTATATACTCAGCATATTAATCTTGTTTTAACTTAAAATAAAACTAAAGGTAAATCCAGCAGCTTTATCAAAAAAATCAACCAACCAATCAACAAACAACAAAAAAACCCCAAACCATCTGAGGTTTGTCCTAGCTGAAAATTTGATTTTGATATACATAACAAGGTAAGTTCTACCTGAAGGGAGGTTGTAGACAGACGGATGTTGGTCTCTTCTCCCAGGCAGCCAGTACCAGAACAAGAGGACACAGTCTCAGGCTGCACCAGGGGAGGTTCAGGCTGGATGTTAGGAAAAAGTTCTATACAGAGAGAGTGATTGCCCATTGGAATGGGCTGCCTGGGGAGGTGGTGGAGTCGCCATCACTGGAGGTTTTCAGGAGAAGACTTGATGGGGTGCTTGGTGCCATGGGTTAGTTGTTTAGGTGGTGTTGGATTGGTTGATGGGTTGGACGCGATGATCTTGAAGGTCTCTTCCAACCTGGTTTATTCTATGTATTCTAGGTATTCTATGCATTCTGTTCAAAATATTAATTCTCACTGTCCCCAAAATTAGTACCCCAGTCCAGATAAGGTCTAAACTGTCTCCATCCTCACATCACTGCATAAATAAAGGAGTAAGATCCTGCCATTTTGTAGGATAGGAAAGCAAAAAATAGTTCTTCTCATTTCCTGTTTTCCTTTTTATTTTTTTTTTCTCTCAAAAAAAGAGAAAATTTCAGAAAACAAGCAAAGACAAACTCAACTCTTTCACTTTCTTGATTAGGAATTACTGAGGTAGGACAGGACATGGAGTGTAGTACATAAAAAATGAACAGTATTAAAATTGTGTTGCCTGCTGCTAACCTGATGAAGTTATTGGCCACGCACTCTCTGTTTAATGAACACATTTATTTGGAATTCCTGCCTCTAGAATTAGGAAACCTTGATACTTTCCCAAAGCAGTACCCAGCATAACAATGACAGAAGCAGTGCAGATTGTTAATAAAAAGCATGGACACAGATGAATAGGTGATGATTTATGTGGAAAGTCATCTGTTGACTTTCTAAATGACGTTTGGAATCCGTCACCCATTTCATATATTAGTTTAGGTTATATACAAAACTGTTCTTTAGTTATAAAATCACAGAGTCATTCTGGTTGAAGGCAAATTGTTTAATTATCCTCACATTGACTTTTTTATTAGTTTCTTTGTAATAGACAGCTGTACTTTTGCTGCTGTAATTTATGACCAGTGTCTTGCTTCCCTTCTCCAGGAGCTTGTGGTGTTTGGTTCTCTCTTCTTAATTACCTCCCCATACATACTAGCAGAGTGCTGTTTTGTATCCCTGAAGCTGCCTCTGCCCATGCTGAACAGGATTAGAATCTCAGCCTCTCCTCCAGTGTGAGTGACTGCTCCAGCTCCCAGGGAACTTAGAACTGTCCACTGAAATTGCTTTATGTGGGATCTTTTTTGAGTTGTGGGGCCCAAACCTGGATACAGAATTCCAGAATTAACTGTCATATAGAGTGTCAGGTCATTAGTGTCAAGCCCATGATGTTCCCTGAACTTTGAGGTGGAGGGTATCTGTGCTTGTACGAGGTTGCTCATTAAGATCAGTCTATTGTGTGGAAATTCTTTGTCCCTCAGACTTGCAGCCATATGACCATTCCTGTCAGATTGTTGAGAAAATCGAGGTCTGATGTAATCCTTGCAAGTAGAAATTGATCCCCAGTTTACCCTTTGAAGGATGTGTTAAATACTTGTGTCAAAAAATGAGAGAATCCCTTTGTGATAGTATTTCAAATATTTATTTGCTTTAAAGAAGTCTTGAGTGCTGAGACATTTAAACAGGGAGGCTTATCCTTCTGATCATCAAAGTTCCTCATAGCTGGATATGCAGAAATGTGTATGCTACTGAGACTGATCTCCTCAGGCAACACAAGATAGTGTGCAGTTCATGACTGACGCAGCAAGATCCTCCTCCCACCTCCAGTATGAAAATTAAACTTCATACATGGGTCATTTAATATCTGTGTGCAGAGATAAATACATTTTAAGCATCACTGAGCCAAAATCTTAAGTAACAAAATTTCCTTTCCATTTCAGACAGACTCAATCTCTTGAAACTTGCATTATGCACATTTTACTCTGGTTAATAACTGCATCTGCAGGTCACAAACTATTAAAATAAGCCTCAGTAACTTCCAGTTCATTAAGGCAACCAAAGTACCAGAAAAATATTTGGCTTCTTCACAAAGCTCAGACACTTCTAAAATATTTTTTGGCTTTGAGTTCCAGCTAGTATTAAGAAACTATAAAACATCCCTGTTAATTGTTCATTACTGTGTATGCATATATTTTCTGATAGATACATGTACTAACAGACACAACCACACACATTTATCTTGGTAACCATCTCATTTTAACTTGCCACAAAGCTTGAAGTAGGCTTTAAATTATCTGATGATATCCATGCTATCATCTGTATTTAAATTCACAGAATATTCTGTTGCAAATGAGGAGAGAACCAAAATGAGAGGAAACCCAAAGAGTTTACCCATATAAAAGTTATTATAATTAGACCATGTAGATCTTGCAATGTTGGTTAAAGAATCCTGAGAAGTTTGTACCTGGCTGGACTAGAAGAGGTAAAACTTTGTAAAATATTTTTTTGTTCAGAGAAAGTAAAATATCTTCTGTTCAGAAGTGTGAGCTAAGCTTTGAAATAAACATAACAAGAAATCTGCTTTTTGAGTTTTGTACTGTAGTGAAATACAGAACATAGAGCTCAAGTTATGTTTTCCACTAGACTTTTAAAATATTAGAAGGAACCTTCAATGCACTATTCTTTTCATTCTTATAACGAATATAATAGTTACTTCAGTTGCTTGTTCAGTATTCTCTGCACACATAGCTGTGCAAGAAACTAGGTATATCCATGATACATTATAATCTTCTTCAGGTGTAACTTCAGGCTTCCTAGGGTTTGCCTAAGATAGCTGTCTGCGAAGAAAGCAAGAGGAATAATACTTCTCCTTGTTTATGTTACTCTTTCATATTATAAAGTTTATTACCATATTTTTTCACTTCTTCATATGATATTTTAAATTTTCTGAAGCTTAGAACCCAAGGCTCTCTGTTTTTTAAAAAATATTATGTATCCATAGAAGCCTAAAAATCCTATTTAACAAGGCTTCTATATATTTGAATGACAAAGTTTTTATCTTCCAACCGGATATGATGTGGTGGGTTGAACCTGGCTATCCATCCAGGTGCCTGTCAAAGCTGTTCTTCAACTCAACAGGGGAGAGAAGATACAATGAAAGGCTCATGAGTCAAGACAAGTCAGCAAGGAATTACTCAGTAATTACTGTCACAGGCAAAATGGACTCAAATTGGAAAAATCAGTTTAATTTATTGCCAATCAAATCAAAGTATGATAATGAGAAATAAATCCCAATTTTGAAACCTTTCCCCCACACCTCTGTTGTTCCTGGCCTTTGGTATTTGCATAGTCGTTTCTTTTACATATTCTCAGTCTTCTGCCCACATGGAGTTGCACAGGGCTTTTTTCCCCTTCTTAAATATATTATCAGAGAGATGCTATCACTGTCACTGATTGGTGCAACTTTGGCCAGTGGCATGTCTGTCTTGGAGCCAGCTTTATTTGACACAGGGGAATCTTCTAGAAGCTTCTCACAGAAGCCACCTCTGTAACTCCCTTACTACCAAAATCTTCAGGCCTGAGTGTTTGGGGTTTTGTTTGTTTGTTTGTTTGTTTGTTTGTTTGTTTGTTTGTTTTTGTTGCTGTTGTTGGGTTTGGTTTGTGGTTTTTTGGGGGGAACGGGGAGTGTGTTTGGGGGTTTGGGGTGGTTTTTTGGGGGGGGGGGGGTGTTGTTGTTGGGTTTTTTTATTAGCTACAATATCCAGCTCTACTAACATTTGTCAGTTCAGTCACGTTTATTAAATCTGGATCTCCTAAATAACTCAAAAGTTGCGCTAAGAACTTTGTCTGAATAGGACCTGTATCTAGTAGTTGAAGAAAGGGCTAAGAGGACATTAACCTTCCTCATGCACCACCATCTGCTGCTTCCCTGCTGCAGCATTGTAAACTCAAGCCCTCTTTACAAAGTGTGTGGCTGCTAGCCAACTCCTTAGCACTGTCTGCTATTCAAGGAGTAAGAGAAAAGATGTGCCACGGTGCAGCATACACTTCATCCTTTTTGTAGCTCTGTCAGATAGTGCAATGGCTCAGCTCTTTCATTCTGTTACATTCATCCAGCCTTGACATTGAATACCTGACACCTGGAACATCTTTTTGTCCTCAGTTTTTTTTTTTTTACTGTGTCATTAAAGCATTCAGTTCTAGTAATGATTTTGTGTACTTTTTTTATTGTTTGGTTGGCTATTTTTACTCTCAGAACTATTTCCCTTTTTCCAAGACCTGCTTTTTATCTCTAGATGATATATTAATTCCTCATCTTTTCTGGCTTTAATTTCTCCTTCAGGAAAATAAGGAAAATTGCTAAAAAACAATCATTAATAAAGAACAAACAGGTAATAATATTTTATTTTAAATAATAGCACAATATCTTCAAGTAACTTAAAATGTCCAGTTTATACAAAGAACATTTTCTTTAATTATGTTGAGGAGCACTTCCTGATGTCTCCATTACAGTTAATTATTGGTGCATTGGTATATACACTTTTTCTCCCCTCCATACTCATCAACTTTATCATTTTATAACTGCAGTTCTTATGTCTATTTTCTCTTCATTCCACCACATTTGTCTTTGCCACTTGTGACAGAAGTAATAGGGAAGGCTGTATTAGACAGCATTCATACACAAGCAGAATTGTCCAGTTTGTGAGACCCTCTAACATGAAATGCAAGCGTACTGCTGTCTATAACTACCTGAAGGGTGGTTGTAGCCAGCAGGGGGTTGGTCTCTTCTCCCAGGCAACCAACACCAGAACAAGAGGACACAGTCTCAAGCTGTACCAGGGGAAGTTTAGGCTGGAGGTGAGGAGAAAGTTCTTCACTGAGAGAGTTGTTAGCCACTGGTGGTGGAGTCACTGTCCCTGGAGGTTTTCAAGAGGGGACTGGACACAGCACTTTGTGCCATGGTCTAGTAGTCATGAGGTCTTGGGTGACATGCTGGACTTGATGATCTTTGAGTTTTTTTCCAACCTTGTTGATTCTATGATTCTATGTATCATGGTTGGTAGGGTAGTTAAAGTTGTTTTACTAGTTTTATCAGAGATATTTTAATTTTCATTTTTTTTCAGAAATGGATGATGCTAAGCTATATATTTTAACTGAAAGAGGAAAAACGTGACCCCCTTTTTCTTTTCTTAAGTTTTATCACACATTTAAATAGGTTTCCAAACTTCCCTGATTTGAATTTTCAATCTGCCAAGAAAAATAGGATAAAAAAATGTAAAACTTGCAGCTTGCTTTTTCTCTTACAAGTTTTCTTCCCAAGTTTAGTCCAGTATTCTTTTAGATTTCCTAAAACAATTCCATATCTGTAAGTCTTACTTCCCCTACCAGTGACTGACAGATTTCATTGTTTATTACTGCTATTATTATTTTGTGTGTGTCTGTGTCCCAGATTGAAGTGCAATGCAATGAAAAGCATCAGACTAGAGAGCATTGTGGGGGGGTTCAGAAACAAAATGAGGATAGAGGAGTTGTTGGGGTTTTTTGTCAGCAAAATCTATTTGAACTTTGTACAGTCATCATGAACCTTAGTTTAATTAATTAGGCTAACTGTCATCTCTGTCTAGAGATAAAATAAGACTATAAAATCTTAAATCTGGCAGGTTTTTCTTTCTAACAGTAATTTTGCTAAGAATAAAAAACCCTTTAATTTTAATCTTCCTCTAAAATTATGAACAGGCCCAAGTTCAGTATTGATTACAGATGTACTGTAATTCCTTTTTATCTGCTATAAAACCTGAAAATATAAATATTATCTGTCACTTACTGGAAAGAATCTGGAAAACATGATTGACTATTGTACCCTAAAAATGTAATACTTTGTACTTCATTTCTCTGGTGACTTTATAATGCCAGTTTTCATCTCAGAACAGTATAGCTCATGTTAAAAAACAACCACACACAGACACACAAACAAATCCACTATAAATCATCCCAAACAAAGATATCACCCAATGAAACCAAGAAGCATTATTTCAGTTGCATACAGAAGTAAGTTAAATGTGCTTGAACAAACTTCTTCAGCAGGACCTGGAATACTGCACAAATAAGTCACAAGTAGGAGTAAATCTAACCTTACTTTAGAATGTACTGCATTTAGAATAGAATAGAATAGAATAGAATAGAATTTTTGAGTTATTAACTTACAGTTGCCACTGGGACCTCTCTCTACCCTTTGACCCTGGCCCAGAACTCATTTTTAGTCCAGTCTGGGGCCTTCTGTCCTTAGCTAGGGGTAGACAGGACAGATCTGCTCTGTTCCACCAAACCTCTGGACCAACACAGATGACAAAGGGAGCATGAATCCCTCTTGTTAAAAGATTTGACCTTCTAATTGTGCAATATTTTTTTTTGTCAGTCTTGTAAGATTTCCACCAAAACATTTCCTAGGGGTTGTATGATAATATACATAATGTAATGAGGCAAAATGTGCAGTGAATTCCTTACGGTAACACAGAATAGCCAGGAGCTTTCAATGTTCTGCTTACTGCCACTGCATCCAGGCTGTTTTCTGCAATTTTCTTCGAGTTTCTTTAACCTGAAGCAAAGTGCTAGAGGTACCATTCTATCAAATTAAATAGAGAATGGAAGAAAAGCTGCATATAGACACTGTCCCTTCCTTTAATCTTGCTAGGTACAAGTCCAGAAATTATTTATATTCACTCTTTGAAAAGGCATCAGAAGTGCCCATAAAGAAATATGCCTCAGGGCCGATGTGAGATTTGAGATCAATACTATGTACATGAAGCTTAAGACATGCATCCAGGGTATTCTAAAATTTCCCCATTAGGTAAATGAGACAAAGAGGCAAGAATGCTTCGTTCTCCAAATCTTGAAAATCACAGCCAGCAGTTTGTTTTACTTCACTGTAGATGAACCTGTGGTTCAGTGACAAAAGGGACTCCCTCTTGAACATGTAACATGTGTCCACAAGTTTATTCTGTCTACATCCCTTCCTACAACACTCTGTAAGAAGAAAACAAAGGCCAAACTCCTGCTGCATACTCAACATCTGCTTTCTGTGTTTACCTCATTACATGCTCTGAAGAGCTGTTTGTGCTCACCCCAAAACCATGTTCCAAGAAACTGAAGTCCAGAAACAGCACGAGGTTTTCACGTTGTACTCCTGAGTGAAAGGGCAGCTAAGTATAAATATGAAAATAAATAAAGTTCAAATTTTAAAAGGAAATGCACAATCAAAACCTGAAACCCTGAACTGCATTCAAAAGTGGGAGGTAATCTTCAGTTTTAATTAGGGATTAGTCAGAAGTATCTAACTGCTTTCATAGCTGTTCATAATCCAAATCTAAATGCCATGGTCAGTCCCAGCTGATTATATATAGAGTGGCTGGTCAGTGCAGCTTCCTGCAAACTTTATGAGCTAAAATATTGGCCAGGACCATAGTCATTGACAACCCCTTTGCATGAAAATACCAAGTGCATAAATATCTTTATGGCCTTTTATTTGCAGTCTATAAAACCAAAAGAGATTTAAAACACAAATTAAAATTAATTGCACAATTACCTTTCTCTTGGGTAGGTTCCAAGAAAAAAAAAAAAAAGGGAAAAAAAAATTAGCAGCAAGAAACATTAAAACAACAGCAACAACAAAAATCTAACGCCTTTTAAAGGCCTTTCTCTCATGTTCTCTATTGCCTTCCAGCTTGCCTGCTAGCCAAGTAGGACAAACCCAGAAGATTTAGCAAAACCTTTTTTTTTTAACAATTCATGTTGTCAATTGTCCCTTCTGAATCTCACTGTTGAGGTATCTCACTGCTGAGATTTCTCAGCCAACCTTATTTTTCTTGTGACAAAATTTGCCTGAAGTCTTCAGCAAGCAATACCAATAGTAATGGTGTGCTCTAAAGACTGCAGTTTATCTTAAAAGTCATATATTAATATAAAAGACTTACATTAACTGTAATTGTTTATGCTTGGAAAATAAGAATGTCCTCAAAGTTTCATTTTCTTTACCTATGAACCAGAAATAATAAGTTTCTGTTTCAGGGCTATTCATAGAATCATAGAATGGCCTGAATTGGAAGGGATCTTAAAGACCATCTAGTTCCAAGTCTTCATACGCAGGAACATCTCCCACTAGACCAAGTTGCTCAAAGCCTCATCCAGCCTGATCTTAAACACTTGTAGGCATGAGATGTCCACAATTTCTCTGGGCAACCCATTCCTAATGTTTAGCCTAAATCTACCCTGCTCTAGTTTAAAACCATTGTCCCTTGCCCCTATAAGAATTCCCTCCCTAGCTTTCTTGTAGCCCCCCTTCAGGTACTGGAAGGTCTCCCAGAGCCTTCTCTTCTCCATGCAGAATAGACTCAACTCCCTCAGCCTGTTCTCATAGGAGAGGTGGTTCAGCCCTCTGATTATTTTTGTGGCACTCATCTGGATTCACTGCAACAGATTCATGTCCTTCTTGTGGTGGGGGCTCCAGAGCTGGATGTAATACTCCAGATGGGTTCTCACAAGAGAAGAGCAGAGGGGCAGGTCCCTTGACCTGCTGCCCATACATATTTTGATGTAGCCTGGGATACAGATGCTTTTTTGAGGCTGCCCAGCTGGCTCATGTCAAGAGCCTCATCAACCAGCAGTCCCAGGCCCTTCTCTGCAGGACTGCTCTTCAGACACGCTTCACACAGTCTGTATTTGTGCTTGGGATTGTGCTGACCCAAGTGCAGGACCTTGCACTTATCCTTGTTGAACTTCATGAGGCTGGCAAGAACCTATCACTGTCCAGGTCCTTCTGAACATCATTCCCTCCTTCCAGGCTGAGGGTTCATTCAAACCCACTGTCCTTGTCACTGACAAAGATGTTAAGCAGCACCAGTCTCAGTGCTGATCCCCAAGAGACTCCACTGATCATAGGTCTCCGATCAGAAACTGAGCCATCACAACTCTGAGACTGGCCATCTAGCAAATTCCTTATTCAACATTGTTGAGCAGCTTTTGCTTACTGTTTGCAGCCCTTCTCTGAAATAAGGCCGGCCTGGGCAGTGGCGGCATCAAGGAACGTGCTGTTACATAGCATACAGAGCTGCAGAATGCAGAGCCACCCAGAGATCTCCTGGCAGGTCTGGGATCACACTGGGAAGTCAAGCTTACAGGTCAAGCCCAGATTGGCAGGTACACAGCTTGGGTGATGCATAGCAATTCAGAGCTGGTGCAAAGACTAGGATTCATGGTAGCTCCTGAGATAAGGTTTCTCCTAGAGCTCTCTCTCACAAGACTGTGATCCAAGGACATACAGCACCACGATTTATCTATGCTTTTATTGTTTGAAGTCCATCATTTTCAAAATCTCCACCTTTTGTAAATGTACTCAACAGAAGCAGAAATTCATGTATAATGAATATTTTCAGTACCATGTATCATCACACATCCATCTATTTTCACTGGTTTATTTACATATATTTGGGTTTTGAGGGAGATAGAGTTTAATTTCAAATTGAGTGTATCATTCTGGGAAAGTTGGTGAAAATTCTAGAAAGTTTACCTTGCATGTCTATTATTTCTTCTCACCTAGCAGATTACATTTGGTATATAAAGTGAATAATCTATTAATGCACTGACATTTGCGTGACCGATATTAAGGACAGTCACACCACACTGCAATAGTTTTACTCATACTAAAGGGATTATGTGGTTATTTTTCTTTAAAATGTGTGTGTTTACTTGTTCTCTTGCTTTGTGGAATATTTAAAGCAATGGCAAAATTATAAAACAAACCCCATAGATTCTTTTTGCTTAAAACCACACAGTAATAATCTTACCAAAGATTAATGCCATCAACATAATGACTGGAAACTTGATGAAGTAGGCCAGTCTTAAATTGGGGTCTTAAGGGTCTTTACTGTTAATATCAACATCAACAAAACATTCATTATAGTTTTTACATAGTGATTCTTAGGTGCAGTGTAAACCTTCTCCACTCAGCTGTGGCCAAAAGACGAACAAGAATTTAGAGTGATTATCAAATGGGATGGAAAATAAGATGCCTCATAATTTAATATGAATCAATAAGACATTTTTATACTATTGAAATTTGTAAAATAAAATGTGGCCTGTATAACATGAATTTCTCCCTAAATATTGGAGAAACTACTGGAGAGGAAAAACAAACTTTTAAGAAAAAATAGCTAGAACCATATTAAAAGTATGCAAAATAATTATATGAAGGATTATAAATCTTGCTGTTAATCCCAGGTGCTTTAAACACAAAGGTGGGTAGAAAAATCAGAAGTGTGCATTATTGTCCTGGGTTTGCTGGGACACAATCACAGGCCAGCCATGGGCTGCAGGCTATTGGTACTTCTGAGTCAGCTAGGACAGCTGACTTCAGTTGGCCTACAGGTGTATCCCATGCCATTATCACCATACTTAGTATGAAGAAGAAAGTATTAAACAGACAGCCATGTGTCACAGGTCACAGAAGGACCGCAAATAACGAAAGAAAGGCAACTAAACTTCCTATTGAGTATTCAGTCCAATTTCTCAGTTTTAGATACAAGGTTACCATACAGAATTTAGTCTATTTTTACTTAAAGTGCTACATTTTTTATACCTTTCTTTGAGGTGTTCAGTGTTTGTTTATGTGTCAAAACACACTGCTAGATAGAGCTCAGATCAGATCCAGTACAAACATTTCCACATTCAGATCCTGTTTTCTGTTTCCATTCCCTGAGATGCATTTTATAATTTCTTAGCCTGTGATATCAAGCGAAAGATCTTATTTACCATCAGAGAGGGAGTTGACAGAAGTAGTTCATCTTTTTGGATGACAGCATAGAAAACTGCAGAAAAATTCTCTGTGTGGGCTTGGAATCTGATACAGGCAATATACCCCTACGCAGAGTATCTGTCTGAAACTGATATTAATCATGTGCAGTCTTATCTAAACTCAGCAAAATCTCTGGAAAGTCTCTTATGGATGTCAATAGCTAAAACAAGATTTACTCCAGTAGGAGCAAAAAGGTGTATAGAATGACTTCAGGAAAACATGGGTTTTTTCAGCTTCTTTGTCTGTTACAAGTGGTCATATATTTTGAAATTATGTATCAGCATAAACTATATGTCTGTTGGGAAAAAGCCCAGGCATATATATATATAACAAATCATTTTATTATGCTATATTATGTTGCTCTAAGAATACCCTTTATGCTGACATGTTGTCAATTCCAAGCACAAAACCCATAGAATTTGCATCAGAATGATGCTCTAAGGTATTTTCTGGTCCATGGCCCTGTAATGTGGATAAACTGATGTCTCTTAGACTAGATCATGATATGCCTTAGGATATTCTGCAGTCTTATTTCCTTCAGCAACCTAGGAAGTGATAATCCCATTGGACTCTGAGCAGACTTATGCCTCATAGGTCTCATTCAATGATTTTTCTGTTTAGGTTATATTCAGATGTTGCTGAATTTCTTTTCCAAGAGGAAAAGTCTCACATACTGACAAAATATTTTCATTTACAGAAATCATTTGATTTGTGTCTCGTATCCTGTATATAGTATCTCCACATGATCTCCTGTAATGTGAAGGTTTTCTAGATATGTAACTTTTATTAGTTTCTTCCTGTAAATAAATAACATGAATAGTGGAAAGGGACTAGCATGTGCACATTTAATGATAATACATTGTCTAGAATTCTTAAGTCTCCTTATTTTATTTTGCACCATTCCATGAATGGTAATTGTATTCCTAAGAAACTATATATATATTACATCTTTCAGGATCATCCATGAAAACATTCTTTATTGCATTGAAGTACAAGAAATTAGGAAAACCCTTGCTTTCAGAGAATGTCACAATAGTAACATGAAGAAAGAAAAGAAAAACAAATTTAGTTACACATAGTCCTATTTTTATACTGAGATCCTGATAATATCAGTTGCTATTTATTTCCAGTTCTGTTCTACTGTTTTTAAGCTAAAGTCTGTAGCTTATTCTGGATATTCTTATTCTGGATCTCTCACTATCATAAATACTCCAAGCTGTGATCTGTAAAGTCTAACTGGATTCCACTGCAAGAAAGACACAAGGTATTAGTTTGCTTTCCTTGAACTTAAGTTTGTACTCAGACACTGTTATGAAAGAGCACAGAGTGTCAAGGTAAATTCTGTCAAAATAATTTAAAGTTTATTTATGTGAAACCAATATTTTGATGTGTAGATACTACCAGGAAATATTTCAGTTCTCATAGAGATAGAGGTATCAAGGAGATGCTGACTTTTACTTTAGGCTGCTATCAAACAGGAATAGTATTACTTTATTACTTAACAAGTAGCTATTCAATAACAGAAGCAGAAGTTGCCAAACTAGAGTTATTAAATAGCCTTTGCTGAGTAGGATTGCACATGTAGAATCCACTGAAACTCTTGTGTACTTATGAATCTACAAGGGTAACCCCAGTGTCTTAGTCTGAACTTGTCACGAAAGGTTTCTTTTAGCAGTATCAGTGGTGTGAATACTTACCAGATACAATGCATCTCATTAAACTGCAGTTTTAAAACTCATTAGTGAGTTGCCAATACATTCTTATGCTTCTTCAGAGACCTTAAAGGACAAGAGCTCAAGTGTAGATATTTACTCTGGGTCAACAGTTGGTGAGAGGAATAGCAATCATGCCAATTTCCTGATTTGGGACTCATCTAGTACAGCTACTGATACTGGGATGGAAAAATTGGGTTAAATGAATCCAAAACCACCACATGCTTGATTTTCCATGTAAGTGCAGTCAGTTGGAGTTATTAGGCTCAATCATGTGCATAAAATTAGGGAGATGTTGAAGTTTGTAGCTCAATGGTGCACAATGTGGTGTAAGATTCTTATATAAAGAGGGAAAGTATTAACTTTACTGTATTAAGGGATAGGTAGTATAAGTTTATTCCTAGTCAAATTTCTAGGCACAAAAAGACAAAGATGTGCTAGATTTTTTTGTTTATTCTGCATTTATGTGCTGCATCATGAGGAATGTGAGTTAGATGCTGTTATGACAAAAGGTTCTGTACTTGTTTGAAGCACTTCCTATACAGGTCATCCATTCTTAACTCAATATTGATTTTGTATTAAAATACATCAAATGAAATACATTTTCTGTCACTGGCATTAAACTCAAAAGTGATCAAATGCATACCAGATTCTGATAGCTAAAAATAATGTGCATACAGTTTAAAAATCTGGTTTCCAGAATCTAGGAGAGTAATATGTGGTGGGGTTCATTTTAAGATTCTGACGCCTGAACTTTCACATCTCCATCTAAGCACCTAGGGGTAAGTTAGATGACATCACAGTCTAGGGGTTTCCATAAACATCACTGGACATACACTCAGTACTGTCAGTAAGATGTAGAGATATACTGAGTGGACTAGTCACCTGATGTTTTCTTTAGGATGAGGCAAATCATCTTAGCTGAATTGTGATTGCATTGCCTAAGGAACCAATTTTGTTGCCTAAGAATAAATGCCTAGTGATACTTAAGATGACATGATGCCCACACCTACCATATCAGAAAAGGACAAGACTCCTTTTAGTGCTGTTACATATGTACCAACTCCACACAGATATCTCTGAATGCCTGTATTAATGAAATTGAGAAAAGTTCTAGATCTCCACTGACCACAGTGGAAATTCAGACACTAATTCATATGTTGAGGCCTGCAACATCATTTAAGAGCTTAGATATGTATAATATCTAATGCACCTTTGAATATATAAGACATCTAACTATGGCTGGCGTAGATGAGAACAGACTTGTAGTCTTCTGTAGTGGTTGATAGAGACCAGATATGATGCCCTGAAAATGCACAGAGGTCAATAGATACTGAACATCTGTGCAACTTAGTCATGTTCTAGAGTTTAGTTGTCTTAAATTTGTATCTTACTGAATCCATATCTCATTATGTCTGTAGAGTAACTGTATTTCACCTACAATGTCCAATAAAGTCAGTCCTTTCAAAAGGTTGACATAATGTAAGATGGTATAAACTAAACCAGCACTGTTTCAGTTATGAATTAAACAAGTCTGGACAATGCAATTAGAGGAAGGACGGAACACACTTTTGGAAGTCCACTAAGCACATATATGATCAACCAAATATAGGATCTGCAGTAACAGAATGAGAATTCCACCCTTTTGTTATATCCTTATCTTTATAGATGTCAGCCGTCATTCCAGCCTGAGAGTTTTATATTCCCGCAAGCAAATGTCATACCACATCTTAGAAAATAAGATATCAAAGAGTGATAGATTGCCATGAAGACTGGATGAAAAATAGGTAATGAGGTATACAGCTGGGTAAACTAGGGCATCTTAGGATGTGGACATGGAAGAAGAAGGTAGATGGAATAGAAGATCTATAACTGCTCTATCACCTACTCCTTTCTGATATCATGGGCATCAGCTGAAATGACAAAGATAAAAGTTGTGTCAGCTTTATAGCAATTATTTTCTCATGTCATTCCATTTCATAATCTTTTTGCAACAAAGTACACTAACTCAGAATATCTGAAATGCTGTAATTTCCTCTGTCAAAAAAATGGTGAACTGAGTTTTCTGAAAGTTGGGGCCATAACAAAGTCTGAGTGAGTACCAAGAAACATGCTACATCTTTGAGTATTTACACCTACAACTTCCCTCAGCAGAGACCTCTCACAAGAAACAGGGCTGAAGCCTGTGTTTTTTTACTAATTTCTTATTCAGAATTCTGAAGTGAAAACCACAGCAGCATCTTAGGTGTAAGTATATTTACAAGTAAGCTAGTTGCATAACTTTGTGGTTGCATAACTTGCTTGCTTTACTGCAGAAGAGCTTAGATGGTAAAATTCCCACAAGCAACAGATTTCAGTGATACCAAAAACTTCTTCACAGGAAAAACAACTGTAGCTTCTCAGGGAGCTGGCTTCAATTTACAGCACAAATTGATTGCTTTGTTACTCATATCCCTGGAAACTATAAAGTCAAACAAGAAATTGATACAGATGCAGAGCTAACTGTTGGTTGAAAAACAATATATTAGAAAACTAAAGTTTATTCTCTTTAGAATTCAAGCAGGGTAATTTGAAGCTTTTGCAGAATGCATTAGAGCTAGAGGAACTGGTTGTAAATGCTTTTAAAGAAAAGGGAATTATTTTAAATAAAATATGACACATGCTGTATAAAATCTTTGCCAAACATTCTTGGTTATTCTGGCAATGAAAACCTACGCTTTATCCCTAGGGTGGAAATCACTGGCACAGAGTAAAGTCAAGGGTTTTGTTCAAAAAAAGTCTTCAAGGATTTATAGAGAAGAGATGAGGGAATATAAACAATAGCCAGATGCCAAGCCAGATGTCAGAGATACTCCCTGGAAAGTCTCAATCCATATAACCCTAATATTTGAAAAGTAAAACTGATCTGGAACACACAGAACTCATACTGTAAAACAAAACAAAACAAAAATGCAGGTGATGTTCTTCATATCGATTAACATTGAGGAAAAATTCCATTTACAGAAAATCATGCTATTCCTAGTATATTGATACAATTTCTTTCCCAAGTGCACTCCCTACAGTACTTGTTAATTTATACACTTAATTTATGTCACTAGCTAATTAAAATACAATACCTGTTATTTGATTCTGACTGAGAAGCTACTGAGACTGTTCAGGTTTGCACCTCAAGAGCAGAAAGCAGTTCTAGCAATGATGGTAATGGTAATTGCCTTAACTGGTAATGAAAATGATTCCTGATATTTTTATAACCTATAAATATGTTAGGATGACATTTATATACTAAATCATTATTATATGTTATGCCATATAATTTATTATATAACAAGATAATACTGTTTTTATTGGGAATACATATTTGAATGTGGCTATTATACATTATTAACTTACAATAATTAATTAACAAATTACTCAGGTAAAATTCATACTGATTTACAATGCTTAATTTGTATAGTTTTGTTGCTCCTGCCAGCGTGGCTCAGCTCCTCTCCTTTCAAACTGGAGAAGTGGGCCCAGGTGAAACTCACGAGGTCCAACAAGGCTAAGTGCAATGCCTTGCATCTAGGTCAGGACAATCCTCGTTAACCATAGAGTCTGGGGGATGATGCAACAGATAGCAGCCCTGCAGAAAAGGATTTGAGGGTACTGGTGGATGAGAAGATGGACATGAACCAACAATGCACTTGCAGCCCAGAAGATCAATTGCATCCTGGGCTACATAAAAAGAAGCATGGTTGCAGATCAAGAGAAGTGATGCTGACACTCTTTGCTCCAGTGAGACCTCAGTTGGAGTACTGTGTCCAAATCTGGAGCCTCCAAAACAAGAAGGACATGGACCTACTGGTGTGGTTCCAGAGCAGGGCTACAAAAGTGATCCAAGAGCTGGAGCACATCTATAAAGACAGGCTGAGAGAGTGGGGGTTGTTCATCCTGGAGAGAAGAAGCTTCCAGGACTCCTTATAGTGGCTTTCCAGTATTTGAAGGGGGCCTACAAGCAGTTTGGGGAGGCACTGTTTACAAGGGCATGTAGCACTAGGACAAGGTCAATGGCTTTAAACTAGAGGGGGTTAGATTTAGACTGAACATTAAGAAGTTCCTTATTATGAGGGTGGTGGAACACTGACTGCCCATGTTGCCCAGGGAGGTGGCAGAGGACCCCAGCTGTAGAGACATTTAAGGTCAGGCCTGATGGGGCTCTGAGTATATTATAATTGCAACCAATTCAAATTAATTTGCAAATGTGTATGAAATTTAGGTAATATTTTAGCTTAAAGATAATTGAAATTCTGTAGCAGGTAGCCTTGTCCTTGTTTTTGACACTTTTGGACACTTTTTAATTTTTTCCTTTTTTTTTTTTTTTTAATTTTGACACTTTTAGGACACTTTTTGGACACTTTCAGGACACTTTTTAATTTTTTCCTTTTTTTTAAATTTTTGCTTTTTTAAACTTTATTTTTCTGCCTCTGGAACCAAAAGAGACTGAGAAAATTAAGAGCCATTGCTTCTGCACCAAACTAGTTATATCATAAGCCACACTTAAATGAAAGGTCAAAACACTTCTATTAGAGAACAATTATTGGAGTCACCATCACTGGAGGTGTTTAGGAAGAGACTGGATGGGGTGCTTGGTGCCATGGTTTAGTTGATTAGATAGTGTTGGGTGATAGGTTGGACTCTATGATCTCAAAGGTCTTTTCCAACCTGGTTTATTCTATTCTATTCTATTCTATTCTATTTCACTCTCCAAGAGAATTACCATACGTCAGCATATGTAGAGGTGGTTTTCTTTCCTATCACAGTTGTTGGCTCCTCAAAAAAATATTTTATTTTGAATAGAAGCAATGAAATCAGATTTCCATAAATACATGATTATGGAAGTATTATATTTTCTTCTTTCCAGTCTGGTGAATACGAACATATTCTAAACAATTTAGTAGCATTTATTTAGCAAGGATTTTTCCCTTGTACTATCCATTTAGTAAGAAAATACTGTATTCCAACAGCACAGGCTGGTAAATCTCATCCCAGAACATTAGTCTTTACCTTGTATATTTTTGTGGCAAAAGACAATTCAATTCTATTTTGGTCCTAACTGATGGAAAATAAAGGGTCTTGACCCTGAATTTTTCTAAGAACTCATTTCAGTTCAGTTGTTCCCACTGCAGGGGAAACAGCTTTGTTTTTTGTTTGAAGAAGCCAAAAGAAAAAAACTTAGTTCTTTTTGCCAGTTCTTTTCAAAGCAGAAGGAAGGGGGAAGCATTTATAACCTGCCCATCAATGTTAGTTTTTATAGAAGGTATTGGCATCTTACAAATCTTATTGTGGAACCTACTGAACATTGTTAGTATTCAAAATTCAATCCTTAATGGAACCACATTTGTAAAACTTTAGACTTCCAGATCATATCCACATATGAAAAGTGAGTTCCGCATAAGAGCTGAAGAGTATATGAATTATTTTTAGGAAGTTACATTCTCAGTTGTAGAATCTAAAATGTTGTTTTTTAAACCTTTGATTTTCAATAAATGATGAGCTTCTTCAACACTCACCTGAGCATCAGAAATTTCAGGTTGATGTTCAGATTTTTCACAGCCGTTACAGAAAACACAACTACTTAGATGAAATTCAGTTTTCAGTATTTTAAAAATGACAGATAATGCCAAACTTGTTCAAAAATGTTACAAGGAATACAGAACTGGGCAGGATCTCTTGGGCCAACTGTATGTCTCTGCCATTGGTTTTACCAAGCAGAGTGACCCTGTCACTGCTCTTCTTTGAGGTGAGTTGCTTTACCAGATGGCAGCCCAGTGAGACAGAGGAAGATTACACCACAGTAAATCATATGGCAGTTTCTCCATCCTGTCACACTTAGATTTGGCTGCTAAGCCATAACAGAGACACCATGCAGAGACACCATAGAAAGATGTCAGTGAGCAACAGTATTTACTAATTTTAAAAAGTTTTTAAATGTAAAAAGCTTACATACTTTCAGTTTCATACCTTTGAGAGCTAGAGACAGGGTTTGCTCTGTTACAGACTTGAGAAACTACAGAAATAAAGATGACAAAATAAATATATTCTTTGCTTAGTTTTCAGAACAGAGTTGGTGATGCAATAAAGAAGTGCTTAACACACATAAGATGTAGTAGATGTAATATTTACTTCTGCTGTACTGTTATTGCTATGTACTCATGCTATATTTCTTAGGGCTAGTAAAGATACATTATATTGTTACCTCAGATGCTGCCTCAGAAGCTGCAAAAGGAAAATATGCCTTTTAAATTCCACAATGGCAGTATAACATTGTCACCATTGCTTTTTATCCATTTCCTTATGAATGCTGTTATTGTCTGTTCTTTTGACTGATGCTACACATTAAGCAGACATTTTTATTGTTCTAACTGACACCCATTTCTTTCTTCTCAGAGGTTACAATGAACTTACTGCAGCATTTATTCTATTTATATGTGCCAGAATTTTTCTAATGAAACAGCATATCAAAAAATGTCAGGCCACTCAGACAAATTTTAAGCACAAACAAATAGATGTTTAACAAGTCACAATTTACATAGATGAATCAACACTATGGTCACAGTAGGCATCACCCCACACCTCTGGGAAAAGATGGTCTAAATATGTAATAAATATCTAATGGCCATCCAGCCATTCTGCACATGGATCAAAGAAGTTCAGAGAAAACCTAGTAGGTTCTGAGGCTTTTCCTGCTCATACTGAGACTAGCCTGTAGATAGCAATTGCAAGGCCATGTTTACTGAAGGGTTTTCTGAGGCTACAAATGTTTCTAGAGTGTTGTGAGGATATTATTGATTTTAAAGTTGTTTTTCTTTGGAGCTGATATGTCTTATGGGAATACGTTGTAACATTTAGTGCAATTAATACTCTCCTGATTATATACATTTTGATTATAGGGCATTATAACATAATTTTGTTAGATTATTCTTCCAGTTTCTAGAACCTTCATATATATTTGACCACAATCCCTGAGCAGCTAATGCAGTTCCCTATAAAATTAACACTTAATATTTGTTTCTACTTGGATTTAATAGTAAGCCCATTACTTGTTTTAAGGCTCTTAAATATTATGCTGATCACTGCCGATTGTAGTTCTAGGGACCCATTTACATAGCAGCAGGAGAGATTCCAGGGCTTATTTTGTGTGTTATGCCAAATTCAATTTTAATCTTTATGCTGTAAAAGCCATGCAAAAAATCTTATGTCCTCCTTGGACATGATTACACCATTGAAAGGTTTAAAGACCTCTCAGATAAAAGAGAAATTTGAGATTAGCCCAAGAGATGCATGGAATAAGAGTAATCCTAGTACAATATGTAACTATAAAAATGCTTTGAGAGAAATGAAAGGAGCTTTGGAGTTACATTTACAGAATGATAAATTTGGTAAGAGTTGAATCCCCGTGTGTTCTAGCTCGTCCTCGGAGATTAGAAGGGCTAGGGATAGCTGGATTTATCTCTTAATAGCTATGCCAATTTAATGCACTGTAGGGTTTATACCAAGTGCATGTCTTCTCTAGGTATTGTAGAAACAATCTGTTCCATGAATAGTACAGTTTATTCATATGCAACATATACAGATACAGAGGTCATAAAACAGTTAAGATAACCGAATAATTTTCACATCAAAGATATTATAGACTTGTCTCTGGTCCTGTCTCAGACATCATCTCCTTTTTCTTCCTCTCTGGAATCCCAGGATGAGCCTTGGACTTGATTTGACCGTTGCTGTGGCTTTGGCTATTAACAAACTTCACTTCTGTTTCAGACTTTAGAGTCTATGGAACTGTGTCTTTTGAAGATGACACCACCTGTGCTGATGTTACCCACGATTTGTAGTTTATCCTTGTGGCTGCAGCAACACTGTTCTTGCTACTGCCTGATATTTGGTGTTTTTATCAACCTGACTACTGTGCAAGTAGATTAAATAGATGAACTAGGAATGATCTTTACAGGATGAGCTAGTGCTTTTAAGGATCAGGCCTTCTCAGACCTAAAATCTAGGATTTATTACTTTTCTCTAGACAGTAGATCTCATGTGTCCATGGTGATAATTTTTGTATTCTCTTTGCCCACATACCAAGAGAAGAATATTTGACTCAAATCAGTAATTTGATGAGTATGTAAACTGGTCACGTTATGGCTGTTTTGCTTGAAGTGAATTGTTTCATAGATAACTAGGCTGTTTTAGAGTGAACAGAATGACTGAGGAACTTTTAAATCCTTGAATCTTGCTTAGCTTTTCTGCTAAAATTGGTTCCAAAGTAAAAACTAGTTTAGTTTTTCATTCCCATATATTTCTTATGGCCACAGGAGTATGCGCTTCTTTAAGTCAGGAGAGTGTACTGCCAGCACCATCTCAAACATAAGGACCACTGTACATTCAAATTCCATAGACGATATTGATGCATGCAGGGGAAATAGTCTCAAGTGTTTAAACTGCATTCATCTGTTATGGTTAATAGCTTTCTTTTATTATAGGAAGTTCTCATTTTAGTTCAACAAAAAGAGAACATGAAAAAGGTAAGTTCATGATCTCTTCAAAGAAATGTTTCTTCAGCCCAAAGACTGTTAGATGGAACTTAAGAGTAATAAAAAAGAGAAGCCTTCCTGTACTTATGACAAAACATTAACCATATGAGTGTTTTTTCCCTTTGGCACTTTCACTGATAAACATTTCTAAACACACAACATTTTTAAAGATAAATTAGAATAGAGAGAGTTGTGGATGCCTTTAACCTAATCTATCAATTTGACAGCATTTAGCATATCTGTCAATCGCACTGCAAATGTCAGAATACAGTACTCAAGGGAAAAAAATAGTAATACAAAGAACAACCTGACAATTAAAGTGTATAGGAATCTTTGACTCACCTGAACCAACTATTTTATATAACTTCCTAAAGAGCAGTCAGACTTACCTACCCATGTTATAAGACAGGATTTCCAGTGTTTTCATATGTGAGTACCAACACGCAGAAAGCTAACTTTCCACAAGGTCTGTTCTATTCAAACACCACCATTTCAATTTTAGAGGTTACACAAACCCCTCACCTCCACAGGATTTTGGACTGTGCTTGCTGTCCTGCAGTTGGGATGTTATACAATATTCCCCAATAATGTAAGTTACATTTGAATTAAGTTTGTTTCTGATTGGTAACTTTCTGTTGCAGGACTTCTTTTGCTAATCTTTCAGTACTTTAACAGTTGGTTTTATTTATAAGTCTGATGTCACAACTTATTTTTCTTATTTTGTCTATGCTGTTACTCAAATCAGAGGGGAAAATAAAGGAAAAGAAAAAGGAAACATCAGATGATAATTTTACATTGTCTTGAGGGAGAATTTTTCTGAAAGTAACTTTACTACAAGTATGAGATAGAAAAATGTGCAGGATTCCAACAAAGACAGTGTACAACATTTGAAAAACTGTTAACCTGAAAATTGCCTTTGTTTTATAAACGTTTCCTTACCTAAATGAAATAGTGTCACTACCCGATTTTCTTTAGCTATTGACTTGTGTTCTGGTTTCTGAGAAAAATGAGGGCCTTTTCTTTCTGTTCTTTACTTTCTGTTGTATTTGGGTACAAAAAGCTAACATAGTCTTGAAAATAATAGCAAGTTATTTTTGCACTCAAAAGACATGCTGATATTTTGAATGTAATATTATTAAGGTTCATTATGAAGTAATCATGACAATTAAAATCAACTGTGAAACAACAGTCCAAGAGTAACTCTATCACTTAAAATTAATATCATTATTCCTTGTCATGCAGAGAAATGTAATTACTGTTAATTTAATTTGCATATTCCCTGTTTAATTTCTCTTTTTTCCCTTTAATCTCATAATTACTACAAGCAATTTTTCAAAAAGGTGACCTTAATAAGTGATTAACATTTTTCTTAAACTCAACCTAACAATTGTTACTTTATTCTTACTAACATTTCTGTAAACAAAGAAAAACTTCATTCCAAATAGAGATGCTCAAAAAGCACAGAACCCTAAGATAACGGTGAAAGATGCATTATTTAATTTGGAAAGGTTGAGATAACAATAAACACATTAAAATATGCATAAACAAATACAGCCACACAGTTCATGCTTTACCATGAATCTCCTCGAACTGTTCTTATTGACCAACAATTACTATTATGCTGCCTTAGATATTTTTGCTAATCAGGCAGAAAACTCTGATTAATTATTTGTAGTAGATATTTGGCCTACTTTATCTTCCTTAGTCTGTATGAATTATTCACAATCATCTTTTCTCAAATATTGCAATTATTCAAAGACTATTTTCTGCAGACACTAGTGAATTACATGTTAACAAAGCATTTATTGTGAGGGTATTTTAAAGATAAAAATCACAATTCTGTTCTAATCTCCAAGGGTACAAATCCACAGAAATGTATCAGTAAGTATAAGAGAGCAACTGAAGCAAATGGACACGAGCAATTCTCTGAGGCACAAAGAATTTTCAGGGCCAGAGAAGCCCCAAATTTAAAGTATAAATATTTAAGTTGCTGAATTCATTACTAATTTTATTTGAATATTCGGTGATTACTATAGAAAATTATTCTCTTTGGCACATCTTCCTTCCAATAACTCATTTGCTAAAATATTCACAAAATGGCCGACATAAAGTATAGAGTACAAGTGAAAGGATTCATTAAGAAGTGAATATTCACAGAGAATTATTTACCCATCTGGCACAGAGAAGTAATTACTGAATATTTGAACTACATAATTTAGCCAAAACCCCAAAACTTTCCTCTGCAAAAGGGAGTCATGGAGCTTGGATTATTGTAAATTAATTGTTGATATTTCTTCAGTCATAGTTCAATGTGACATGTGGCTCCACTGTTATACTAAAAGAAAAATTCACTGCCTGGACAAAATTCTGCTGTGACGTGCATGAATGTTGAATTTCTCATTGTAGCAGGGTAGTCACTAATGTTAGAGACAGGGACAAGGACAAGGACAAGAAAAAGAGGAGGGGAAGGGGAAGGGAAAGGGGAAGGGGAAGGGGAAGGGGAAGGGGAAGGGAAGACCTATTTAAATTGTGGTAGTGCAAAACATTTCTTTATTAATTTTATTTACATTTTGACAGAAATAATTCCATTTCAAATGTTCACCAAAACTGTAATATATCAAAAATCATACAGAACTTTAAAATTGCTGTGTTCTCGGGACAACAAAAATGCTTCAATATTCAGAACTTTCACTGAAATACTTAATGTATTTGACTAACTTGATTAGTTTCTTACTGTCCTGAACTCCTGAGAGTTGAAGCCAAAGTGTCAAAATAATGACAAATTCAGTTCTTGCACAACTGACAATCTAGTTTTGCATCTTCACATACAGTATAAGGTTTTTGCATATTTGCCAGTGCTACTGCTTTTGGCTGTAGGCTATGGATTTTAGAAGTGAAGTGTTGTCACATTTGTTTTTCAAACATTTGGTTGATTTTATGAAGATTAATTTGACAATTGAGATACCAAAATCCCACATTACTCACTCCCACGCTTTCTTTCACCTTTACCCCTGTATGTCCCATTCACTTTTTGTGTTACATTCTAGTGCATTTAAAGGGCTTTGCCCCTGCTGTCTGAGAAGCCAAACTTAAGTCAGAGAGACACCATCATCATACCATGCAAATACAATTATATCTGGCAATCACTATCACTGTTTAGGCTCTGCCAGAACAAATTTGTCTTCAAGAGCCCCAGATAATCATTTACACTGTACTACAGCTATCAAGTGTCAGGGTCCTATCACATTTTAGGATGGGGTGTTTCAGTTCCAGACAAGTAAGGAACCTTTCTTCAGGCACATGCTTACACCAGAAGCTATAAAAAGAACAGTAATAGCAATGCAGTACATAAGACCCCAAACCATTCCACCAATAGAGAATATATTGGTTTATTGTCAAACTGGAAAACACATAGTAACAAATTCTGTCCATTATAGATAGAATGAGTAGGCTCTTATCCATCGCTTCACTGGCCAGGTTTCCTGCTGTAAGGCCAAGGCCTTTCTGTACCTTATGTAAGATTCTAGCTCCCACTTTGGCTGCCCTTCACTTTTGCTTAATGTATCTATACTATGCTACCATATACATGAAATTGACTGTTTAAATATCCTGTCACAGAATAATCTGAATAAACCCAGTATGTGTTTACACAAGAATTTTTGCATCTGCCATGCCTTTTCCTCAGTTTTCTTAGAATGAATGCCTTAAACAATTTCCTTAACCTTCTAGAAAACAGATCTAGAGATTCATTTCAAATCTCATATTCCATTTCAAATGTTAGCAGATAGAAGTTTGAAGCTGAGGATCCTTGACTGAAAATTGAGACATTCCCTCAGCACTAATTATAGGGAGATTAGTACGATTCTTACTGTCCATCCCTTGGAACAAGGTCGGTTGATGCAGATATCGGTAAATTATTTTATCTCCTGAATATTATATATGCAGTGATTTGTCACTCTTGATAGTTCATTTAATGGAAATGTTAGCAGATTCAGTATAAGGAAAAAAAGAAATTCAGATAAATTCAGATATTCAGAGCATGGTATAAAAATCTAAAGGGAGCTGAGTCTATAAAATGTATATTAAGATATCATTTATTATTTCCCTTCTTCTTCATTGTATCTTCTATTACTGTTTCAGGCTGTGGCTACATTCCTGCATTCTTAATGGTAAATACCAACTTTTGTTTGCATTTTCAAGCAGTTATTTTTGGGTGATTAATTTGAGTGTCAAAACCCAAACTGCTGTCTTCCAGACGTATCAGATTAACTGTGTCATTATCCACAGATATGAGATGTTTCAATTTTACCCCATCACTCAGTCTAGATAATTAGTTTGTCGCTCCTTTAAGCAATTTACTACAATATAGTATACAATTTGTTTATTATACATGAAAGCCTGAGACATGTAGGTTCCCATCAGTGGTTTGTAACTTGATTATGTGAATAATTGTCAAAACAATAAAATAAAATATGTGTGTCTCTTTGAAAATGAATGGAACGGAAAGTTTATAAAACAATGATTTATAGCTTGTCTAAAGTTTTTATTTGGGTTTTCTTTAGTGTTTTCACAGAATTATGTCCTCCAGCTAATCAAATTTACAGATATTTGTTAATTCACCTCTGAGCGCTAATTCTGCATAGTAATTATGAACTCAATAAATGAACATATATTGATTAAATAAGCAATGAATAATGGAATATTCAAGCCCACATCTATTTGTATTGAGATTGCCTTCCTGCAGATAATGATTCCTTCAAAGAGAAGGAAAAGGTTTCCATGACAGAAAACACTGAATATGATGAATTCAAGAATTTAAGATATTTTTTTTCAGTATGTCACTAGTCCAAATGCACATTTAATGACATTTGAATGTCACCTTCCTCATCTTCTTCAGCCAGTGGTATTTCAGTGTAAGCAGGATATTTTTCTAGATGACTTTCTGGGAGATCATTTTATAGCTGCCTGTTTCAGAGATTTTTACCTTTAGAGCAGGTGTATATTGTCATTGCTGCAGTTAAAATGTTAGTTATTTTAACGTTAATATCTTTACTTTTTAAAGTTACTTTAAAGATGGCTTTTGGGTGGCTGGGTGAGTGAGTGGATGGGTGGGTTCTTTTGTTCAAAACTGCAAGTTTGGGTTTTTTATTCCAAGAAACATTAAAGAATGCTTTATTGTGTCTTGGAATTCAAACAAAATCACAGTTCAGTGGATTACATTAAATCCTATCACAAAGGCATATTTGTCTAAATTTGGTTGTTTCCTCTGTTTGCTAGCATTATCACTCAAATAATGGGAGATATTCATTTATATAATTTCACAGATTGATTTCCATCCTATATGATATTCTGCAATACCTGTCCATTTTTTCAATAGAGGAGAATACCAAGGATGAAATACTTTATATATGCACTTCCTCAGTGACCCATGCCCTCCACTATATCTACTGGGAACAGATATATATGTTTTGAATAAATATTTGGTACAAAAATATAAAGCTGTGTACCTATGCCACTGTGCATATGTATGACAGAGATAAAAATACACAGTATTTGTTACAGCAGTCACCTAGATCTGTGCCCTTTGGATGATCTCGAGAGTCTCAAAAGGCTTTTAAATCAGTAAGAAGTCATATAAAAGTGAAGCAGTGAATGCATTAAAAGAGAGCACAGTTGGAAAAGACAAAAATCAAAAGAGGTCAGAAATGAAAACAAGTTAAAACTACCATGAGACCAAATAAAGCAACAAAGATGGTTCCATATTAGAACTAAGAAGGCTTAGCACTATTATTTTTATTGAGGGGAAAGTAAATATAATGGATGATTCAGGGGAAGCTGAAGTAGTCAGTGCTGTCTCACTTTATTGTCCACAAAAAGAAAAAAGAAAGGAAAGAAAGAAAGGAAAGAAAGAAAGGAAGGAAGAGAAAGGAAAGAAATAAAGAAAGAGAGAAATAAAGAAAGAGAGAAAGAGAGAAAGAAAGAGAGAAATAAAGAAAGAAAGAAAGAAAGAAAGAGAAAGAAAAGAAAGAAAGAAAGACAGAAATAAAGAAAGAAAAGAAAGAAAGAAAGAAAGAAAAAGAAAAAGAAAGAAAGAAAAAAGAAAAAAAAAAAACTTTTAATGTGTACATAGATACATTCAAATCCACAGGCTCATATAAATTTTCCCCAGAGTACTTAAGGAAACAGTTAATCTTGCAAACATTAGTCATTTTGACAAACTACTGAATGTGGCATAAGTCTCGGATATTAAAGGAGATCAAACATAGGTGAAAAGAAGAAATATTGACATACAGCTATCAGTCTAATTTCAGTAAATGGATAGAGTCTGAGTTTTTGTTAAACCAAATTTTTTGTAAGCTCCAAGGAAATAATAAGACTTGAAATGCACAGCCTGTATAAAGCATAATTTTCTTCATTCTATCAGAATGGCTGCTTTGATGGACAATACAGTATTTTTTTACATACACATCACACAGGATATTCACATAAGATAATTAAGATATTACAGTTCAAATGTAAAGAAGATATTTCTGGGGGAAAACCCCAAGACTTCTTAATTTTTTAATAAAAGCAGGTTAATCTAAGAAGAACCTTATAATGGATTAAAGAGCATGTGAATGAAAAATGTGAGTCACCCCAAAATAAGAGAAATTGCAAATACCCTTGGGATAAGGATCAGGCTTCAGTTAATCTTTACAAATTGGAGCTATAGCAAAAATCATCATGAGGCAATTCACTTAAGAAAAGTGCATAGTACCATTAGCAAGATTTAAAATATCAAATTTATGAGTGCAGCATTGAGACAAATTCTCTCTACTTCTCTCTGGTAAGACCTCCCCTTGAGTACTGTGTCCATCTCTGGAGTCTACATCACAAGACATGTTGGAGTGGGTCCAGAGGAAGACCACAAGAATGAGCAGAGGGATGGAACATTTTCCTGTGAAGAAAGACTAAGAGATTTGGTGCTGTTCAGCCTGGAGAAGAGAAGGCTCTGGGGAAAAATTATTGCAGCCTCCAGGTCCTGTAGGGGGTCTATCAGAAAGATGGGGACAAGTTTTTCAAGAAAGCTTGTTGATATAGAACAAGGGTAATAGTAGATTCAGCCTGTGTTTCCTGCATGTGGATTTGCAATAGTAATTGTTCTGAAGCTGAGGTTGCACATTCTTAATTTTTGCATAACAAGACATATGACACTCGAACCCTCCTTTTCTTCTTTTTCCATGTTCTTTCAGTGCTAAAGTACAGGTTTTATGTGGTGGGTTGGAAGGCAGATCCTCCCTTACCTCCCACCAGGGCAGAAAAATGAGACTTGGACAAATGGATTACAGAAGTGATGGAAAGTTTAAATGGAAAAGCAGTGAGTGTTTTACAGAAGCTACAGGCACAGTGACAAAAGAAATCCCAAAGCATACAGAGTCCCTCACAGCACACCCAGAAGCATCCCAGCATTTCCCTTCTCCCTGACCGAGGGTAATACCCAAGACTCCCCGGGTTCTTTCTTCCCTCCCCCCACTGTTAGGCTAATCTCAGCTGGCCAGATCTGAGATTGCCCTTCCCCCTTCTCCTCCTGGCATTAGGCCTAGCCAGGCCTAAGAGGCCTCGAGATAACTCCTCTTCCATTACCAGATAGGGAGCATCTCCCACGGGAGCTGCAAGGGAAGAAAGAGAAAGTGTGAGACCTTGCAGATAGATTTATAGGGAGCAGGACATTATGGCTATGAAATATACAGCTTCCTGTGTCCACCCACTGGGCTGGACACCTGGGACACCGGAGGTATATCTTATGTGGCAGCAGCAGGAAGCACCCAGCCCAAACTGCCACATACATTAATTATATTAATTAAATTTGAGCAGCTTATTGGCAATAGCAGAATGATCATACTACATTTTTCCTTGGAAAGTATAGAAAAATAAATAAAAGACTAAAAACTGCATATAAGCATGAAAAATGCTCTATAAAGTCAACCAGGAAATAATTTGTTTTAGCTTGCATAACACAGATTTAACCATAGCATTTAAAGCGTCCCACTGGTCTTAAAAAAGCTCTAATACATACCATACTTTTCTCTTGAAGAAAGTAATATCATTCATGGATTAGCCCCAGAGAGTCTTTTTCGTGCTCTGAATCTTGTCATTCTGGAAAAATAATGTAATGTTTTCAGAGGCCTTTGGCTGAAAGACATGAAGAGAGATACATAAATGAAGTCCGTGCTACATAATCAAAACTGGGCTGTAGTGTTTGTCATATGAGCTTTGAAGCCGTATGAGCACCCGTGGGCAAAGATGCTCTTAAAGAGAATGCTGAAGATAAAGTTTTTGATTATCTCAGAGGATACTGGGGAGGTTAAGGCAACATTCCAGAACAGTCTGCTCGTGCTTCTACACAAAACCAGAAAAAATTAATGTCCCCCAATAAACAGATTTTAAAACAGTTGCTATCAAAAGGCAAAGCTTCATTTCTGTAAAAACCAAATAATCTTTAAATAGTCTTTAAAAATTTTACAGGTCCTTTACATTCTTAGAGGTAAAACCACTGTCTTCCACAGCTACTCTCATTAATTGTTCTGCATGTTTATTGTATTGCTGTAACAACACTCGATGTGTCATTTATTTAAGTTTACCTCAACTTTTACCTTGCATATATTAGGGTCATAGACACAGGGATGAAACTTAGTTGCTTGTAGTCTGAATTTGTTTTTACTAGGCCTGTCCTTTTATACTTTTTCTTTAGTATCATCTTGACAGTTTTTTAATAAACAGACTATTTTAAAAGATACTTTATAACTATTCATGACCAAGCACCTCCTACACCTATGTGCTAGCATATCAAATAATAATAAAAATTAACTTCCTTGAATATGCAATAAGACTTATTTTAAAAACCTTTATAAACCATTAAGATGTGTGCAACAATTTCAATTTGTTCTGTTGCTTTCATTATTTAAAGTGTGCATATAAATGTTTGGGTTTATTGGAAAACTCTATTTTTGCAAACTGAGCATCCAATTTTAAACATTTTTGTCTCTCTCACTATTTCTCTTTGAAGAAATTCAGCTGGTTTGCCATTTATATTTTCATTTAAGAAATTCTGTTCTCACTTATTTTGTGTGAAATCTCAGCTTTGAAACAATGTAAATGAGATCAGAATGTGACCTAGTGAAAATGGTTTGCCTTCAAAGAATTCATGCTTCAAGCTGTGTTATGCAGCTTTCCAAAAGTGACATCTGGCCTCTTGGCAGGTTCCTCAGGCAGCTGTGCTGGTGGCTTAGAAATTGCTGATAGGCTCGATATATGCAGTGTCTACAGTTTGGCTGCTTCAAGCTTGCTCCAATTCATTGCCCTCCTGAATAGAATTTGCTTTGAATTATCTTCTATCTGTAAGTATTGGCATGCTATTATCTTTTTTTATATACATTTTTTAAAATTTGTTTTTTTGAGCAGAGATGCAGTTAGAAAGGAGGGTTCCAACTTCTCCTACATTGGCTTGGCTAAGGAAAACAATTCTGTGGTCTTAGAATTATCCCCATGTTGCCAGCTGCTATTAAACAGATATCCAGAACATGACCAACAGGTCTAAATCGCTCACCTAGTGCTCTTGAGTATTGGGATGAAACTGTTTCTCTGTACAGCCCATAGAGCTCTGGAATAGCCTGGAATCTGATAATTTTGTTTCCTATAGTAGAATTTGGCACTCCATGAAACTTTGAAAGTCATGAAATGTCTACAACACTGACAGTATTTATGAACATGGGTTGCATCTAGGGAATATTTGGCTATTTAGTATGTTAATAAGATGAAAAATGGGACAAAATTTCCAAAGAATGACATGTATGAGACCACAGAAACAGCTTTGTATTCCTAAAAGGATGCTTCAATTGAACTGTCTGCACATCTGTACATAGAAACATTATTTAACAGTCATATTGCTGTAAAACCTAGAGACCCATGCTTATAATAAGATATCAATTGTGCTAAACTCTCTACCCTCATGAATAATAACAGCAGTACCTGGCAACACTGGCTGTATGTTAAGTTCCTCTCCCTTTCTGCTCTGCTGAATGCCATGCCCAGATTAGCACTGCAGACATGCAGGAAGTAATATATAATTGCTTTGTGAGTATTCTCAAAAGTCAGTAGTATAAACTCTGAAATAATATTTCTAATAATTAAGTTCTTGAAATATTTTGATCATTACTACATAGCCAGATGTAAATGTATTAAACACAAAATCACAGAGAAGGATGCTATGAAAAATTACTTTAAAATCAGCATGTACTCAAGCACAACCTTTTTATAAATACCCCGGAAGCAGAGTAGGTAAGTACATGCTAGCAAGGAAGAAGCAAAATTGACATCATATGTAAAATACAAGCTCTGTTACTCTGAATGAGTGCAAATGGTAGATTGACCATGGATAGTACCTGAATCCCCACTTACTCACTCACTCACTCTCCTCTAGCAGGTTGAGCAGAGAATTGGAAGCAAGACAAACTCATGGGTTGAGATAAAAGACCGTTTAATAAACAAAGGGGGTTAAAAACAGAAAGCAAGAGATACAATGACAGTCTCATGACACTTCCCACCAGCAGACTGATGCCCACCCAATTTCTAAACATTGGAAATATTAGCAGAAATTTACAAAGTGCAAACCAATCCTGACCAGCCTGATGGCCTTGATTGGGTTTGAAGATTGGGAAAGGCACAGGGTATTTGATACTTTTGATTTTAACATACTAGTGATGAATGAATAATGTGAACAAAATGGGAAAACAAGACTGGGAATGACTGGTAATAATGAGAAATTCAAAATGGAAACAACAGAAACCAAAGCAAAGAACTACAAAATCCTCACAGGCTGACTTAATTAGTATCAGGAATACTTGAATTGTTAAAACAAACAAACAAACAACACCCACAAAAAAGCATCTGATGGCTTATGCTTTAAAATTTAAAGGAAATTCTATTCAGGTCAGAGTTTTTGACACAGAAGGCAACACACTTTAAATGTATGAATTGAAGCAACTTGCGAAACAATCACATTCAGATAGGAAGCTGAAGAAATGGAAGAGTATATAAACACCTGAAAAAGGAATCAAAATCTGCAGTGCAGACAACAACTTAGTTCAAACTGTTGGTGACATTATGTAGAGGCAGAAAGGAATGACAATGCTATAGAGCCTTTCTTGAATTCTTGTCACAAAAGTATTGCCTGATAAGGCTGGAGCAAGGAGGTAAGTGCATAAAGCAGAATAAAACATGGTAGTGACTGAAAAGAAGGAACTAGAATGTAATAGTTAATACCTAAGGGACAGTACAATGCCTGTTTGGAAAATTATCTGAAAAGAATGAGTCATTATGCAGACAACGAAAAGCAGGCAGTAACAAAGCAGAACACAAGAGAAGGTAATGAGGTACTGGCCAGCTTTGTAAAAGAGGGTTCTTTGTGTAAGCAAGTTTCAAGATAGTAAATAAATTTAACGCCATGATTGCCTAATCTTCTGCTGTCTCACAACAATGTTGTAACAGGGCTGGGCTAGTAGTCCTTAATGATTCTAATGTCTGAAACAAAGTGTGACATACCTAGTCTAGATAGGCAGGTTTTAATGCCCAGAGATGAGCAACAAGGCTGGTGAGAGTTCTTGAGCACAAGCCCTATGAGGAGAGGCTGTGGGAGCTGGGGTTGTTTAGCCTGGAGAAGAGGAGGTTCAGAGGAGATCTTACTGCTCTCTGCAACTGCCTGAAAGGAGGCTGTAGACAGGTGGGGATTGGTCTCATCTCCCAGGCAACCAGCACCAGAACAAGAGGACACAGTCTCAAGCTGTGCCAGGGGAGCTTGAGGCTGGAGGTAAGGAGAAAGTTGTTCACTGAGAGAGTTGTTAGCCATTGGAATGTGCTGCCCAGGGAGGTGGCGGAGTCACCATCCCTGGAGGTGTTCAAAAAAGGATTGAATGTGGCACTTGAAGCAATGATTTAGTTGTCATGAGGTGTTAGGTATTAGGTTATAGGTTGGACTTGATGATCTCTGAGGTCTTCTCCAACCTGGTTTATTCTATGAATCTAATAACCTTTAATAGCTCTTACAGGGAGATTGTGGCCTATCAGATGTTTTTGACACTGGAAAGAGACAATTTCTGCAGATACAGTAATTCCCTCTTTCCTTATTTTAAAATCACTGCAACAGTGCCATGGAAAGGCAATGTGCAACAGCGCCCTGTGACAGCCATTGCACTGCAGGACTGTGGTGCACACCAGTCTTTGGAGACACCACCCCACCTTCCCACCAACAGAGTATATAGGGACCACAACTTCCACGGTCCGTGTCCTGCATCTACCACAGAAGACCCTTCTGGGATGTACACCTGCCACTGAAGGACTTGGACTATGCCTTTGAAAACATCACTGGATCCAAGTGGGGGGTGATATCTTTCTTTCACTCTGATTTCTTAACTCTTTCTTTCTCATTTTTTTTAACTCACCTTTTTCTTACTAGTTTCCCTCTGCTCTGGTCCAACCAAATATCCTTAAGATAAAACCAACTAAGGGTTTTCATTGGATGCAATAAGCATAACTCATCAGCTGTTTGGCATTGGTTCTCATTAATTTACTCCAAGGGTGATTTTTGAATTTCCCACTCCTGCCCAGGGGTGGCATGGGACACCAGGTCATTACAAATGTATACAATATACTGCTGTACATTTTTTTTCTCCCCCTCTTCATGAATAATATTTAAGTGCCCAGCAAAGATTTTTTTCATGTCATTCATTGTGTATAATTAAGCTATTCCTTGTGTGGTTCTAAGTGAAAGTAGATACCAACACAAACTTCTATCTGGCAGAAGCAAGCAGCTGAGTATTAACAGAATCATATAAGTAGCTGATCTGTAATGAGAAGTTCCCTAGAGCACCCACTGTAAATGCAGAAATTTGCATGTTGCTCAATTAACATGTCATTCTTTATTTACATTTGGAGTCTTTACTTATTTTACACTCATGACTGATGATGTAGATACAACAGCACAACAAACACATTTGAAATACCAGATGGGTGGGTAGATGATGTTAGATTATTGTTGCTGTCATTGCCATCAGATATTAACCAGATATGGTCTGATCAAACAAGAAATCCACTTCCACTTAATTAGCATATCCTCAGTGTACTATAGTTTATTAGGAAGTACTGTGTGTCCACTGGCACAGTTTATTAAGGAGAAATGCCATGATGAAACACTGTGAGTACAGGCCTAATCTACTCTTCTCTTAGTATGCTTCCTCAGACACTTTGACAGAAAACATTGCTGGGTTTTTTTTGTCCCCAGAGAATTTTCATCTGGATAAAAAATCCACTACCTGATCTGTTTCAATGATGGCTTCTGTCAGTACAAACCACCTCCAAAACAATCCCAACCCCCCCCCATCAATCCAAACACTAAATAGGCAAACAAACTACCTTCATCCAAGACACTTAGAGATGAAAAAAGACTCTTAGCTCATTAGAAGACTTCAACATTTAAATTGTGTGGTATCTTTCTGGAAGGGAAACCAGCTCATGACTTGCACAAATGTGGTAGACAGCATGTTAAATCTTTTGGGGTTTTTGTTTGGTTGGTTGGGTTTTGGGGTGGGTTTTGTATGTTTTTTCTTTTGCTTGTTTGTTATGGGGGTGGAGGGTTCTACAAAGAAACCAGTAAGTTCAGTGTCTGTACTTTTTTGTGCTAGCTTCCTCCTGGATGACTAACCAGATTAAAGGAGAGCATGGTATTAACATGCAGTGCTGTGTATAAAATATTTAATGAAATCATATCAAGTTGTAGCACTAGGGTATGTCATGCTTGTTACTCTAAATCTTGACTAATGTTCTAAACAAATGACCATAATGTACCCTTATTTCTTAGAATTTTTTCCCATGCAACCTGTTGTGGCTTGTTTGTTGTTGTGGTTGTTTTAATTCTATGGGTAATGATATAAGTTATGCATAAAGATTTATTTGAAATTTATATGGTTTCTTTAATGCTTTAATCTTTGCTACCATAATTTACTCTCTATTGCAACTTGTTAGAAACCTATCAACCCATCTCATTAATTCTTACAGTTTATTCTCCATGTTGTGTTATGATCCTATATATGTTTAATAAATTGGATGTATGAGAATGAGATATCTCCTCAGAAGGGTTTGAAGAGAGCTTTTATATCAGGCAGATTATTTCTGATTGTCTCTGCAGTTACAAATATATACTCTCTATTTTCTACTAACAGATCTACGTAATGCATCTAATTCATACTAAATGATGCAGTAATTTTTTTCTCAAATATTATAGGAAACTTTCCAACTTTACCCATTTCCCTTTGTATCACAAGTTATTTTGTATCAGCTTGTCCTCTTGAGCAAAATTTATCAAGACAAATAAGTCTGTGTAATTGAGAAGTTCTGCATTTTTACTTTGCATTGGTTCCATGCATAATATAATGCACTGAATTCTGTACTTGCATTTGTGTAAATATGTTGTTTAGATGTATTCAGAGCTGTCTAGCTCTTCACCAGACACTTATATATGAGCCATTTTTCTGTTAGTAAATGCTGAGAAGTTGAGGAATTTTTTTTTTTGAATGCTGAGTATGAGCCCCACTAGCAATTAAATGCTAGATGCAGTGAACTCAGAGCATTAGCTGTATGCTATTCAAATCATCAAGCAGGAGCTGTACCCATTTTACTAGAAATCAAAAGAGAGAACAATCTGTGCAGAACAATGTGAAACCCAGCGAAATGTACAGGGAACCATCAACAGAAAGAAAATACCCCTATTTTGAACATTCTGTGGAAAATGCTCTTTTTTACTATTTTTCTAGAGTATTGAAGGTGCTGAGATTCTTATCAAAAAGGTAGGGCTTTTAGACTTTCTAGTGAAAATGTAGTGCCAAAACATCTTCCATATTACAGTATTACAGTAAAGCCAGCAATATAGCTCTTCTGTAAAACTGCTTCAGGTGACTTTTCCACTGTGCACAAAACTGTTCATAGGATTAAAGGGATAGGTGTATAACTAGCAAGTGTTAAAGCTGCCACAAGTGGGCATTTATAAAATAAATATCAGCTCCTACAAAGACAGATAAATTCCTGCTGTAGTTACAAAACAAAAGGATACTTACTGAGTAAAGATACTTCAGAAGTTCATAACATGCTTTGGCTTTGCTAAGTACAGAAATCTCCTAAAGCTACTGAAGTAATATAACACCTCTTAGTATTGCTGAAAGGTAACCAATGGGGGAATTAACAATTAATAGAACGGAACGGAACGGAACGGAACGGAACAGAATAGAATAGAATAGAATAGAATAGAATAGAATAGAATAGAATAGAATAGAATAGAATAGACCAAGTTGGAAAAGACCTTCAAGATCATTGAGTCCAACCTATCATCCAACACTAAATCATGGCACCAAGCACCCCATCTAGTCTCTTCCTAAACACCTCCAGTGATGGAGACTCCACCACCTCTCTGGGCAGCCCATTCCAATGGCCAGTCACTCTTTCTATAAAGAACTTCTTCCTAACATCCAGCCTAAACCTCCCCTGGTGCAGTTTGAGACTGTGTCCTCTTGTTCTGGTGCTGGCCTCCCGGGAGAAGACACCAAGCCCCACCTGGCTACAACCTCCTTTCAGGTAGCTGTTGACAGTTCCAAATACATGTTACGTTGATGGCCTCTGCTTAGTCCAGGATATGTTTATTCCCCTAGTTGGATGCCGAAATACCACAAACTAGATGTAATAAGATCTCATTTTTCTTCATGGGAAATCCATTTACTAAAGGGTTTGAGAAAAGAATGGGGCTAGAGAAAAAACTGTTTTCTGCTTCTCCTTAATGCATTTTCAGTCTTATTCAGGTATTCAGTATTTCACCTCACAGCAGTTGGCAACTCTTGTGACACTGCTCATATTTTAGCTAAGTTAGTTGGAGGGCCTGAAGTTATTGAATATAGAATCATGGAATCATAGAATCAACAAGGTTGGAAAAGACCTCAAAGATCCTCAAGTCCAACCTGTCACCCAAGACCTCATGACTAATATACTGTGGCATCAAGTGCCACGTCCAATCCCCTCTTGAACGCCTCCAGAGATAGTGACTCCACCACCTCCCTGGGCAGCCCATTCCAATGTCTAACAACTCTGTGAAGAATTTCCCTGAGTATTCACTAACTACTATGTGTCCTTACAGTTTCTGGTTTTGTCAGTAAAGTTCCCTGTGATCATGCACGTTTTTTAAGGTCTGATCACTATTTGTTCATGACATTATTTTGTCTTGGCCTCTTTATTTACATACTAAATTTGAACTTGCAGTATTATGTTTATGTGTTTAATAGCCAGCACTGTAGGTGAGCACTACCAGAATAAAAGTGAAAGTTAAAGGAATATTTTGTAATCCTGTGCAGAAACCTTTAAGTCCTCTAAGATTCATGTCAATTGGAAGCAGGAGGTCTGGTTTCTTTAGGCACATCAGGAAATTCTTGCCTTAAAGTATTTCTGGATCAAAGAACCTTGCCTAGAAAACAACTAAATGTATACCTGGAGCAAGCTATTGGTAAGAAACTGGTAAATAAACCATACAGGTGAAACAAAATGATTCTGTAAAACATTTCATGGCTCATCAGACATTCAAGCTACTATGTCTAATTTGCATTAAACCCCACAATTCTAATAGTTTCAGCTTTAAGTACCAGTCTCCTTTTACTTTGAAATATTTGCTGGCAATATTCCCACTGTGGTTTTAAGTTAATACGCTTGTGTCAAAGGAATGAAAGGAAAGAAATAAAGGAGACAATTTGATGGCAGTCTTCAGACTAGTTTTACACAGGAACTTAGCAAAGGACTAGATCATGGTGCTGCTTCCTTAGAATTAAGTATTTTCCTTTTGGGCAATGTGTTTGTGTAATAGGTGAGATAATGTAATAATTTTAATGGAAGAGATGTTCAAACCTCTCAGTACTTGTCTTGGCTACTTCCCAGCAGGCTTCATTCAGACACTGTTGTATTAATTTCTTGATGATGTCTGAAGCACTTTGTGTTTTTTAAATTTTGCATCTAAATTACAGGAGCATTTTGGACTGAGGAAGGCTCAGTTAAACTGTTAAACACATACTTTGTTAAACATATTTAAGTAATGAAGAAGTTGATCTTTGACAGAAAAAAGGCTGCAACCTCTTCTTCTATTAAGGTTATTGTTGTGCAAACCCTGATGAATAATATAGTAACATTAAACAAAAGAGGCAGATATAATCTGCCTCAGGAGAAAAATATTGAAATGTGCCTAAAATTTATAGTTATAGAATAGAAAGTAAAGAAAAACATGTTGCTGTTCTTTCTTAGGGTCCTGCTCAAAGCAATGAAAGGACTGGAGTCATAATTTGGTTCAATTTCAAAACTTATGAATGGTCAGTGTTACAACTCCATGACAAAATGCAGAACTGAGGCTTTTTCTTCTAGCACTGTTTTTCTATAAGTTTGAATTTGAACTGGGTCCTGGTACTGCAAACACTGTCACAGGGAAGAGTGTTCCAGAAGAACATTTCCACATCAGATCCTTGAGATTCATGAAAGACATTGTACAGAATCATGTATTGCCATTTTGCTTGTTTGGCCTAAAAAAGAGTGAGAAAAGGAGCTGGACTAACTAGTTAGATTCACAGAGATCAAATGTTGCAGATAATTACCCATTCTTTCCATACAAGAGGAGTTGAAGAGGCAGTGTTTGAAGAGAATATGGACTCTCCCTGTTTCTGCATTCCCTTCTGACATGTGTTCTGCCATTCCATGAATCAGCTAAGATATGTTAGCTGCTTCAGTGAAAGCTATGTAAAATTCTTGTCAACCTGACAGAGAAATCCAAACTGGAGTAAATATATAGTAGAGTTATTAGGATAACGCTACTATAATCAGGGGACCAAAAAGTCCTCTGAGGAAGGACGAATTAATGGGTTTGTTTATCTAAGCCAAATATGGAGAGACATTAGCTACGCTATACACATTAGAATGCAATCATCATGCAAGTTAAACAACAGTGTGGAAAGCTAGGAACAGAGTGACCATATGCAATTTAAAAGAAAGGTTCTAAACCTCACAGGAAAGAAGCTTTCTCCTGAAACAACCTAATAGCAGTAACAATGGGAACAAAAGCAAACAAGAAAATGCTCCTGGATTTTAAATCGTAGTTTATAACCAGATCTTTAAAATGCCTCTGATACTAGAAGACTGCTTTTGACAGTTCTCACCTATGACTCTGCCTCATGTTTCATTGACCCAAAGGAAAAGGTATTTCACACAGACTGGAAAAGACCATGATGCAAACAGCTTCTCTCAGAAAGTCTAGATGGCACCATCACTGCTATGAAGAAGAAAAACACTGGTGGCACTGGAGAACTGCTGAACCAAGGTGAGCATGCATGTTCAGGTAATCAATAAAAATGGATGATATCAGTGAAGTGCTTCCTTAGCTCAGCCTGTAAATCTCCACCTGTTAGATTATAGACTTCATGGCATTTTTGAGAAGCAACAAGTATTTCCAGTTACTCAATATTTCATCAAATAGAGACATTTTTAAAAGAGAGATACTTTCAAAGTGCTGGCTGCATATAATTGCCCATACATCAGAGGTAGCAACTTATTAGAACAGCAAATGGAAGACTAATCATTTTGTAGTAGCAAAGAAAAACAAAAGTCCTCCAGACAGACGTTTCATGAGAGGACAGCAATTAATAAAGACAGATTAAAATAGACACTATCTGTTAAGTATAAGCATGTGTAAAGTGGAAGTCTTTTGCTTTAAAAATCTCCCATCTAATATACATTTCTACTGGTTAGGAGGGGTGACTCTTAAGGGATTATCAGGTTTCTATGAGATCCACATTCATATTTCTGGTTATTCCAAAGGAGAAATGTCTAAGGGGGAAGGTCTTTTTTTGAAGAAATCTTTTTTTTCTTCACTCTCTCTCCATAATCTTCCTTTACTAGTCACTCTCAGCCATAGCTAGGTAGACAAGGTGGAATCAGTCTCACCTTATGTGGATCAATTGCACGAATTATTAAATAAAAAGGAATATAATTAATACATTTTAAAAATTATGGACAATTTTATAAAATGTATTTCCTAAAGCATCCTGGACATTCAGAAGTATATTTGATATGTTCTTGTCTCTGTTGTGTTCTGAATACAGATGTAACATATTTTCAGTTATAGGTGGAGGCAATTCCCTCTTCTAAATCAACATTTGCCTATATTTCCTGCCTTCTACTCACTATCCCCTTATTATTCTCTGGTTTATATTGATAATTCTGTTTTGAAACATATTTGTCTGCATTTAATGTGCCTGCACTGCAGGGAATGTGCTGCCTCATTTAAGTCCTTTAATGATCACTGTTCTGTTTATAATCATTTGAATCAGTATCAAAGTCTAAAAGATTCAGTGAAACACATATACATCCTTAATTTATTTTTTTTTTTTAACACAACTAAACACAACAAAAATATTTGGTGGATACAAACATACATGAATTAGAATGAAATATTTGTAGTTCTCAGGAAGATGACAGAAGCCTAAACTCAATCTTCTATTAGGGGTTAGGAAGGACTGCATAGCTTTGGACTTTGCCCTACAATTGGGAGACAAAAGTCATTCTTTGGCCAAGTCTGATGACTGACAGGTTCATGTGCAATAATTTTCAATTAAGATTTTTCATTCTCATCCTAGTGGGACCACTTACCCTGCAAAGTGCTTTTACTGAAATATGAAAGAAACATTTGTTTTGAAAAATGATGTAGCCTTTTGAAAATTACTTTTCCTGAATACAAAAAGAGATTAATTAAAAGTTTCTAAAAACATATCCAGACATGGTATGATCAAACAAGTCATTTAGACTAAGAGTGGGAACAGGGATGGAAGACTGGATCAAAACATACTGTACAAAAAAAAGAAGCACAAAACTTTTTCAACTTTCAATTTTCCTCACACTGTAACATAATTAAGTTCTGCAAGACTTTCTAGGCTACAGTCTACTGACTGTTGCCATCTGCCACTTGCTGAAGTATTTCTTTTCAATAGAAGCATTTCAAGAAAGATATGCCAATAAGTAAATTAAATTTGTCAATTAAATTTTAATATGAGGGCACCTGGACATGTTCCCATAAGCAAAATAATTTTTGTAGCAAATTTGAAGAAATTGAACTCACCAGAGTATAAAGTTTTAGTAGATACAGGCATACAGTTTACTGTGATGGCATCAAATTATGAGGGGTGGAACCTCTCTCTCTGGAGTGACAGGGTGATCCCAAGAGCAGAATGTGTTAGAAGCTGAGCACCAGATTGCAGCAGACAGTTTGCTTTCACTTGGAAGGGTGGAAAAAGTCATCAGAATAGACTGCCCCAGGGGTAAAAACAGATCCCTATCATTTGGACTGATCATGGACTGATCCAGACTACTGAAACAGGGTGGAGCTCCAGAGCATTTGCAGTGAGAAATCCTCTGTGTACTGCAGGAGGATCTTATTTTGAATGTCAATGGACAGTGAATGATGTATGATGTGTGTTTGATGTTAATTGCTGCTGGGCATGAAGTTGATAGTAGGGGTGGATAATATCACAGGTTTAGCCAATTGAATCTACTACTGAGTATTCAATACCATATAGATGTCATGCCAGCTGGCTGGAGCAAACTATCATGGGGATTGAACCCTAATGGCTGCAGGGTGCAATTTTATTGCTGGCTTCAGCTGTTGCTTCTGATTTTGCTGTGATTTTCTGCAAAATAGGCTAAGGTAATCGTATATTGCAATATTTCCTTTAAAATCTTTATCTCAACCACAGGACTTTTTGTGTTACTTTTCCTCCTGATCTTATTGGGGGGGCTTGCTTGTCAGAGCAGGCTGTCTTAAACGAGGGCACTGTATAAGAAAAAAAGCAGAGGAACTAGAACAGCAAGCCATGAATTTAATGATTTTTAATATTAGCATGTGCACTCAGGCACAAAAACATACACATACAGTAAAAACAGCATCCATGCCTGTCACATAGACAAAAATTATGTCTATATTATCTATCTTCACTTAAAATGCATTTTCCATTAATACATAGATGCTCCCTCAAGACTGACAGTTGCAGTATTGTCGTTCAAGCAACACTCTAGTTGTTTCTAAAGGTTTATAAGAAGCCTGGCCTTGCAGGGCATTGTGTTCACAGCTTCTGATTTATGAAAATTCTTCCTATACTTAAAACTATTTTGTGAACTTAAAAGGGGTAAGGATGTATTTGGTTAAAATAGCACTATTTACATTCATTTTTATTTGTGTTTTATTTCTGAGCATCACTTTGTATATGTCTTATATGATTATTTAATTTAATCTTGAGTGGTGTTACAAAATTTAGTGAGGATTGAAGAAAGGCTTGTCTAAATCCCAATGAATCCTGAGAGCAGCAAGCAGTGACATGCTACTGGTTCTTGATATTCACCACTTTGTCTTTCCATAATTCAAACCAACAAGTGTACCTGGGGAAAGAAATTGTTAACCAAAGTCAGAATTTTTTACACCATATTAGGTCAATTTGCATGGCAAAAAGAAATACAGGAAGTATCACAGAGCCAGGAGCAGGTCTCATTAAGTGTTGTAAAATATTATCTCTAAATAATAATTGATTTTTAGAATTAATCCACATAGTTTCATATCCTTTTCAAGTATTATCACTGAATCACAGAATGTTGACCTTGGAAGATCATCTAGTCCAACCCAAATGAAGTTTGCTGCAGGTTAGAAACCCTTGCAGAGCTATATGTTTCCTATTCAAGGTCTGAATAATTAAATCATATGGCATGACATTTTCAAGGGAAGACTTTCAAGTTTCTTACAAAAATCAGGGTTCTGAACACATACCAGTGAAAATCTAGATCTTAGCATTCCATTGTTATGCCAGTAACTCTATACTGTTCAATGTATGTAAATGTAGTGGACAGTGCTGAATTACAAAAGCATATCATCCAAAACTGTCACTACTGACTGTTTCCACTTCGAGACTTTTGTAATTTTTGGTTTTTTTCCCAGCCAAGGAACTCCGGTCCCTGAGTGAACTCCCATGACAGCACCCAAAAACCTACCCACCTGGACAAAGGAGACTTCACTGCATCTGGAACTGTCTATCTGAATCAATTAGGAGCTAGATAATAAGGCAATACCTAATTCAGAAGGTGCTCCCATCAGAGGGCTCAGACCTCCAATACCACATTGAAGCTGCTGTCTGAGGAAACAAATTGCACATGTAGGAGCTGAGCTGTCAGCTACGGTCACAGAGAACCTCACATTACCAAGGGTCATCTGGATGGGCTGGTGTAAACTGCATGAGCATGGCAGCTCTGTGAGCTGTGTGAGGTCTGTATTTTCAGGGCCAGCATCACTGCCCACCTGCTACATTTGTCCTGCCAAGTAAATCAACATTAGGTTGTGTGTCAGTGACTGCTGTCAGATTCTGCTTAAGCACCCACCATGCCAATCTCTCCATAATATCCAGAAAAGTGTTTCACAGCTGAAGAGCATGTGAAACATAGGTGAGATCTGCAAAGTTTGGAGTCAATGACTCTGTGCACAAAAGACTTAGGAGAGTTTTTTCACACCTAAGTCAGTAGAGACCCAAAGCCAAGATACTGGAAGAAAATCACAGTCTATTGCTCATAGGAGACTGAAACCAAGACTAAGCAGTCACAGGAGGCCTAACCTACACTACAATGGATTACATGTTGCTAAACTGATAGTGTCTACCTCAGTTATTGTAAGAAATGCATTTCCTCAAAGTTGTCATTTGGAACATTCAGGAAATACTGTCTTAAAAGTCTACTCAACTATATGGTCTGCAAATCTTTTGACATTTCACTTGAGACAAATAGACAATACAATGCAGGCACCCAAACTCTGCCTATTTTGCCCTTTAGGCCCATCAGTTCAATCCTTGATATCCTGAAAAGTCCAAATTAATTGATGTCGACCTAGTTGTCCACGTGTGAGCTAGTCATTCTCCGGCCCCTTTACAATCAGTGAAGAAAAAAAGAGTGAAGTAGACATCTTCTTTTGGTCCAGTGCAAAGAGTTTTGGAAGTATCTATTTCCGTCCAATGACTACTATAGGATGTCTAAGTAACTGGGGTCAATAAGCCCAGGTAAACAGCTAAGTTACAAGCATTCTATCACTTTCTGTTCAAGATCTGTGGAAAAATGTCTAAGCACACCCTAAAACTACCACGATGTTGCAATATTTTTACTCACTACTTTTAATGGCTTTCTGTTTGACATGCATTTGTTGAAGGCACTGGGCTTTAGTGCCAAGCTAACTGCAAAAACAGACAACAGCAATGCTGAATGTAAGGCTGAGGATGAAAAATAAGCTCTGTATCATAAATACAAATGTTAAAACAGTGCTGCTGAGGATGAAAAATTAGCTCTGTATCATAAATGCAAATGTTAAAACAGTGCTGCTAAAATGCTTAAGTCTGCCTGTTTGTCTCCATACTCCTCACTCCCTGGTCTGTAAAATAGAAATACTGCACTTCTTTACCTTTCAGGAAACTTAGGAGTATAAATACTGTAAAAAGAGCAAAATCAAACCTTGTAAGGAGAGCAAAAAAGAAACAAAAATATATATTAATAAGTCATTCTCCATTGATAAGCCTGTCTGCTTTTCCTAAATTGCAGTTGAAAGTACTTTCTTCAGTAATTAGAATGGTCTTTCAGACAATGAAAAAAAGAAGGAATTTTCTCTGTTGCTCTGTCTTCATTGTAATAAGAGTTCAGTCTGAAACAGCATTCAAGCCCAGCTCCTTGGAGGCATGTCTAGAGAAGGGCAACAAGGCTGGTGAGAGGCCTTGAGCACAAGCCCTATGAGGAGAGGCTGAGGGAGCTGGGATTGTTTAGCCTGGAGACGAGGAGGCTCAGGGGTGACCTCATTGCCCTCTACAACTACCTGAAAGGTGGTTGTAGCCAGGAAGGGGTTGGTCTCTGCTCCCAGGCAACCAGCACCAAAACAAGGGGATACAGTCTCAAGCTGCGCCAGGGGAGGTTTAGACTCGAGGTGAGGAGAAAGTTCCTTGCCAAGCAAGTCATTCGTCATTGGAATGGGCTGCCCAGGGAGGTGGTGGAGTCACCATCCCTGGAGGTGTTCAAGAGGAGATTGGACGTGGCACTTGGTGCCATGGTCTAGTCATGAGGTCTGTGGAGACAGGTTGGACTTGATGATCCTCGAGGTGTCTTCCAACCTTTGTGATACTGTGGTTAAGATGTATAATTCATCCTGAAATCAGCTAGAACTTCCTTTACAGATCCAGATCCAGGTTTGGGGGTTTTTGTGCATGTTTAGTATAAAAGCAACTTGATCATTCTATGATTAATAATTAGTAATGCCTTGATTATTTGACTGAAAAGCATTGAAAACAAGAAAATGTAAGCCATTTTCCAGTTTATCATTTTCCTATGCATTATATATATTGTCACATGTTTGTATTAAATGGTGCAAAGTATTCATATTCACTAAGTATAGCCATGCTTTTGAGGTCTGCTGCAACATCAGTTATGTAATGCTCCTAATAGCTTTTTCAATGGCTCTAATGGAGATGGAGAGGCTGAGTGATTTCCTCAAGATCACAGCACAGCTGTTCTGCTTTGAGTTCTTCCATAATCAGATTTTTTTCAAGGTAGGATGTCACAGTTTTATTGAAATATGTGTGATTTTCCCAATTTGGTAACAATATGTCAGAAATCATGATCAAACAAACAAAAATATCAAATGAGAATAGGAAAGGCTAAAGGAAATGAAGGTCAAGTGATGTTCAGGAACCAATTAGCTGCATGACACTGTGAGCAGAGAAAGGGAGAGGATTTGTGAGCCTCAGAGATCAGGCCAGTAGCTACTGCCAGAGAGGGAGAGAGGAAGATCTTAGGAGAAGGATGAGAATATATTCCCACCTAAGAAGATCACATCTCAGGCAGCACGAGGATAAGACCTACATGAGTGTATGACCTTAAGCCGAATGGAAAGAATAACAGAATGCACTGGGGTTTTTCCCGCTTAAATTCCCAACATCCTTTCAGCAAGAACTTCTTTGAACTACAAGTCTTTGAGATATTGGATTCCTACTTAATCTTAGTCCCAATTTCATTGTCTTCATTTATAGTTCCTTTTCAGAAGACTTCTTGAATATCTCCTCTCCTCTGGAGCTGCCAGCACAGCAGGTTTCAAGGGAAAAGGTGAGTGTCTTTGACTCTCTCTGCAATAAGATCAAACACAGTTTGTGTAAGAAAAAAGCAAAGAGAAAACTTCAATGAAAGAAAGAAGCAAGGCAAAATAAATTCATAATGTGATTTGTGTATTTTATAAAACTTCACAAATTATTTAGAGGTGTCGACATTGACAAGGACCTTTGATTCATCTGAAGCATTTTGGTAAGTTCTCCTAAATTTATGAGTTTTAATTTTGCACCAGTTTTCTTCAGGATATTGGTCAATTTACTGCCTTACAGCTTTAAAAACCAAAAAGGACTTTCTGCGCTTTTCAGGCTTTTTCCTTTTCTGTGTCTCAAAGAGAATCAGGAGTACCAACATTTTTCAAGTTTTTCTCAGAGGTTTCCTTGTCTTGACAGGGATAATAGATTGGCCTCACAGGTCAACTTCATTCTCACTCACAGTTTAGGAACCCTGAAGACTGAAGATAATAAGAAAAAGAAAAACAGCAGTCTTTAATCCTGTGGTATCACACAGAAATCACAGTTTCATGTTCAGACATAAGTAGGTCATTTTCTTCCAGAAGAAAGATAGGTTTGGCATACTGTACTGTCCAAAATAAGTCCGCTGCTTTATTCACTAGTGACTGCCCTTTTTTGTTTTATTATTGGCAGTCGTGAGGCCAAATTATTTCAAAAGCTGACAAGCACTGATATGTTAGGAGAAAACTCAGGATGGATTCTTTGTTTGCTCCAAATGTAAAAGGTCTGGTTTGAAATGGCATTATGTTTACAACTTCTTCAATAAAGGAAACTGAGACCAGGTTGTAATGTATCCGTTACATTTACCAGCATTCCTGTCTGAAATGACTTCCTTTCAATCTCACAACATGAAGTCACCTATAATGCTAACCTGAGACTTCTGCTTTCAATAGTGCAATTGATTCTGCAAAGCATTAGAAAGCTCTCCAAAAACTCTCTAGATATTTTATGGCAGTTGTACTTACTGCAGCAAATGACTCTTGACCCTTGTACATGTACATAAGTGTGTGTGTGTGCACGCGCATGCCACAAACTCCCCCTTTCTTGACTGAGAAATGAGTTGGAGGGGGGAAGGGGGAGATATGGATCAGAGTATATTTTTTTGTTTATGATTATATTTTATTAGGTCTCTGCTATTGCAGGCATCAAGTCAGTATTATTAAAAGCAAATAAATATTCACATGTTACTTTTGCTATTCTCTCCCACTGTTCTCACAACCAGTGTTAAGTGTGATTTGCCACACAGTCAGTCACACAGTCACCTGGGTGGAGGCCAGCCCAGCTTTTTACTTGCTGGCAAAAGGCTGCGCTGGCATGACAATGGCATCTAGGTAGGTGTGCAGAGAGTCCCTTGCAGATGTCCCATGTTTCCTCAGCAGCACATGCAATCCTGATGTCTCCTGACAGCACATGGTTGCCACTGCCTCCTTAGATGTGGTCTGAGCTGCACAAACCTTCACTGGTCTGATGTCCTTATGCATCTTCAGCAGACTGAAGGTCTTCCCTTTCTTGAAGATGCAACATGGTGACAAATCACCAGATCTTGACAGCATTTGGGAGATTTTCACACATTTTCTCTCAGTAAGTACTTTTCCTCTCTTCATTCTGCTCTGCCCTCACCCATGGAAGCAGATAGAGCCTATCACACCTGCTTGCACAGAGAACATCTTTAGAATACTTAAATATGTATTTGAATCATGACCTCAATCTTCTTTCCTTTCTTACATCAGCAGAACAATTCCATAAAAGAAACTGTATCTCTCGTGGTCCCTGTTAATATATTGAAACAGATAGCAAATATAACAGGGATTAAGTATACTTTAGGGTCTGCAGGGGAAAAGGACTGCCAGACTCCTTACTTTATCCATATTCATATCTGAAAGAAGTCTCAGTAAATAAATCCTCAAAAGGTTGGTGGCAAGTACTGTATTGTATTGTAGCAGACACAAAAATGTCTCTTGTGTTACATACAGAGCCAACTGCACTGTTTGTAATTAAGAAAAATTGATCCCAAGCCCCAGCTGGTGTTCAATACAGTTGCCAAAGTAGAGTATCTGGCCCACTGAAAACTAAACGTTGCTGATAGGTCCCCATACAATAATCTGAAATTATTGCCCTGAAATCTATGGAGTTGATAATGTGGAATGAACAAACATGCTTGGCTGAAAACCAAGTACAATGTATTTTCTTGGGAGAGGAATTGAGAAAGGGGGCCGCAGCTCCATTAGTTAATCAACTGCACCTAACCACCTGGTACGGTCACAGCCAAGCTGCATCCTCAATCTTTTCCTTCTTTCTGTCCTTCCCATCCATGTAACTTAGAAAATGTCGTATCTAGAGGAATGGATTGGAGAATGAGCAATGAAATGAGTAATGTAATTTGGTGCTTATAGTCAAAGAAGAGACAGTATGGTTTTGGCTTCTTCCGTGTCAACAGCAAACAAAATTCAATTACAATTACTGTTTGGATATGATCAATTATTGCCAAACTACCTGCCAAGCCTATTTTCTGTGTTGGCATGAAGAGACCATCTCCTCTAGAAAAAATGTCAAAAATTAGTGTGGTAAAGAACAAAGGCAGGGAGAGAAGAAACAGAACATTAAGTAGTAATGAACGACAGTAAGATCATTAGGTCCATAGGTTTTTTTCATGTAAAGCCCCTAAAGTGTGACAAGGAAAGTAGTGTCAGAGTATTTCCCAGACGGAGCTGAAAAGGGTATCAGCTAAGCTTTGCAGGTGTTCCTCCTAGCCTGGAGAAAACAATGCCTTGCAGCTGGTCAGTGGAAAAATCACAGCCATGCTCAGTGTGAAAATGTCTCTGACAGAAACAACAATTTACACACCCAACAAACTTCTCTTAAGCTTTTTCAATTAAGCCAGAGAAAAAAAAGCCAACTGCCTGTGGAGAAAGCCATCCATGTGTACTGATGGGTTTTTGTTTGGAATCTCACTGTTTTTCTATTCAGTAGCACAGGGCTGCAAGCCTACTCTACTTACCCATGCAAATATCTTTAATCTTTATTTTTTAGTTGACATAAAGTAGTAAATATCCAACAGAGATATGGTTATATTTTAGTAATCTTGCAAGTAGTCATTGCTACTTAGCTTCTGAACTCTGGATGTTTGAGGTAATTATATTGCTCTGGGAATGATGACTCGAAAAAATAGTGAGAGTCCAGACAAAGAGAAAATATAGTTACTTACTGCTTTCTTACTTGGAAAACAGAGAGGGGATTGGAGTGTAGGTTATTTTAAAGCAATGAAACCTGGAATACCTAAGCAAATCTATACTTAGTCATATCATTATACCCAAATGAATCGTATTAAAATGTCTCAAGTTTGAGAACTTCTTTTGAAAGCTACTGCAGCTGTTACCTATATTTTGTGTGCATAATGAGGATGGGCACATCTAAAATTTGCAGGTATATAAGCATACTACTTTATCTGACTTCAACCTATATGATATGAGTTTTAGAAATTGACACAGGTTATAATTTAGAGCTCAGCAAAATGATTTTTTTTTTTATTATTTATAATAATGAATTTCTGCTGAGATAAATGCTAGAAATATGAGCTGATGGAACCATTAAGCAAGTGGTAAATAAAAAGGCAATTTATCAAGACTATTTATTTAGCAACTGGTCCCAAAGAGCATTTTTTTTTCTGAATACTTTTGAGAAGATACTCATACCACCAGAGCTCAAACAGGCACGGATGCAATGATATTAGGTCACATGATATGTCAATTCCAGATTTTCCCCTTCAGGGTAGGGTTACCCTTCTCATACCCTACTGACTGCAGAAATAATTTTGACATACACAGTGTGGCCAGAACAACAAAGTGATTTATTTTCCTGATTTAGGTGGTAGTGGTCAAGTATCTTCAAGCCGCACCAGTTCCTTGATGTATAAACCTTAATTTATTTTCTCTCTTTTTTTTTTTTTTTTTCTGTCCTTTTCACCACCTTTTTTTTTTTTTTTTTTTTCTGTTCTCAGCCCCAAAGAAACAACACTCTCATGATTACTTTATCCTCAGTGGACCCAGTTTCGGTTTGCTCTCTGCTTTATGTGTTATCACTCGTACCTTTATACCAGGTATTGCTGGCCTTTGAGGATTTTAATCCCCAAAAGATCACTGAACCTCCATTATCTGAGAAGTTTGGTTGTCTCTTCCTTACTCCCCTTCAAACAACTGTGGACACAGCTAGCCACATGGCACCACCTACACTTTGCACAACTCTGTATGACTGCCATGTCAGTGGTTTTTCACATAGTGTCCAGAGATTTTCTACATCCATTCAGTTATCACAGCTATTAGGACCAGTCAGTGGCTTAATTACTTGTGTGCAGCCCTAATGTCTTCAAGTTGTAGGTAGAGAATTGCCTGTGAGAAGTATGTAATCTATATTGTGTTGCATGCATACTCTGAACAATACATTTCTTTCTGCAGAGGATCTCAAATACCTCCACTCTACGGAGCAATGAACTATAGTTTGTATTCCTGTGTTAGACTATCACTGTTAAACTTCTAGGTTGGGCTTTATATCAGCTAAGAAAAAATGCAGAACTAATTGGAATATAGATGCTACTGGGAGTTTATCCAGTTGTACTGAGATATCTTTGTCCACTGATGCTGCTACTATGGTACACGAGTTAATTACATTCATATAAGGTAATAAACAAGCTAATGTTCTGAAAAAGCAGTCACTTTTAAGGAAACATGTTTCAGAGAAACAGACTTCACTGTAAATCTTGTAAGGCTGAAATAATTCTATTTCCACTGTGTTGTCTTGCAAAAGAGAATGACAGTATGCAACAATGTAATGCACTTACCGAAATAACAGAACAGCCATGCTGGGCCAGACTAAAAATCTGCCTAGCTCAGTTTTTTAATACTGTACAAATAATGGCTGCTTTTGCAAAATAAATATGGAAACATCACAAACAAATGACAATTCCAGTGCACTGTCCTCATTTTCAGCAATTTAAAGCTTAGGGACTTCCTGGGTCCAAGCTTCTATCTTTGTTACCTGAAATGTTTAGATCAACAGGCACTGATGGATTTTGTTTCCCCCTATGAACTGACTCTTTAGGGAATAGAATCAAATGGTATTACCATTCCAGCCTATGTATAACATTACAATGTCAAGTTTCCAGTTTTCTGCAGAGAGTAAAGTGATCCTTAGTAAATGAATCAGGGGGGAGTTAGTGAGAATTTCTACATATAGTAAGTAGTAGTAAGTAAGAATAGGCCATAGAACAATACAACAAGGGAAAGGCTGTTTTTTCAATCATCTTTTTTTATTCCCAAACCTCTGTTTGCCAAATTTTCAGTTGCATAACTGATTAGACACAATATAATCTATCATTTTATGCTACTTATATAACTATTTTATTTGTCTTTATGGTGTGTCAGAGAAAAAAAAATAAGTTTTCATATAAATTATTACAGTGATAGCAGTAATTTCTTCCCCACAACCCAACAATGTATTAAACTTAATAACAAAGTCAAACTTCTTATCCCAGGGATTTTAGATTCTAAAATAAATATGCACATAAATAACACAGAAGAAAACAGATCCTTGAATAGTATGGAAAACAGGAACAGAAAATAAGCAAATAGGGGATATTGGACTCCGTCTTGATGACAGAGATAAAATGCTACAACTTATGTGTCAAAAATCATTATATGCATTCATATTATAAGCCCACCATACACAAACAATGTTATCTTAATAATATTATTTCAGCACCTCTGTCTCTGTAACTAAGGCAGACACTCAGGTCTAAAGATATTTAGAATACTACAATGAGTTATATTTTACGTGCACATTTTTTTTCCCCCTGAGTTAATAGGGGGAAAAAAAACATTTGTGGAGATGAACTAGAGCTAAACAGGGTGATAATGTGCATTCATAGGATGGTCACCTGTTTATCACAAAAGATAATCATGCAGTTAGGGAGACAGGGGCCAGTATTCCAGTGATAGGAGGAATCTCTCCACAGTCAGGACAACCGAACAGTTCTTGCTAAAAATTTAACAGGTAGATAGTAATTATCAAGTCCTCTTCTCAGGAGTTTTGACTTGAAAATTGGATTCCAAGTGCTCAGCTCTCGCAATTATAACAAAGGCAGAGGTAACCCTGCTTTGTGTGAAGAGGTCTGACAAGTCAGGTCCAGTTTGGTATCTGCAAAAACTTGCTTAGAAAAGAGTTTAATGTTGCCCACTGCACAATAGTAAAGCTGGTTAATTGAGGTCCCAGACCTACCCTTTCTCTCTCTTAGAAACCTCCTTCATAATACATTTTGCTACCTACTCAGTTAAGCTGATTCAACTGTATGTGTGGATTCATGCTGTGAAACACACCAATGAAATCATCAGTATTAAAACATAATAATACCTTTTTGGCAGGTATTCAACATTTTCTGTTTGTTTCTCAGCCTCCTAATTCCTGTCATCTGAAGGTGAGACAAATTCAGTCAGGTGCTAGGAACGATTGATTGCATTGGGAAAGGAAGCCAACTGGTGTAATAGCTCAGCCCCTAGAGAAACTGTGCAGTGCCATGACACCTCACAGCCTGACTATGGCAGAGCTGGTATTGAAAATGAAGCAAATTAACCCTGCTGAGCTTCAAGCAGTCAGACATGGAGCCAGGTCACCTGTTTCTCCATTACAGCCACCAGCACTCCCATTTTCAAGCAACAGTACAGAAGCGCCTGCACTGACAGCCTGCATTGCTAGCGTGTGTACTATGGGGTTGGCTTTCCTGGCTTTCACTGTCTGCAAGAGCATCTGTGCTGCTCAGCCTGAGCTATCCTTGGAGTCAGCACCTGCTTCAGGGTGCTCTGCCTGCCCCAAATGCCAGCTGGATCATGCTGGCTCTGTGTGGGGTCAGTTTACATGTCTGTACACCCATAGTATGCTTAATCTGCAACCCAGATAATCCATCTGTGGAGAACTCAGAGCTGACAGTTACTCAGTTTGGGTTTTTTGAAGCATTTAGTAAGACTGTACAGATGGAAGCCATGAAAAATTCAAGAAGAAATTAATGGTTCTGTTTTCAGATGAAAGTGTGTATATTTTTCTGTAAATAAGATGTCCAAACATGTAGACAAAACCCCAGAAGTGGATGCTTGCTTTTTTAGATAGTAGTCTATCGTGTATGCTGAATGACGCAGGGGTCCTATGAAGAAAACAAGCCCAACAGCATGTTGAGTAAGATTATCAACTTTCCCGTGGCTTGGAAACAAAACAAGTGAAAGTGAGTATTTGCAGGCAATCTTAATTGTAATGTCCTCTAACTTTTAAGGCATTTCCATGGCAACCACGATGAAGTTCTTTATATGTGTTACTTCCCAGTGTTTGTAAATTTATATAGACAGACTTGGATTCTGTCATAATCCTGTCATCATGTGTGTAGCTACCTGGCCAAGATTCTGTTAAAAAGAAGAATTTCAACTCATGGAAGATTGTAGTCTGCCACACTAGAAATAAATAAAAGTTAAGAAAGAGTTTCAAAAAATAATATGAAAGAGAAAAGAGTAATCTTTATTTACATTAATCTTTATTATATGTGTGAAGAGTATGTTAGGGTCAATTGTGTTGGTTGAACAGAGAATAAGGAAAACATTAAAATAAGACAGAATTATATGTGGTCTTGAATAAACCATTCAATGGCAATGACATACATTTTAATGACAGATCAAAAAGATATTCACCCCAAAAGACATGTAGTAGAGATGGCAGAAAAAAAATGTAAGGCTATAGGGAAAGCATGAAAATGTTTTGAGGCAGAGGCAGCAGGGTTTGTCAATGGGTTACTTTTGAAGGCGCAAAGCTATACAGGTTTAAAGAAGAAGTATCAGCAAAGGAAAACAAGGCAGCAAAATGAGAAAGTTGTCACTTTCTAAACTATATTACTGATATTAGAAACTAGTGAGCAGTTGGCATTCCTACTGATTCTGAATGATTTAAGGGGTATCTGCAATTTCTGAATCTCAGAGATAGGACAGAAACTCAGTTAAAAGGTCTATTTATATAGTCTTCAATGCAGTAGTCTAAAAGTCATACAGTGAGTTAGAAAATTAAGCCAGAGTGTGTTTTGTGGAGTTGTATTCAATATGCACCATAGGAAGACAAATTGGTCTCCTGCATTGTGATTCCTGTGTCAGAAGATTGGCCAAACAGTAACAATCACCAAAAAAAAAAACCCAAAAAAACAAAACACGGGGTATGAGTCATAAAAAACATAAGGAAAGGGGAATGGGGACCTTACAATATGATCGGCAAAGATCTGTAAAGGGTACAGATAAGGACTTTTATGAAACTAAAACCTGAAGCCTCATGCTATATTTACATGATGATTAAAGAATTAAATCTTGCTTTCTCCATGCCTTTAGTGTGTGCGCTAACCTCCACAATAGTTTAACTGTTACACTACCATTTCACAGACTCACAGAATGTTAGGGGTTGGAAGGGAACTCAAAAGATCACCTAGTCCAACTACCCTGCCAGAGCAAGATCACCTATTCCAGGTCACACAGGAATGCATCCAAGTGGGTTTTGAATATCTCCAGAGAAGGAGAACTCACAACCTCCCCGGGCAGCCTGTTCCAGTATTCCATCACCATCACAGTGAAAAAAATGTTCCTCATGTTTACATGGAACTTCCTACACCTCAGCTTCCACCCCATTGCCCCTTGTCCTGTCATTGAGCATCACCAAGAAGAGCCTGACTCCATCCTCTTGGCACTCACCCTTTGCATATTTATAAACATTAAAGAGGTCACCCCCTTAGTCTCCAAGTCTCTTCTCCTCATAAGGAAGATGTTCCACTCCCTTAATCATTTTTGTGCCTCTGCACTGGACTCTTTGAATGTATTCTAAAAGAGAAAGCTTTCCACTCTCCTCTGGTGGAAGGTTGTGCTGATCCCAGATTAGTCCAGTGAATCATCAAAGGATGATTCATTCAGCATCAGAGTAAATGGCTAAAGCCAGTGAATCCTGATCAAAGTGATTTTCCCACCCCCCCAGTAGTTCGAAGTAGGACCCATACATCATTCTTAACCTTCTCCTTTGCAGCTTATGTAGTTCCTTATTCTGACTACTGGCTTTTTCCAGGTGCTACTCCTGGATACCATAGCTTACCTATGATATACTGGCTGTTAAGGTTTTTGAAGCCTTCATCGGATTTACACATATTTGTTTCTAATCCTCAGTCACATTTGCTGGGAGAAAATTATCCTGGTTTTGACAGTCTTCTATAGAATAGGCAGCCAACACTTCTATTTCTAGTAACTATTTTCAGTACAGTATCTGTATTTATGATTTTATAATTATAATAATTCATCAGCTGTTGTGCCAGATGTTAAAAGCTAGCATTACCAGGAGATACTTTATTCTTGCACTTAATATCTCTTAAAACCAATTAGTGCAAAAGACATAACCAGTGGCCCCAAGGGATATCTTGCCAGTTATCAATAGAATTTTGCTTACAGTCATGTGTATTTGTGGCCAACACCATATAACTGCATTTGTTAATAATCTAGGGTATCATTTCTTTGATATCTGCCTTAAATCTTCTTTGTGTTAGTTTGTATTTTTCTTTGAAAAGACACAAGTAGCTGAATGTGAAAAACGGATCAAAAGGTGCTGTTCCCTGAAATAATGGGGAATTGTACTAAGCACTTTAAAAAGGCCCCATGATATATTCTGGTCCCATGTATGTTCACTCTACCACCACTGGCATGTATGCTGAGTCATTATAGCTCTATGATCACAGAGAACATTTTCTACAGATGTTAAATAACATTCCAAATTACATATTTCACAGAAGTAGGTCACATTAAGTAGAGATTGAAGACTAACATTTCTGCAAGTACCCAGATATTCAGTTTTTATCAAGATAATACATTAGAGAAGTGTTCTGCATATTAAGAGTAGGTTATCTGAGTAATGAAAAGGTCTTTTCTTTCATGACCTCTTTTTAAGTTTTTGCTCTTGATCTCTTCAGGTGCTATTAACTCATGTTGTAGAAGATCAGGGTAAGTTCTGAGTCAATGTACAGGTTCATCAGTTCTGCATTAAAGTCAGAGGAAAACACTGGGTAGACTGAGAGATTCCTGTGCATGTGGAATCTTCTGCACATATTGCAGGGATGCACTGACGCCACACAGCTAGGTTGTATGAAAGGGTCTATTAGTACATCTCCTTGGATAGCAGATTGACATGTATGTTTTAATTCTTATTTCTTTTAAGGGACTTAATTTTCAGGCTTTTGTTACCAGTCAACAAGATCACAGGAACTGCCTTTACATCATTTGTTGGCCATTTCATTCCCCACTCACCTTTCCTTCTACAGCTAAAAAAGTCAATAGTTACCATCTGGACCACAGTCTTTATTCCAGTATCAGTCTGTTAACTACAGTTAACAGTAGATTTTAACTGCATGTGCCTGCCCAGGGAAGATCATGCTTCTGGCCCCAGACAGATGTCACTGACCAGCAGTGACATCTCAAGTCAGGAAATGAATTTAGTGTCCCAAGAAGATACAGCTGCAGCCACCGTAACTTGACTCACACAGTGACTGAAGATGAAGACTCCTGTGTGGAGGGTGATGTAAAACAAACAAACAAACAAAAAAAACCCCAACCAAAACCAAACCAAATAAATAATAAAATATTATCCAGAATAGCCAAAATTAAACTACCATTAATAGTATAAATGAAAGGTGATAAAATCATTAAAAAAATAGTCCTATATTAAAGGGAGAAGTCTTCCTGTGACGGTACTCCAACAATTGTAGAAATTATATAGAAATAGTATTGTGTTTAATGATATTGTCATATCAGTATGATATTTAATTTTTTAAGTCTATTTCATACAAGCAAGGCCACAAGCACTGTGATTTTATTTATTTATTATCAGTACTAAGGCATTCAGATAGTCAGTGTTTCATAAGGCACCAAATATATTTTACACTAAAAAAAGCCATCAATATATCTATTGGAAGGAGCCCTCACAGCTAATTGTTGACTCCATTATAATAAAGTTAGAACTTAATTTGAATTACTGTTAAATTAATTGCAGTTTTATTTTAAAAGTGATTCAATTCTTGTTTGTATATGTACTTCCATTTTTATTTTCACAGCAGTGCTTATGGGAATTTAGGTATACAACTCCCATAACTGCACTGAAAACATAGTCCTTTGTGTATTATTTTGTAGTCTTTAAGAAATAACAACCTTGAGGTTTAGATCCTAAGTATAAATATATTTTGCAGCTACATATCCAGGTTTTGGGTTTGGTTTTTTTTGACTACTGGGAATTAATTTTTGAAAGAAACACTTCATAGACAATATTTCTTGTGCCCTGTAGCATGCTTAGATGTTGAAAAAGTCTTTTACTGTGGATTTCACTGCTTCAGTACATTTTAAAGAAACGTTTATTAAATGTAGTGTTTCTTTGAAGGAAAAATCACAAGATACACGAGACAGAAATCTCACTTTCCTAAAAGCTTAGGAAGTACAGTTTGTTAAGGTCCCCCGGTGCTCTCACCAAGGCTTATTGCTGATCTGATAAACTGCTGCGGATCTGTCAGACTCTCAGAGGAATTGCTTTGGAACACTCTGTGTGTGTGTGTGCACACGTGCAGGTGTAAGTGGGTAATACCATTTACTCTGTTTCTGGGTGCTGGGCAGTGCCCTCACTGAGTCTGTGCATGGTCAACATCCCACAGGCAAGCCTTTATGAAGCCTGTGAAACCTGGACATAGTTTCAAGCACAATCCTTGGATGTTATGGCCTCACGAACAGTCTGCAGTTTGTTCAAAAAAGATAGAATTATACTCAAGGACTCTCAAGGACTCAGTTAAATTAAATGTAAAAATCAAAAAAGTTGGCAGCAGAATTAATTTTATTCTATTTCTCTCATTTTTAGTTATAGTATAGAACTGACTACCATTTCATAGGTCACTCTTGTGACCTCACATCTTTAATTTCTTGAATAAACCACCAAATGCGGTGCCTCATGCAGCCCATCCTGTCAGAGCCATTTTTACCAGCCCCTCTAGAGATGGGTCTATACATAGATGCACATGCACAGAGTTATGTTCCAGGGGCAATTTTGGATGGTTTTTTTTCCTAACCATAGGGGACAGATGTATAATTCAGTTTTAAAAAAATCCTTCTGAACATTGATCTTGTTATGAGCATCCAAGGACCTGTTGTATCTACACTTTGAACCAGCTCTGCTCCAGTCACTGCTGTAAATCTGTCACTGACATCCCTCCCTGCTCTCCTTTCCATGCTGAATGATGCAGAGAAGCAGCTGGGCCATGACTACATTTACTTGTGGACTTTTTGCTCTCCTGTCTTGGTTGCTATCTCCTATCTTGGTTGTCTTCATATACTTCAGCAATATCAGTCTCATTTACATGCATGACTCACAGCAGCACCGTATGACCCTTGTGTTTCTGCCAGTTCCAGCTCTCTTGAAAACGTATTTCTGTATAATTTTAGTCAATTATTTGACACATTTCTACAGATTTTCTCAATCCACCTGCATGTGGAAATCCTGTCCTGACTGTTCCTCCTGCAGGTTCTGACTGTTTTTTGATAAATTAATAACATTAATCATTCAGGTCAGTGTCTCAATTTCCCTTAAATCTATTCAGTGCAGCCTGGATAATAAAATCAGTTTATGATACCGCACAATTCAGAATGACATTTAATAAGCCCAAATATCAGTTTGACTGTTACAATACCAGATATCAGCATCCTACGTAATTACACCTGAATTTTTAAAGTATTTTTTTTTTCATAAAACATAATTGTTTACAGGTTATTACATGGAGGATTTGTCTTTGTCAAATACATTTTTTATTTGCTTGCTTTAACCAGTCTCAGTAGATCTGATTGCTAACACTTAGAAAAGCAGATAAAGGAATGAATTTCCACTTCATCCTAAGCTTGAAAATTCTTCAGGCAAAGCCATTCCAAGTACAGATAAATTAAAATGTAATTTACTCTTTTCTGCCCCTTCAGAAATCAATGTCTGTGTTCTTGTTCAGCTCCTATTATTCATATAATGGCAAGTTCTAGGTCACTGCATACAGGCAGCTGATATTTAGCAACTGATCTTAGTGAGGCTTAATTGGTTGTCTTGTGAAAATTGTGTGTCTCTTAAATAAAGATCAAAATGCATTCCTACTAGCAAATCTTTGTTTCCTAGCAAAATATCTGAGAAGGAACTTCAACAAACAAATACATTAAATGCTGTTATTGTTTCTCAGTTTAATTTTTTTTTTAATTAAAATTTATTGAAATAATTGTCATGGACTTCAGGGATAATTGCATAGACATCTTGTTCCTTTATTTTCAGAATTCTTTTTACAAGGTTTAGGTTCTCTATTGTAATGTGATTGCTTGAAGATTCCAATCTAAACCTGGTATGACAAAACAAAACCAACCAACCAAACAAACACAAAGCAAAGAAGTCCAAAAGTTATATACAAAGAATAGAGAAGGTTTGATTGTAAAAAGTCAATATAAAAATCTTTAAGCATTTATCAGTCCTGACTTCACATTCTGGAATGGGTGTGGATAGAGACTCCACAAAGTAGCCTTTGTGGAAGAGAGGAGACAGACAGATATTATGCATTTATCCCTCTTCTTTCCTTCTTATCTGAAGAAAGATGTTACTGATTCCTCCAGCTTTACCTTATAAATGTCTAAGTATTATAGCTAAACTGACTTCTTTCTTTTCTACTGAAAAACATTTCTTACTAGCTTTTTTTTGTTGAGAACTGCCAGTCTCACTCTCTATAGCTTCAGCTAAAACCATTCTCTCATTCTATATAAAGGACTTAAGACCTGAAGTCTGAGTGACAGATCTAAGAGACAACTTCTGTTCATTTGTAAAAATAAAACTCTCATCCAAATATCTGAAAGGATTTTTATTTATCCCAGATTAAAAGCGACAGTCTTACTACATGCTAATAATGATAGAGATGCTGTTACAAAGCTTTTGTTTCTACTGCATCTCTTTTTAGTTTTCCCTCTGTCTTCCCCTTCTGCTCTGTATTAAATGCATTTTCCATCTCTGTACCCAGTCATATCAGTAAATTTTCTTTGACAAGAACATAATTATATTTTCTGTCACTGGTATGGCAATATTTTCAAGAAAATATTTTTGTTCTGGACACTTTGCTAATTAGGACAAGCTACTTGCATACAATTGTGGTTTTCTTTATCCTCTTTAAGTAAATAATTGGCAAAATACAGACAATGGATATGGTAGCAAGACTGACTGTCATAGTGATATGCTTGATCTTTGGTGCTTTTACCTATATGAAGTTTCATTCTTTGCACGTAGAATACTTATTAGTTTCTAATACTGTGGCATGCTAGCTTGTGATGTTAATATAGATAATGACAATAAAGACATCATCGATTTAGTCTGAGAAATGATCGTGCACAGAATGCACTTATGACTGGAGAAATGTGGAAATGAACTTTTTTTTTTCTCTTTTCCTTCACAGTGAACTCCTACCTGTCACCAACTTCCAGCATAGGCACCAGAATTTTAATCATGATTCTGGTCCAGCTCTAGTTATTACATGTTGCCTACAGTCACTTCATGAAAAATTTATCATGTAACTTTTTGCCGTTTACATTAATGCAAAGAAACCAGTATGCATTATGTACAGTCTTCAGGCAGTGCCTTCTGTGTCACATTGATCTTGTATACAGAAATGAGACGGCAATCAGTCACTTGTGCTGTGACTTGTGATGAGCTGGAGAGTCTGTACACTACAAAGCAAACTAGAGCAAAGAATACATAGCTTTGGCAGGTCAGTATGCCAAAGAACTAGTGTATGTCTGGAATTATTCCCAATGGCTCTAAACAATGTGAAATGTGTCAGCGGTTACAGAACAAGGTCCAAGCATTACAACAAAGTATTTCTTTACCATGTGTTACCACTTCTACTTATTTCTTTGTCGTTGGTGCATTTGACTGTGAACAAAGTAATAGAAACAAGGAAAATCTGTAGGCTGTTTTCTGGGATTGCCAAACCGAGGACAGGAAGAAGACACTAGGTTCACAACATAGACTAAAACCATTCAGAACTGAGGACTGTACAGTAACTTGAGTTCCAAAGTGCTTGAAGGAGGCAAAGATTTAGTTACATAGATGTCATCTAATGTCTAGAAATACAAAGGGTGTTTTATCATGTGAAGTTCCCTTTGAATACAGGAAAAATTCAAAACTTTACAATGTTAATTTTAATCAGGAGGGCTACCTTCAATAAGCTACTCTTGTTTCATTAACCTATGTTGAAAAATGCAAGTAGTGTACTAAAAAGGCCATTTAAGGACTAGATTTCACTTTCCGTGAGATTTGCAAGATATGTTTTTCTCCATGTCCAATAGAATATATTTCAATTCCTTCTCTTATTATAATGAGGGAAGCAAAACTTAGTCCAAGGTATAGGAGGACTTCCAAATCTCATTTTTTTTACAGTGTCACAAGTCTCCCTTGTTTAGTATAAGGTTTCTCATGAGCAACTCCTCTATAGTCCTCAGAGCCAAGCTATAAGAAAGCATTCCAGTATCTACAGTATAAGTAGAATCTAGACATCTAACTCCAAAAGAAAGAACTGTAAGAACACTAATTAACCTAAGAACTTCTTAGATGTCCAAGAGCCCATATGTGATTAATGATCAAGATACCTAGGTATCTACAGCATTCATAATGGTTTCTTCTCAAATAATTTGGATCTACACTGTCAGCATTTATGTCTGAGCTGGTCATTCAAACCTCTTTATAATCAATGACCAAAAATACATAAGGTAAAATTTATTTCTATTTTAGATATTAACATTAGGATGAGACCTATTATACCATAGAAATACCCATTCACTAAGAGTCTACTTTGCATATGTATTTGTTCAGATGATTCAGACTCCTCTAAGTCTATAATTTTATTAAGAAACTTAATATGATACCTACACTGTATGCCCAGATTCACCTCCATAGCATGGTTCAGCAACTTTTGAATGTCTTACTTACACATAAGGATCTTCCTACTTCTGCATCAGGCTTAATTTCCTGATTTAAGGAATTGAGTAGGCACAGTTTGAAACTGTCTATGCTAGACTGACAACAAAGAGCAGATTGCCAAGGATAGAAATCTGTGTTGGATCATGAAGATTCCAAGACATGAGCATGGTACATGAGAAGAGAAAACTGCTTTAGATTCTGAAGTTTTGTCAAACAAAATAATTTCCTGCTGAATCAGTGGACTGTTTCTTCAGCAGAAGGATCAATACAAACACACACTGGGCTATTGGATGTATTCTCAGTAATCACATATTTCATGCTGATTTGTGACTTCCATGGTGTGAAGGAATGGTAATATGCAGTAGTTGTGAAATTTACTGTTTAAATATCAATACTTCACGTTTGGTGAAAGGTGGGTTTGTCTACTACAGACAAATGCACTCACGTTCAGCTTTACACAACAGATGAAACCCTTCAAGATGGGAGAAAGACCCTCATGTGAAACTGACATAAGGCAGGGTAGTTTTTGGACCTATTAGAAAAAGAAAATCTGCGGTGCCATGTGCCCATATGTCTATAAATATATGCTACATCTGTGTAGAGTTATGTATATTTTGAAAGCGTTTATCTGACAGAATGGTTCCTATTCCAGTAGGCCCACCTTCTCTCTATGGAGTCTCATAGTTGTGGTATTTGTCTGGCATAATGTTTTGAAACTACAGATGCTCTAATAGCAAAAATATTCTTCTAGGACAACAGAAATTGGGTAGGGAGCCAAACATGAAGCAACACATTTCCTTTTTAAAACTGAAATTGTCTTCTGTGAAAATTATAATAATTTTACTGTATTTGAAATTATTTTTTTCATTTCTGCAAGCAAGAGATAATAGGACAGACATTACAACCATAAAGCAAGCAGTATGTACCTTATATCAATGAGTGAAAATGCATTTTAGTATTTACATTTTCTGAGGCAGCCTTTGCCTGAGGGAGACATGCAATTATTTCAGTTGTACTAGTTCCAAGGATCTAAACTAGAGGTAAAGGGAGGTTGTTGCCGGGTGGGGGTTGGTCTGTTCTCCCAGGCAACTACCAAGAGAACAAGAGGACACAGCCTTAAGCTGTGCCAGGGGAGGTTTAGGCTGGATGTTAGGAAGAAGTTCTTCACAGAAAGAGTGATTGGCCATTGGAATGGGCTGCTCAGGGAGGTGGTGGAGTCACCATCACTGGAGGTGTTTAGGAAGAGACTGGATGGGGCACTTGTTGCCATGGTTTAGTGGATTAGATAGTGTTGGCTGATAGGTTGGACTCGATGATCTCAAAAGTCTTTTACAACCTGATTAATTCTATTCTAAAAATGGGGCTAGCATGAGAAAGAAGTATTTATCACTTCTTCCTGCACTGAACTATAGTAGAATGTTGTGTTGAGTTTGTGTCCAAAGAGGTTTTTGTACAAGGGAAGAGGGCTACTGGTATGGCTCCTGTAAGATGTTTCAAGAAGCTCCCCTGGATCCACGCTGGACCTGCCTCTGGTTAAGTCTGTGCCATCAACACCTTGGTAATCACATATCTAAGAGCGGTAAAACCTGTGAGCTACTTTCTTTTTTTTAGGAGTTCTTTTGTGTTGGAGAATAATAGGAAGTAGTAGAGACACCTAGATCATTGAGGAAGGAGGGGAAGCATGCCAGAGCTGCAATTTCCCTTCTGCCCTGTGGTGAGATGGCAGGCTGAGCCCTTGCAGCTCATGGAGATCACTGGTGGAGAAAAATGCCATCTGTAGCCTGTGGACAACCCTACTCTGGAGCAGGGGGACAGAATGAGAAGGAGGTCATGACTCTGCAGTAGGCCCACACTGGAGAAGTCTGTCAGTAGGAGGACCACAGCCCATGGCTGTGACCAACACTGCTTTTGGAAGTTCATAAAGCACTGTTTCCTGTGTGGGACACCACGTTGCCACAAAGGACAACTGTGAGTAGGAAAGGACATAAATATCATGGGACAGGCTAGGACTGGCCATGAGTCCTGTTCTGTGCCCCCTTGTACTACTGTATGGGAGGAGGTAGCAGAGCTAGGCTCAGGAAGAAGGATGAGGTAAGGAGGAAAGGTTTTTATTTAAGATCTAGTTGTATTTCTCACTGTCCTGCTCAGATTCAGTTGGTGAATTAGTGTTGTCTTTGTGTAAATTAAATTGACTTTGTGTCCCCACATTTGTCTTTTGCCCATGATCATGACCGGTAAGTGAACCCTCTCTGTCATTTTTCTCAACCCTAAGCCTTTTATTGTGCTTTCTCCTCCCCATCTCACCAGAGGTCATAAGAGTGAGGAAGTGGCAGCAGGCTTGTTTTGTTGCTGGCTAGGTAGGTCCTAACTGCAGTATATGGTGATACTGCTGATAACACTGTTGAATCTAAACACTTTCTTGGCACCACTATGTAGTTTACTATGAAATGACTGTGGATTAGAAAGATGCATTTCCCTTTGTTGCCACATTTCATCAGCTCAAAGCGGTATCCACAGATCATTCTGCCTAGGAAAAGTATTCCAACCTTGTCACTTACTTCCTTGAATGTATTTCTGCATTTAGAAGAATGGAAATAAATTGTTCATTTTTCAAAAAGAGAGTTCAAACATTTGAGGAGGTACAGAGTATCTTGTTCAGAGAAATATCACTAAAAGGTTGTCTGCAACTGTACATGTTGGGAGAGTGAGAGGGAGTTAATTGGCTTATGACTTCTTCATTTTTTATGGGACATTAAATAGATCCAAATGTTTATCACCTCACTTTTATCACCTCAGAATGCTCTGTATTAAGGAATTTGGTCTTCTCTGGTTTAACCAGGACATGTTGATACTCATGTCTTTGATCCTTGCCATTTGTTCACACAGCCAGAAGATATATTTTTTTTTTTTAACTGGATTTTTTCGCATTTTGTTTAAATTATTTGACACTTGCATATGTATGGCCTCTGACATGGAAGTGGCCTGGGTGGTCCCTGTCACTATTTTTCAACTGAAAGAAACAAATGAACCACAGCAGTGAATAATGTAATAGGCTGCCTGACAACTATAATATAATTTCATCAGCTCATACCCTACTCACAAAGTCCTATTTGAATTTGCTAGTGAATAGTCATGCATTCAAGTATAATTTGTTGTCTGAGATAGATAATTTCTCTAAGCTCCTACTGAGATCATTTTCTATTCCAGTAGACCTCAGTGGTATAACCTCTGGATGAGTAGCTTGCCTTAAGACTGACATTGTGTTTATGCCTACAGGAAAAAAAATTTGCAAGTTATTCTCTGAACTGAATAGCTAGGTATAAGTTTTCATTACAAAACCCTGACCTTTAGTGCTTAAAGATTTATATTTTCTATACATCTCTTCACTATATTCGTGGATTCAGGCACAGAGTCATCTTACCCTTCAACAGTTGTTTTCCAAAAAGCTCAGCAACAGTGACAGACGCAAAACATTTGAAAAACTTTATTCTATTACAATGACTGAATTTAGTTCAGACTAGGAAGTGATGGCTGATGCACAGTTTTCAGTGCTTAACATCCTGAAACCTATAATAAATATTGCATTTTATATTTACCTAGATTATATATGAATGTGAACCTCTTGGATCATTCAGTCCAGTAATGTACTACTGCAGGCAATTATGTCATGCCATATATGACAGTTATCTAAATGCAATGTGACTTTTCTGCATCCATTAGGGATGCAAAATCCAGAGGTTGTTTTAGATTTGTCCATTAGGAAGTTATCCTGGAATAGGAAATTGCAGCTCCTCTGTCATCTCTCAGAACCCACTCAAAGCTGACCAATCCTCTGATATCCTGCAGTACATGAAAGGCAGCTAACCCCTCTTTCACTAAATGTTAAGCTGCTTCACTTTGTCTTGATTCTGTTGAAGGAGTTAGCCTACATACAGAGTGAGCGTGTGAGTGAGTGAGTGAGTGAGTGAGTGAGCGAGTGAGTGAGCGAGTGAGTGACAGTTCTCTTGTATATATAGGATGATAAAAGCCCAGGCAATCTTTGGGGAAGTAGAACAAATAAACTTACATGTACCACCGCGAAGGAGAAGCTTCTTACCACAATGAGAGTACCCAAGCTTTTATACCTCATTTATGTGGAACAATTCAAAGCAGCTTACTCTGAACTTACTTAAAACACTTTTACTTACCTGACCTTGTGAATTTTAGATTGGAGTTCTTGTTGGTGGGTTAAACAAAATTATCTGACGTCTATCTTAAAATAATGATTGCCATCCCTTCATAAGAAAGCCTGTTCTGAGACCAAGTCTCTAATGGTTAGATTTTTTTACTTTTTCACTTACATTTGTTCATAATAAGTTATCTTTTTTGTACCTGGACTAACATTTCCCTACAGTTTACATTGCATTTATTGTCCAGTGTACTTGCATGTAGCAATTTTGTCTCTTTATGCCTCCTGTTTTGCTAGACAACATGAAAATCATTTATCTTACCCTGTGTTAGATTCCTTTCTCTGGTACAGCTAGCAACCTTTCTTCCTATCTGCATTCCAAATTCATCAGCCTTGGACATGTGTACAATGTGTACATTATTACCAGTGAAGCTTCAATAAGGTCTTTTTAAGAAGCATTAAAATTCTCATGTATGTTAGAATACTCTTCCTAAAGCAACTTAATACGAGTTAACTTTTTCAGTATCACAATGTATTAATTGTTCATATAGAAGGACTTTGGTATTGTATGAGAAAAGTTAGATGTTCTTGAGCTCATAGAAATAAGCAGAAATTCAAGAAGAGAAGAAAACCCATGATTGCATTTAGCTGTGGGATTTAGCCAGCAGAAGCAATACAGGGAAAAAATCACCAATGCATATTAGATAGTCCCAAGATACTCAGTTTCCACACTCATGTGCAGAATAAAAATCAGACTCATGCAAGGCCACTCCACCAGTGTTGCATGGCCCAGCTGATTTTAAGGATACAATGAAACCGCAAGAGGTCAAGCAATGACAGTGAAAAGAAAAATGATCAGAGGGCTGGAGCACCTCTCCTATGGAGACAGACTGAAAGAGATGGGGTTATTCAGTCTGGAGAAGAGAAGGCTCTGAGGAGACCTTATTGTGGCCCTCCAGTAACTTAAGGGGGCCTACAAGAAAGCTGGTGAGGGAGTTTTTTGGGTGCTTGGTAGTGATAGCACCACGGGGAATGGAGCAAAACTAGAAGGTGGGGAGATTCAGATTAGATGTTACAAAAAAGCTTTTCATGATGAGGGTGGTGGGACACTGGAACAGGTTGCCCAGGGAGGTGGTGGAACCCCCAACCCTGGAAGATTTTAAGGGCAGGCTGGATGTGGCTCTGAGCAACCTGACCTAGCGTGAGGTGTCTGTGCCCATGGCAGGGGGATTCTGTAACCTGACAAAAATCTGAAGATGAGGATCTACTTTTTATCTTTTTGCTGACTGAACATATTAAATATGAACTTAATGTCTGTGATGGAAGCTATGGCTCTGTTAGAAACAGAAGAGGGTATTTTAAAGAGTTTTGAAAGAACAGGCTGTGTTTACACTGTGCTACAATTCAAAGAATGAGGTCACTCTGTGACTATAGACTAGTATAGAAAAATCTCTCCTGGGATCACTGCAAAAAACCATGATTTCTTTCATCATTCCTACTTCACATAGTGTCACAAGAGATATTTGCTGCAATAATTCTCTTCATTTAACTTGGTTTATACCAGGTCAGTAAAGAATTCTAGTGCTAGCCTGCTCCACTAAATATATTCAGCCACAAGTAGAGGCTGTTTATTTTCTGTACATAGCTACTTAAGTATTGCTGGCAGAGAACATAAGCAGGAAGTAAGGTATGTCAGGGAAGTTGCCATATAGTTCAATTGTCCCTAGAAAATGGAGCAATGTTTCAGTATCATTCAGAGATAGACTCTATAAAATGCAGAACAGCCATGATCTTCCTCAATCTACATTAGCAGGGTGATGTGCTGTCATTTCTCAGTCTCCCAATGTGGCATGTCCTGGTTTCAATCTGTGTCCTTTGGCTAAACTATGTCAGAGAAAATCTTCAGAGCAGATTCATACATCAAGCACGAGGATATTTATAAACTTCTGTTAGGTCATTTCCCTTTATAAGTAAACGTCCACAATGTTGTGTAGGCCACATAGCATATTTCACACAGCTGTCAACAGCATCCCAGAAAAAGGTTTTGTCAGTTAAAGGAGTCTGTTGCCAAAGTATTCAGTACAGATAAATATATACTTTGATTTCTTCAACATTTTATACCTAGAAATATTTTTCAGAAAAATAAAAATATAGTTCTCAGTGTAGATAGAAAAGAAACAAGACAAATTTCTTTCCATCAAATAATAAGAGTACAAAGTATTTTTGTCTTGAAAGACATTTTAATATAAAAAATTTATCCATTTTGGAAAATCTGTAGGCGTGGAATGTATGAAACAGAAAAGAATTACACTGTCTTGAACATTGAATTTAACTTTCCATTAGCTTATGCTGATGATTAAATTATGCTGATGTGAGGGTTATTGTGCCCTTGAGCCAAAGTTTAACAGTCCACTTACAGTCTAGTAATAGAGATTTTAAGGAATGATGATTCTGTCACACTGCTGGTGTTATAATAGATGTATTTGGATGGCTGTTCACATACAAATGTATTTAAATGAATTGAGCACCATATCCATCATGATCTGCAACACATTTGGGATTTTTGCTATCATTTTATCTATTTAAATTACATCTAAATTATAAACCCTGTGAATATCAGCAGTTAAAGTAATATTAGCCTAACATAAAAAGAAATAGATAGCAGAAATATTTTGTTACTTCACTACAACCTTCAACATCACTGCATTTTGAGAGTTGGGGCTATTCAGTCTGGGGAAGAGAAGGCTACAGGAAGACCTCATTATGGCCTTCCAGAATATGAAGGGGGCCTACAAGAAAAAGCTGGTGAGGGACTTTTTAGGGTGTCAGGTAGTGATAGGGCCAGGGGAAATGGAGCAGAAATAGAAATGGGCGGATTAAGATTGGATATCAGGATGAAATTCTTCACCATGAGGGTGGTGAGACACTGGAATAGATTGCCCAGGAAGGTGGTAGAAGCCCCATCCCTTGAAGATTTTAAGGGCAGGCTGGATGTGACTGAGCAACCTGATCTAGCATGAGGTTTCCCTGCCCATGGCAGGGGTGTTGGTACTAGATGATGTTAGAGGTCCCTTCCAACCCTAACAATTCTATGATTCTATGATTTTGTCATATAATTGCCAGAACTTGCCTTCTCATTTTTGCTTTGTTGAGATTCTAGTATCATTCTCAAAACTGATTATACTGCAGAAGCACAGACCTTTGTTGAGAGGTTACATATAGTGTGCCCCAAAATGTATACTTTCTGACTGCATGATCTATAAAGCTTTGAAATAGCCCGGTATAAACATTTGTCATACTATATATATATATATATATATATATATATATATAAAGTCTCCATTGTTAATGATTACATACAATAATAATATAACTTTAACATTACAAGCTTTTTAAAAGTCAGGGATTTAAACACTATAGATGTGAGGCATTTCATCCAATTTGCTTGGTTTGACACCTTACCTGCTTGTATTCTACACTAGTGATGTTTTCTCAAGCAAATGTTTCTGAGGCAAAGTGATAATGGTTAAACTTCAAAGTGATAATAATTTATCTTCAAAACTATACCCAGTAGCAGGCAAATGTCTTGGAAAAACATTTCTCTTTCTCTAAAGACATTTGCTGCTTTTTGCTATTTCAAAAAATTATGGGGGAATAAAACCCCAAGCACAAAACAATCAAACCAAATGAACAAACAAAGCAAAAAAAGTCCATTGAATCACAAAGACTTTACTAACAAAAGCAGTAGATAGGTTAAAATTGTTAATTTTCTGTGATTCTTGAAAAATTGTCAGACTGAATATAGGTGTTTCTATGTTAGAAAATCCCTTAAGTTTTTGGAGCATGCCAAGCCATTCATGGTACTAAGTTTGGCTTGATCTGTGCAAGTCAGCAGGGAGAAGAGAGCCAGTTGAATATTCTCGGTGTGCTGAATGGCAAAGAATACTGTCACTGAGGCACCCACAAACAGGCAGCAACAGCCACCTGAAAACTGTGAATTTGTTGCAACTAATCTGCTTTCCTTCCAACACAATAAAATTACAGATTTGAATGTCAGTGGGAAAATATAGTTGTGTAAATAGTTAAACTATTTGGAGAGATGAACCAAAATGTGCACACACACTCAGAAAAGGTACCCAGAATATACGCATGTACACTCAGCAAGGATGAGTGAGGACACCTTAGAGAGATCCCATTCTAAGGGGAGAAGATCTGACTGCCAGTGTGCTTCTGTGTGGAGAGAATCCCTTCTCTCCATAACGGGACTTCCATTTGTACCCAGTGAGTTGTGCAGTGGTCAATTTCTTAATTAGTCAGCAGGCCATGTTCTCCAAGCAATAAAAGGACTTCTGGGCCTAGAGATGCTAGCTAATGTCCAGGGATGACAATATGATCTTTGTCATCTCCTAGCAAGCCTCAGCCCCTTGTGCAGGGCCTGTAAGGACCTTGTGTTTGTGGAGGGGGCAATTCTACCTGCAACAAATACACATGGGAAAACAATACATGGAGGAGTCACTTCCACATGTCCTTGCTCTGAGAATAAATACATGTATTTTTTCTCAGAGTAGCTGTGGCACCCAGAACCCTTGAATAAGTTCAACCAACCAGAGGAGCACGAGAGCAAAGTATCAGTCAGTATCAATGTTCTCCCTCTGACAGCAGTTAAAAAGAGGACTCCTGGGGAAGAGTATATGAAGCATGACCCCTACAAAGTGATCACTTCTAGAAAAGAGTAATTTAGTACCTTGAACCAGAGCTTGTGGTTGAACCATAATGGTAAATGTTCTCCAATGGAGATAAACTTTAAAAATTTCTTTTTGAACCCATTTATACTTTGACCTCCATAAGACCTGTGGCAACGAGATCCAGAGTTTAATAATGGAGAAACAGTGACAAACTGTTCCCAGTTTACCTTTTCCACACAATATACGCTTTTATGAACGTCCATTGTTTTTTCCTTCCAGCTGTCTCTTTCTAATCTGAAGACTCATAGACTGCTTTGTCTGTCTTTATACTTCTACTTTGTACATTGAACTCTATGAGACCAGTTGCAATGAGTTCCACAGCTAAGTACATGAGGAAATAAAGTAATTGCCAACTTTCTTTTCCACACTCTTTGCAATGGTACAAACCCTTATGTTTGATTTCTTTAAATTGTTTGGGTTTTTCTAATTTGAAGGTTTCTGATACATTTTAGTGGTGAATATCACTTTTTAAGAGCAGGTTGCTGCAAACATTTAATAACCTCTGCTACACTTTTCTGTGCCTTTCTTAGCTTTTTTTTTTTTCATTTTTATAAAGGAAGACTTGAACTTGAGGAAGTTTTTAAATTAAATTGAAGGGACACCACAGATTCTTAGTGGCATAATGATTGCCGTCTTGTTTTCCCTGCTTTTCCAATAATTCTAAAGAATCTGTTTGCTTTTCTGACCATTGTGGAGCATGTGATGAGCTTTTCAGAGAAGTATTTAGTGAGATTTTTAGTATTTTTTTTCTGAGCAATTATAAGTAATATAAGGTCCATCACTATGCTTATAGTGATGCTTATAGTTATGCTTATAGTCAGAGGACACAGTCTCAGGCTGAGCCAGGGGAGGTTCAGGTTGGATGTTAGGAAAAAGTTCTATACAGAGAGAGTGATTGCCCATTGGAATGGGCTGCCTGGGGAGGTGGTGGAGTCGCCATCATTGGAGGTTTTCAGGAGAAGACTTGATGGGGTGCTTGGTGCCGTGGGTTAGTTGTTTGGGTGGTGTTGGATTGGTTGATGGGTTGGACGCGATGATCTTGAAGGTCTCTTCCAACCTGGTTTATTCTATGTATTCTATGTATTCTATGTATATTTTTCCCCCCTGTGCACTGATTCACATTTGCACACCCTGAATTTCACTTGCCATTTTTTCACCTAATCATTCAGTATTGTGGACTAACCTGTCTCTCTAGGCAACCAGTTTTATTTTCTACAACAAGAATATTGTGTCAGCGGTAGAAAACAAAAGTCAGCCATGGAGACCTGTTGTCATGCAAGAGAAACTAGCTATTGTCTTTTCTGACCTCTACTCAAGAAACAATGATAAGGTACATATATGAAGCCAGCTATTGTGTTTTCTGATCTGTATTCAAGAAAGAAAGTACATACATTTATCCACTTTAGATCTTTATATGCCTCTTTATGGTCAGAATGTTATAAAATACAGAATGATATAAAACATACATTTTGAAAAAGGGAAACTTAAAATATGCTGGCATTTTTTCATAAAACTGTTGAATTTTGTAACTGTGATTCCAAAGGGATTTGTGGAGACAATTGAATTTTTACACAGCTCAGCCTCTGCAAAACCCACAGAACTTGTGGAGCTGGTAGCTAGGTGATAGATTTTCGTGACAAAAGGAACTTACTGAGTGTCAGCTGAGAGACAGATTCTTGATAAGACAAGCAGCTGGTTTGGGGGCACACATCCAAAGGACAGGTGTCAGAGAAGCAGCCCTGGGAGAGAGACTTGGGGGTGCTGGTGGATGAGAAGCTCAACATGAGCTCTCAATGTGCACCTGCAGCCCAGAAAGCCAATCAGATCCTGGGCTGCATCAAGAGAAGTGTGGCCAGCAGGTCAAGGGAGGTGATGCTCCCCCTCTACTCAGCTCTGGTGAGACACCACCTGGAGTACTGTGTCCTGTTCTGGAGCACCTATTACAAGAGGGATATGGATGTGCTGGAGCGTGTCCAGAGAAGGGCCACAAGGATGATCAGAGGGCTGGAGCACCTCTCCTATGAGGACAGACTGAGACAGTTGGGGCTGTTCAGTCTGGACAAGAGAAGGCTCCGAGGTGACCTTATTGTGGCCTTCCAGTATCTGAAGGGGGCCTACAAGAAGGCTGGAGAGGGACTTCTCAGGATATCAGGTAGTGATAGGACTAGGGGGAATGGAATGAAGCTGGAGGTGGGGAGATTCAGGCTGGAGGTGAGGAGGAAGTTCTTCACCATGAGAGTGGTGAAGCCCTGGCATGGGTTGTCCAGGGAGGTGGCTGGGGCCCCGTCCCTGAAGGTGTTTAAGACCAGGCTGGATGAGGCTCTGGCCAGCCTGATCTAGTGTGGGGTGTTCCTGCTCATGGCAGGGGGGTTGGAACTAGATGATCCTTGTGGTCCCTTCCAACCCTGACTGATACTATGATACTATCACCAGAGAAGATACAATCATCAGCCATTAGAATGCATTAAAGTCCCGTGGACAATAGGTACCAGTCACCTAGCTATGAAATAATGTATAAACACCAGGTATAGGTGGAGATAGGATAATGATTTGTGGGAAAGCAGGTGAATATATATGTTTATATGTTAAAAAGCTTGTGGGTTCATGGATTTGGTGCTGCACACCCAGTGTGCCCCAGCACTGCAATAAAAGAATACTGACTTGATAAACTCATTTGCTATCAAGTGTAATTTCTTTTTAATTTCTCCCCCCAGATCACACTTTGGAATGAAAAATACACAATGAATTAACAAAGCCATGATGAGGAGGGAGGATTTACTTCTCAATAAGGTAAAAGTTGTTTATTATCTAGAAAAGTAGAAAAAAATTACATCTGAATTAAAAAAGATACATTCTCATTTTCAAGGATGTGGATGAATCCATTTCTTTGGATTGACATGACAAGCTGTCATGGAAGACATAATTTTTATTTATTTTTTTTTTTGAGAGAGAGATTATATGTCTGGAACCTTGTGGTTTTCAAATGAGAAAGAGATGTAAAAGCTAATATGCATCATCAAGACAGTGTGCTCTTGAATAATGCAACATGAGGAGTACAATAAGCAAAACCAGAAAATTCTCAACAGTCACTGTGTTTGGACAATTTACCACAAATCATTTAAATATGAGAAAAAGGGGGGAAAAACAAAACAAAACAAAAAACACCCCCCCCCCAAAAAAAAGCACCAGAAAAAAAAAAAACTCAAAACCAAAACCACAAAAAAACAACAAACCACCAAGATGGGTTTCCCATCTTAACATTAAAGTATGTTAAACATAGTTTTTCTCCTCCCTCCCCATTTATTTTGTAAACTTTTGTAGCTATGTTCCCTCTTTTTGTATGTTGTAAACAAAAGTGAAATACGTCTATTAACAGGTTTCCTAATATCCAAATGACAGAATACGGACTCCCAGGGTATTATTCCTCATATCCAAAGCATGAAAGTGCGTGCCCATTTTGGTCTTCAAAGCTAATAAAGGAGTGTCAACTGGGATGATATAGGAGAAGTGTGATCAGCAGAGTGATTTGTTGTAACGCTTGGGAGTCAGGATGGTTTTCTTAAATGGGGTCTCTGATTGGACCTTGTAAATTTTCTTGATCTGCTTTTCATGACTGATTATGAGAACTTGTCACTTCATTGTTCTTCCCCATTGTGACTTTATTTAATGAGGTGCTGAACAGCAGAGATCTAAGTACAAAAATCTTTTCTGTCACTAAGAACACTGTTCATAGTGGATTTTATTCTTCACTCATTGTCTAATCCTTATAAGAGGACCTTCCCTCCTCTTATGCTTTTTGAGGTTTGTTTAAATCCAAGTTGAATAACATGAAGATTTGAATATATTTGTACAAAATTATTTCAAACAGTAATCCTTTCACTGATTGGTAACCATAGACAGTGGCATAAGCTGAAAGAGATTTTAGAATTAGTATAAAAAGAAAAATTTTATATCAGCTTCTTGCCAGGTAAATGGGGAGAAGCAAAATGGCTAATTGGCTGAGAAACATCCAGATTAACTGTGAAAATTAAAGCTTTGTAGAGCAGTCCTTAGAAAATAAGTTTTTTAACTCTTCTTTTAAATGAAATATATTAATGAATGTCTAAGCATTTAAGTAAACTACAAATATAATGATTAAATATACAAAACAACCCCTCAGATTAAAAGCATTTTGGCAGCCAGCTGAGATAGCTATAAACAGAGGCATTCAGTACTGATGTACTGAAGAACAAAGTATTTAGATTCCTCTTTCATGTAATGGTATGCAAAACTGATTGATGTTATACACAGGAAGCAACATATCACCCTTTTAAGCAGAAGGGTTACATGTTCATGTGTTATTTTGCAACACAGCCCATCTGGAATCATTGCAATAGTCCTTCTTATATTAATTATTACTGTAAGGATTGAGATAATTTTCTGGAAATCCAAAAACGTGTAAATAAATTCTTTTTAGCTGATCTGCCTCTTATCTCAAAATTCAAAATGCAATTATTATAGAGGTGCTGGGTTTAAATCTTGTGTAAAATATCTAAAATCAAATAAATAGAAATCAATGTAGATATAAGGTAGGGTTCATTGTTTAATGCCTGCATGTAGAGATATAGCTGGATCCAAGATAGTAACACGCCATAAAAAAGGGAAACAGAAATCTCTTGGTTGAGGTCAGTATGTGACAAAGGACAGCTCAGTCTCACTTTGTGGTATGCTGTAGTCTAAGCAAATTACTTGCTTCTACCTTTTAGATATCTGAATTTAGGTGTGATGAAGCATGTCTTTACTGACTGTTACACAAAGACATTGTAGTTAAATGAAGCGAAAATACGAAAGTGGGTCAAAAGAGACAGAGAAGACAACAAGAGTCTCTAGTTCTTTCTAAGGTCATTCTACAAATAAAAGCAAACCAGGAAAAAAAAAATCCAAATGACTGCACTCCTCTCATGGGACCTTGTTACCCTCTACATATTTTCAACTGGTTTTGCATTACTTCTTTTTTCTCCACCAGCAGTTGAAACCTCCTCATGTGAGATTATGTACTGTGTCTATAGCACTGGGTGTTTGTAGTTAGTATAGACCCACAAGTTATATACGTCACAAGCAGGGCAGAATGTCAGCATATCTACATTGATTCCTTGTAACTGGAATCTTCAGGCATTCTGCTTTAGTCAAAAGATGTGTTAACTTGTTACGACATCAGTAACATACGCTATGACTTGTTAATGTGACATTATCATGGTTTTGATGTAAGCACCACTAGTGAGACTGCAAGCACCATAAACCTTTCTTTGTACTTCATCTTATATACTAGGTGCAGAGACAGAAAATAATCTCTGTTTTGGAGTTCTCAGATGTTTCTGAGCAATTTTATCTGAATACTTTCTGCAGTCAGAATAGGCATTCCTATTAACAATATTATCAGTCTTTCTTTTTCAAATGATCTTTAATACTCATGTGTAGAGGTAGAAGGAATGGAAAACTATCAGAGGCAACTATTTATCATGCCCTACCACTACACAGTTGAAAATTTCTCAGCTAGTGAATCAACATAGATTAAGCTATATATAGTGTATTTATGAAGAAGATTCGACCTTGACACATTGATTGCAGAGTTTCCTAAGGCAGTGAAACATGACACAGTTTTAATGGACTTAAATGAAAACATACAGTAGAGATTTCATACATATAAAGAGAATTTGTGACAGCAGACTAATAGTGGCATTGTTTTTCAAGCTGGCATTCTTTATTTCCCTAGCTGGTGTGTTTCTGTCTTCATAATCTCCACAGTCACTCGTGGTGTCTCTGTGCTTGTCTTGTCCTCACAAGAAGACTTCTGTAGAAGTCAGACAGTGTGAAGTGCTATTGGCTTTCCAATTGACTAGACTTCTTTGAAACTACCTTTTAAAGTAACACTGGAATTTAAGGTTCTTCCACATCTATAAGGTGGGCAACAAGCATGTGATTGTCTGAGTATTTCTCAGTTAGTTTTAAATCAAATTATAGGAGAATCGTCCTTCTTTGTTTATATTATGTAATAAATTATATTAATTAATTTATTAATATTTTAGCCCACCACAAACAAGCAAATTATCTTGTATGGAGGGATTTTTTACCCTACACTCTTTTCTAATTATAAAGTGAAGGAAATTGGTTTTGGCATAGTAAAACACATTAATTCAAGTAGTAGCAATAACAAAGGTGTTAAATTTATTCTACTGTGTGCTCAAATTGGGGTAAAGCATAATGTTTTACTAGTCTGTAGGGAGTTATGACAAGTGTTTTAAACATAAAACTGCAGCGAGCAGTTTAGTAACTATCTGACCTCTGGCGAACAATAAAGTGCTTTAAAACTCACATGAAGAAGTTCACCACCTAAAGGGAAATAGTGAAACTAACAAAAAATTTTGAAACATCACTCTAATTACTACAATTCCTAAACACTTACACATATTACTTGTGTTTAGAAAGTAGCTTCACCTTACCCATGTCACCGAATATGCTTCCTAGCCCTTTCCTTTTTGAATCAAATGCAGACAAACATTTGCAAACACTTGCACAATTTGAAATATAACTTGATGTTTTGTATTATAATCCCCTGGGACAAATCAGTGACAGGAAAGTCCTACTGCAGTGCATAATCTGACTGGTTTCCCCCTTTCGATCAATGTGTGTCACTCTGCATTCACATATAGGACAGTAAATAACGGTGTTACCCAGGCACACTAAGTGTTTGTTAAAAGATAAAAATGTAATTGTTGTGGGTTAACTCCAGTAGGGAACTAAACAACACAGTCAGCCAATCTCTTTCTTAAACTATAGAGACCAGAACTGGATATAGGACTCAACAGGTGACTTGATAAATGCTGAGTAGAGTGGCATGATCTTCTCTCTCTACGCTGGTAATGTCTCTGTGGCAGGCCAGGATCCAATTTTCCTTAGATGATGCAGCAGCATACTGCTGATTCATGTTCAGCCTGTTACCCACCAGGAACCCAAGGTCCCTTTCAGCAAGGATGCTCCCCATCTACATATATCCTATCTTATACTGGGCTTTTTGGTTGTGTTTTCCCAGGTGCAAGACCTTGCACTGGTCTTTGCTGAACTTCATGCAGCTACTCAAGGTCTCTTTCAACCCAAACCATTCTGTAATCCTATGATTTACTCACTATTCTCTCCTGTCCAGGTCTCTCTGCATTCTGGTTTGACTAGAACTGGATATGTTCTGTGATTTTATTTGTCAATGAAGTTCCTTCTAAGCAATTGCACTTTCTGAAGTTAACAGCATCTTTTCACAGATGGCATCTGCTTCTGGAAGCAATAAAGCTTGATGTTTATAGCTGCTACTAAGGACTGCTATGCAGAAAGGCTCTGCTTATACTTGCTCCTATAGAAACCAAGGTCACTGATAAATCTTGTATATTATATTGGGGTGCTGTAAAGTATAAGGTGACATCTGCTAGGAGGAGTGGACATGACAGATGACCCAAAACTGACTGATATCATATTTGGTATAAAGCTGAGGGATAGAAAGGATTAAGCTTTTTTCTTCAATGGCATCCAAGGAGCAGTCTGTCAGTTCTTCTGCCTTCAATCCCAGCCCATGCATCTCTGAATCCAATTCATCCAGCATCCAGCTTATGAATCTGATTCTTGTCCGGTGCCAAGTCCAGTCTGTGACTTCCACAGTGCCTGCCCACAGCATCAGCGATGACAGTACTGTAATTGCTATGTCAGGGGTTCAGTTCAATATTGATTTTCTATATATTTTATATATTTCATTTAATTGCTGTTGTTTCATTAAAGTTGTTTTAGTTTTCTTTTACAATCCACAAGTCTCTCTCCCCTATTTCCTTTATTTTCCCCTTCGGGAAGGGAGAAGGAGTAATAAAGAGCACTTGCCATTTGTCTAGTGGCTAGCCCAGACCTAACCCTTAACACTCTGTAAGATGGCTCTCCCTTTTGTTGTGTCCACCTCACCACTCAGTTTAAGGTCATCAGCAAACTTGGTGAGGATGCTTTCAGTCCCATTGTCTAGATTATTTATGAAGATGTTGAATAATGTAGGACCTTGTATTGATCCCTGGGGGATTTCATTTGTGACAGGCTTCCAGCCTGAGTAAAAAAATATTGATCACCACCTTCTGAACGTGGCCTGTTAGTCAATTTCCACCTCATCTCAGCAGTCACTCACCCAATTTGTATCTTGCCCAGGCATCTAGGAAGAGGCTGGTAAACAGTGTTTGATCCTCTGCTGTATGTAAGAATGTCCACTGTTCTCTTCATGTTGACAGAAGTTGTTCTTCTGTAGAAGTTGATCAGGCTAGGTATGATTTGCCTTTGGTAAATCTTTGGTGGTATTTCTTAGACATCTGTTTCTAAAACTTTTTAAGATGACTCATTCCATTACTTTCCCAGAGATCAAAGAAAAACTAATGGGTCTGTAGTATCCCTGTCTTCTATGTGACTTCTCTTACTGTCAGCCACTTTTCTTAATACTCTGGGATGTATTTCTTCTGGGTTCATAGTTTATGTTGCTTCATCCCTTGCAAGGGTCCACAGACTAGCTATTCTTCCACTACTGCTGGGTCAGCATAAGAATTACAACTTCATGATCCTGTGAACTGAAGTGTAAAAATGACAACAAAGGGAGAGACAAAAAAGTTGTTGAGAACCTTTGCCTTATCAGCATTAGTAGTAACTGCACTGTTTAGCAAGGGTCTGTGTCTTTTCTGTACTTCTGCTTACTGCTCATGTATCTGAGTAGCCTTTCTTGCTGTTCTTGACATCTTTGGGTCATTTCAGTTCTAGCTGAACCTTAGCTTTCCTGAATGCATCTCTGCATGCCCTGGCAAGGCTATTGTAGTCCCTGATATGACTACAGAGGGACTACTGATTCATAATATTTAATTATGAATGACAAAGAATCACCTAGTCAGAAGCTGATCCAGTGTCTCTAGCAAGCTTATTATCTCATTTCTGTGGGTGACTGGTTTGAGAGTTCCTGAACCAGTTATAGAATTAACAACTCAAAACCACTGGATATGCGTAGAGGCACAGCCTTGATAACCAGCTATATTACAATTACAGCTAAAGAAAAAACTTGATTTCCATATTTATAGCTTAAATCCCACAGCTTAAATCCCACTTGTGACAACTTAGACACAATCTAAATTGTATACAAGATAAAAATGGATTTCATAGAAGCATAGACTCATACAAGTTAGAAAAGACATCCGAAGACTGATTATTCCAACCTCCTACTCAGAGCAGATCCAGCTAGAGCAAGATGCTCAAAACCTTGTTCCATTCTGTTTTGACTATCCCTAAGGTTGAAGAGCCTGCAACTCCTTTTTTGCCAAACACCATTTGACTTCTCTCATTGTAAATATTTTTATACTTCTGTTTAATCAAAATTCCCTGTACTGTAACATTTGAGCACTGCCTCCTTTCATCATTATTTTGTGCTTCTGAGAAGTCTCTGACTTGTCTTCTCTGTATCTCCTACCATGTAGTCAAATTCAACAATCTGATCATTCACTTGTTTTCCTCTTAAAATAAAGCAAATCCCTAAACCTCCTTGGTTGACCTCCATGGGACTCACTCCAATATGACAGTCTTCTTCCTCCTGAGAAACCCAAAACTAGACAAAGTACTCCAAATGAAATTGTGCAAGTGTCAAAGTGATAAAAATAATCACTGCCCTTCCTATGCCGAATACCATCTTGCCAACACAGCTCAGTATGCAGCTGGCCTTCACCTCAGAGACACACTAGTGACTAATGTTTTTTGCTGTCTGCCAATACTCCACAGTGATTTCATACACATCTGCTTTTTATCCCATTAACTCCCAAATTCTTACAAGTTTATACCTCCTCAGGTTTAGGACTTGGCACTTGTCTTTATGAAGCTTACTGTACTGAGATACCTGCCAGCCCATTTCTCCCATCTCTGTAGCGCTCTGAAATCACAGTAGACTTGTTTTTCAGAGGATCTTCTACAAACTTGATAACATCCCACTCCATTGTCCAGACCACTAATAAATATGTTAAATATCATCAAACAGAATATCAGTCTGGAGGCATGCCACTCATTGTTATCAGACAACAGTTGGACTTTCGACATGGTATCTCAATATTTTGATCCCAGAAGTCCAATCACCTTTCTACCCAGTTATCCTGTCAGTAATAATAATAATAATAATAATAATAATAATAATAATAAACCAGGTTGGAAGACACCTTCAAGATCATCGAGTCCAACCCTTCAACCAATCCAACCCACCTAAACAACTAAACCATGGCACCGAGCACCCCATCAAGTCTCCTCCTGAACACCTCCAATGGTGATGACTCCACCACCTCCCCGGGCAGCCTGTTCCAATGGGCAATCACTCTCTCTGTCTAGAACTTCTTCCGGGACATGAGCCAACAATGCACACTTGTAACGCAGAAGGCAAATCACATCCTGAGCTGTATCAAAAGAAGTGTGGACATTGGATCAAGAGAGGTGATTCTACCACTCTGCTCTGCTGAGACCTCACATGCAGTACTGTGTTCAGCTATGGGACCCCCAGCACAAGACAGATAGACCTGTTGGAGTGAGTCCAATGGAAGGGCCACAAAGATGATCAAAGGGCTGGAGCACCTCTCCCATGAAGACAGGATGAAAGAGTTGGGTCTGTTCAGCCTGGAGAAAAGAAGGTTCCAGAGAGATCTTACAGCTATGTTTCAAGGAAATGTACAGGAAGACTGGGGAGGGACTGCTCAGAATGGCTTGCAGCAATAGGACAAGGGTCAGGATAGATTTATTTTGGACACAAGGAGGAAGTTCTTTACACTGAGAGTGGTAAAATACTGGAACAGGCTGCTTGGGGTTGAGGTTCCATCCCTGACGATTTTCAAGATCAGACTCAAAGCGATCCTGGGCAGCCTGATTTAATTGTAGGTGTCTCTCCTCACTGCATGACCTTTGAGGGTCTCTTCCAACCCAATGCAATCTGTAGATCTGTGAATTTCATAAATATGACATTAAGTATAATACAGGAGAACAAGTTGAATGTTTTGATAAAAGCAAGGTAAACAGTATCCACTGCTCTCTCCATGTCCACAGAGTCACCTGTCTACTTTATCAGACTTGTTCTGCCCCTTGAAAAGACACAAACTTCAAAGCCACAAAGATGTCTTCTGTTTGTAACTTAGAACTAATCTTTTGGTGATGTTCAAAACAACAGGCAAGTAATAGCCAAAATTATAGGCAATATAAAAGGCAAAATTTGGTGAAAATACACTAATTTCCTTCTGTTTATAATCACTTTGTTTTACTTAATTGACTTTTTATGTATAGGCTCCTACTGTGATATTGGCAATTATGTCATTAAAAAGATGTAAGTAAATTACAATATGTGAACTCTTTCTTTAAACATCCTAATTGAAAAATATTACAACTATTTCTGTTAATCATAGAACATGCAATTAGTCCTGTTAAAGTGATTAGCAATATGCCCAGAAAGACTAATGAGTTTCAACATCTTGCAGTATCAAAACAGATGTGATATTACTATATTCAGCAAATTTAGTTAAGTGCTGGCTAGCATCTTGGAAAAAGTTAACACCAACCATTACTGATGAATTGATAATCATTATTGATGAAGAGACTTGATGGGGTGCTTGCTGCCATGGTTTAGTTGATTAGATAGTGTTGGATGATAGGATGGACTCAATGATCTCAAAGGTCTCTTCCAACCTGGTTAATTCTATTCTATTCTATTGTGTTATCACATTTTACTGAATCAAAACCCTTTATTTTTTGTCTCACTACATGCAATAAAATATTCTTATATTTCCAGTTTTTTAAATTAATAACATGAAGCTAGGATTAAAATCCAAAGCTTCCAGTCTATCTTCATTAAGAGAAAAAGGTTTTTTTGCTAAAATGTCATGTTAAGTTGGACAGCCCAATGTCTTGCCATTTACATTGCTTAGTGTAAGAAAAATATGTATAGATATCTCTTGGAAAGATAGCCAAGCAGCCAGTCGACATAGGCAGTGAATAATGATGGTTGAGACAAATTCATAGCCTTTAAAGTTCAGGTTTAATAATTATTTAAAACAGCTGTAACCCTAAAGGCCTAAATTTCAAATGGAGACAGGAGTCTTTTGATGGCTAAGTAGAAAAAATCTGTTTGGACTAGAGTGGAAAAGGCCCACTCTCGAAAATAAACCAGTCTTTCATTTTAAACCAATATGCTGTAAAAGATGAAGATTCTGAAAATCTGAACGATGAGGACTTACTGGTGCTTTTGGTATACTATTTAACTACTATGCCAATGGAAGATATGAAACTACTGTTTTGTATGGACTTTCTGCTTTTAATCATTCATGTGGAAATGTCCATGTACTCAGATAGTGTTTTGACATAAACTGGAGTAGATATATCATAGTATCAGTCAGGGTTGGAAGGGACCACAAGGATCGTCCAGTTCCAGCCCCCCTGCCATGGGCAGGGACACCCCACACTAGATCAGGCTGGCCAGAGCCTCATCCAGCCTGGTCTTAAACAGCTCCAGGGACAGGGCCCCAACCACCTCCCTGGACAACCCATTCCAGGGCTTCACCACTCTAATGGTGAAGAACTTCCTCCTCACGTCCATGCTGACCTACCCTTGATAATGACTTTGTCTTTAAACACACAATGACTTAGTATGCTTTGCAATAAAGACCACTTTTTCTGTTATCCAATCAGCTTCTAAATGGCAGGAAAGTTTAACAAATGGCCTACATCATTCTTTGTTAATTTCCTATAACTTGTGTCACAGGTCACTGTAACAATTTTCCTCATGTATATTATATGTGGCATACATTAAAGATTTTAAATATAAGTTATGTGAAACTATGAAAGCACATTCAACAACTACTGCTTTTATTTCCCATTAACTTTTGTGGCAGATTTTCTGGTTCATTAATCACAGCCAATTTACAAAATTTCTGTTTCATGTGACATGGTTGGAAATGTTACCACGTTCTGAAAACTGAATTTTGGTAACTGTATTGTGCAAATTCTTAGCATATTTACTAGATATAATTTCTTACACAGTAGATAAATGTTCTGTTAGTGCTTTTCCTTCCTTTACAGAATAAAATGTACATTCTTTTGCAAATATAGAGAATTCTGTATCTATATACAGGGCACTTGTTCTTTGATTTCAAAATCGATTTTCATCTGACCTCTACTTATTTAATTTGTTGCTCTTTACAGAGATCTTTAAAAATGTGTTTCTAGTCTATTCTACACGTTTTCAGATGAAATAGTTTTTTCACCTACCAGCTATGAGAATTCATAAAAGAGAGGAAGCTTCCTAATACCATAAATGCATAAAGCATAGAATCATAGAATGATAGGAGTTGGAAGGGATGTCCAGAGATTATTGAGTCCAACTTCGCTGCAAAGCAGGAGCACCAAGGGCAGGTCACACAGGAGTGCTTCCAGGTGGGTTTTGAAGATCTCCAGAGGAGACTCCACAACTTCTCTAGGCAGTCTGCTACAGTGCTCCATCACTCTCACAGTAAAAGTTTTTTCTCAGGTTGAGATGGAATTTCCTGTGATTGAGTTTGTTCTGATACAAATTTGCTGGAAATTAAAAAGAAACAGACAAAGGTTCCTGGGAAAAGGTTGAAAAGGTTAAAGTACATTATGTTTCCTTGAAGAATCAGATGTGCTTGGGAAAAAAAAATTACACTAATGATGGAACTAATTTTTGAGAATTTCTGTGTATGCTTGAGCTATGTGAGCTTGACATTTCCTAAAGGATTGAACTACAAAGGCCTGAAATATGTTAATGGCTGTTTCCTTTTAACCCTTAGTGGTACTCAGTGACCACAAGAGGAGTAGGAGAGCAAAGGCAAAAAAGGGAAAACATGTCAAGAGACTAAATTTTCATTCTTACATATTTCTTCAAAATACTGCTATGGATTAGTATGGAATAACTGTTTATAAGGTGGAACTGGTAAGTGCTCTTAAAAATTTCCTCCCCTTCCAGAATGTTTTTCCTAGTATCATAGAATCATTCAGGTTGGAAAAGGCCTTTAAGATCATCAAGTCCAATTATTAAGCTAGCACTGTCAAGTTCACCACTAAACTATGTCCCTAAGCACCCATACACATGTCTTTTTAACACATCCAGGGATGGTGACTTCATCCACCTTCCTGGGCAGCCTGTTCCAATGACTGACAAGAATTGTCCTAATGTCCAGCCTAAACCTCCCTCTAGTGCACCTTGAGGTCATTCACTCGTGTTCTAGCACTACTTACTCAGGAGGAGTGACCAATACCCATTTCATAACAACGTCTCTTCAGGCAGTTATATAGAGAGGGATAAAGTATCCCCTTAGTCTGCCTTTCTTCCAACTAAACAGCCACAGTTCCCTAAGCCACTCCTTGTAAGATTTGTTCTCTAGACCCTTCACCAGCTTAGCTGTTCTTTGAACATTCTCCAACACTTGTATTGAGGTGCTGAAAACCAACCACAATACTTGAGGTATGGCTTCACCAATGCAGAGTACAGAGAGACAATCACCTGCCTGGTCCTGCTTGCCACACCATCTCTAATACAAGCCAAGATGCCACTCATCTTCTTGGCCACCTGGGCACACTGCTGGCTAGTTTTGAGCCACTTGTCAAGCAGTACCTCCATATCCCTTTCTGCTGGACAGATTTCTAGCTGCTTTTCCCAAAGCCAGTAATATTGCATGGAGTTTTTGAGGCTCAGGTGTAGAACCTGGGACTTTAATAATAATAATAATAAACCAGATTGGAAGAGACCTTCAAGATCATTGTGTCCAACCCCTCAACCAATCCAACCCACCTAAACAACTAAGCCATGGCACCAAGCACACCATCAAGTCTCCTCCTGAACACCTCCAATGATGATGACTCCTTGAAGCTGATATGATTGACTTTGGGCCATCAATCCAGTCTGTCCAAGTCCCTCTGCAGAGCATCTTTGCCCTTAATCAAATCAACATGTCCACCCAACTTGGTGTCGTCAGTAAAATTACTGAAGGTGGGCTCTACCTCCTTATCTAGATCATTGATAAAGGTGTTAAACAGAAGTGGTCCCAATGCTGAGCCCTGAGGAACATCACTTGTGACTGGCTGCCAGCTGGTCACTTGCAGCTTGAGTTTTGTAGTGCTCCTGAGATGGAGACTAAAAACTCATCTAAGGACTGTATTAAAGATGAAGTAAAAATATTAAAGGAATGTTACTTCTACTCAAGATCATTCAAAGTATGTGTGGAGATATTCAACTGTCTTGAAGACTCCTTTGAACCTAGAGCTTTGATTATGCTATAAACATTTTTACTATTGAAATTATTCTAGAAAGTAAAAAATAAAATAAATTTGTTTCTTTAGAATATTCTTCCCAGAGGGACTTAGATTAAAGACAAATTCTGTGCACTTTTGCCTCTGTAATGTATTTTCTACCAAAGGAATACATGCAGTATATGCTTTAGTGTCATTTGTAGGGTATTAACTTGTAATGTGTTATATTGTTACCAAATAGTGTCTTGAAAAGAGTCAGTGTTTTTCAAGTTCTTCAAGTTGCTGTCTTTGTCCAAAGGACTATTTGAGAAAATAGTCCCTCCTTCTCAAACCACACGGCAATAAATTTCATTGGAGAAAAACAAACATGGTGATGTTCTAATGAAATGAGAATTCTGTGAACCACATGTGGAAGCAGTTTTGAAAATGTATTCTGAATTATCCTGTGTAACACTCCTACAGTTGCATAGTCCATCATCCTACTTTGTTTGGAAAAGATAGGAGCTGAAGATATTAAAATTTAAAAGGCATACTTGCAGAGAATATGTAATGAATTCAAGAAAGATGATTGCAGTCAACTGCTGTACAGAATGTGTAATGAAAAAATCAGAACATATTTCTAGAAGAGATAGAAAGAGCAATATCTTTATTGATACTCGTAAAATATAAGTGTCAGAAAACAATAGAAATCAATGGGATTAAGCAAAGGTAAAAAGATAGACATCAAGGACAGAAGATATTATAACACAAATGGAAGAATGTGCAGGCAAAGCAAGTGAAGCAAAGCAGCGTGTAGTGCAAATAGCTGGCAGTTGTAAGTTTGCTGATCAGAAAAGCTATAAAGATCACCATATGAGTCATTTCTGTAGAAACTATTGATAGACAGGAATTGTTTCCTCGCTGCTGGAAGATGGTGTTGCACAAAATTCTTCAGTTCACAGCTTCAGCACCACAAAATATTTTATGTCTACATTACATTGGAAATATGATGGCAAGAAATGAAGGACATGATTCTTTCTTTTGGAAACATATTTTCAAAAATATCAAGATAAATGGGCAAAGATGGCCTTCAGATTTGCTGAGAAAGGGCACTGGAAGGTGAAGACCAGCTTGAATTTAAACTAGTCTCATATTGGCAGCATTATAGGAAATGCTGCTCAGTAGATGGGTATAAATGGTATCTATTGCAAGAATGTGCAGGCAGTAAATTCCAACTTGTAAATCACGTTAGGATCCAACATTGTAGGATCACGTGATAAAGTAAAATGTTGTTTCACTAAGTTCAGACCTACAGAGGAAGTTAATAAAAATGTGTGCTCTGACCAAAATGGTATTTTCATTTTAACACATTCTGAGTTTCTTGTTTCAGTGAGGTGATCTCCCTCATATAAGAAAGTGAGATTTTGTGAAGCAAGCTGAACATGTGGCATGACTTCGTTTGAATAAAAGGCTCGTTCCCAAAATCTTGATTCACAGAGATAATCTTTCATAAAATGGAATTCTATTAGTTCTGAAACATCTTCTCACTGTAGAAAAAGCCTGTCATCATATTTCTCTTGGAGATTAAAAGCAGTGCAAAAAGCTCAAGACTTGGTGCATGGCCTACAAGGGTAAATTATTTATTTTTTTAATTTCTCATTGTGAATTTTATTTGTAATTGGAAAATAAATTCACTGATTTGTTTTGGGGTTTTTCATGATTGTGCAGCAACACAAAGCAACCTTGAAACCATCTGCATTGACAAACAGCCATGAACTTCATTTCAGTGGCAAGTTGTGGCAGGCATGCAGCTGCTTTTGTACTGCTGAAGGACAGTGATAAATCTGACCCTGTGTTTCTAGTGATTCTGTCAGCCCCAGCAGTTCTATAACAAAGGCTTCTATAACAAAGTACTTTTGGGAAATAAAAGAATCTCCCAAATAATAATAATAATAATTTAATCAAGTGTTTCTGTAAAGCATAAGGAAATATAACTGAAGGAGGTTCTCCTCACCCTCTGCTCTGCCCTGGTGAGATCTCATCTGGAATATTGAATCCAGTTTTGGGCTCCCCAGTTCAAGAGGGACAGGGATCTCCAACAGAGGGCTACAAGGATGATTAAGGGACTGAAGCACATGCCCTGTGAGGAGAGGCTCAGAAACTTGGGGCTTTTTAGTCTGGAGAAGAGAAGACTAAGAGGGGATTTAATAAATGTTTATAAATATCTGGGGCCTAGGTGTCAAGAGGGAGAAGACAGGCTCTTCTCAGTTGCACCCTGTGATAGGACAAAGGGCAGTGGATATAAACTACAGCACAGGAAGTTCCATCTCAATATGAGGAGGAACTTCTTCTCTGTGAGGGTCACAGAGCACTGGAATAGGCTCCCCACAGAGGCTGTGGAGTCCCTTTCTCTGGAGACTTTTAATACCCATCTGGATGAATTCCTGTGCAACCTGCACTAGATTCTATGGTCCTGCTCTGTCAGGGGGGTTGGACTCAATGATTTCCTGAGGTCCCTTCCAACCCCTAACATCCTGTGATATCCATTCATTATGAAACATGTTTTCCTCCTTGTTTCTCCAGTTTTACCAGCACATCTTTCTAGTCAGTTTGTTTCTTCAGAAGAATGTAAGCCCCATGAAAATGGCAGAAGGCTATTCTTAGTGTCTTTGACAGCAAAACTTTTCAAGAACTTTGTAAATTTTTTCTATGACTCAATTCTACTTCATCAATAAATGGAGAAGGTGATGCTCAATAGTAATTTATAAAGTAACTTTTTCATTATGATTCCTTAAATTAAGATAATGTTTATATGCAGGGCATTAATAATGATCCCTAAAAGTAGGCTTCTGAATAAATTATATCATGTTGCAGAGAAAATGACTGAAATACTCAATAAATTATTTAGTGGAAACTTTTAACAATGTGGTTGAAGTGATGACTTTTAATCAGCTTTCAATCAGGAAAATTTCCTATGCAAGAGCAAATTCCCTCTTATGAAAAGATCCAGCTGGTGTATATGGGTTTATGATGTATATTGTGCATGTGCACAGCTAACATTTGCACACTCAAAGCTGGAAAGTGGTCTACTCAAGATCGTATGGCACCATGCCTGCAACAGCTGAGACCAAATGAAGTACAACGCTACTGTTGCAGGAACAAATTGTTTTCAACCCCAAATGCTGTGAGGCTGAGCAAATATGTGTCTGCTGTGTAGATCAAATGCACATTTTTTGTTAGATATAAACCATATCAGATATCCTATGACATATCCCCACAGATTTTTTTTTTCTTTTTTTTTTTTTTTTTTAAAGCATGGTTATTAATTATTTTATGATTTAAAATCAATTAAAAATGTGGGGCCTCTTAAGAATTTTGGCATCCATCATGATCATAGATATGGAATAAAACAGATGTTTAGAGTCTGTCATAACATTCATTGAAATTTTATGCATAAACTATATTTGAGGGAATTAGGTTATAATTCAGCTTCTCTGTAATTGTTATTATTACACAAGCTGTAGACAGGTCAGGGCTAACAGCACATGTAAGTCATCAGTTTTACTACTGTGGCAACAGAGGTAGCCTCTAGTCATCCTTACCCTCTTTTAAAACTAATTTGCATGCAGTGATTCAATTTGCTTCAATGAATGACTGCTATTAATGTGCTAAGAATTCTGATTTGTAGGTTTTTCATTCAACTATTGCTGCTTTTTAAAGGTGCTGTGGCAAATTGCTTTTTGGGCATTTGGGTATGAATAACACTTTACAGCACTGCTGCCTCATCAATACTGCTTAAATTACACAGCATCAGGGAAGAAACTGAAACAGGAGCATGGGGGAAATCCTTTGATTCAAGAGGCAATGTGTCTGCAGACATTAGAACTGGCTTAGCCTATAGACTATCCTGGAGAAATAATATGAGGACAATAAAAATGAAAAATCAGATTAATCCCATGTGGGACTACAAATAGCAAAATCAGTTGGTGAGGTTTTTTGCCAGTATCATAGGAACTAGTAAAGTGAGCACTTCCAGGTTATAACATGCTTGATTTCCTCTAAAGGTCATTAGGATTGGTGTAATTATAACAGCTGCCCATTAATTTAATGATGAGTTTTTCCATTCTAAACCTAATTTTCATATTTTGCTTTTTGAATGATCTAGAGTAACACAGTATGATAGCTTAATTCTGTTACTTGAGTTCATATTATTTTAGTGTTGGGGTTTTTTTAACTAGCTATTTTATATATAGACTTACCATGCACTGCATATAGCCATTTATGTTATGCATATATGAATCTATATACATTATTTATATACTAGGAGAATTCAAGCTGGAACCAAATAAATAGCTTAATTTCTGTCTTCTATTCAGTGCATATATTTTCTTTGAGAAGATTTTTACAATTAATTACATTTTGAGAACTCAGAGTTAGTGAAATAGCTGAGAGACTGAAATGAAAAGGCTGATGCATATATAGTTGTTACTGCTTGATAGCCCAGATGGTACTATTAATTATTATTAATCAACCATATAGTGCTATGAACATAAGTGTCATTGTATGAAAGATAAATTTTCTGTGCTGTGCAGATCATAATAACAAGCCAGACAAAAGAAACAAAGCATGGGACACATGGGGAACTGTAGAGACAGAATCATGATGAGTATTATGGGGAAGATTGCTTAGAAAAACGAGTTCTCCGAAAGGGTTTGAAGGAAAAGATAAAGGTATATGATCTGTTCACAGGGCTGCCAGAGACCTTCTGGGTCAGCTTCCTGCAGACAAATCAAACATGAAATCACTTTTCATAAACTCTCCAAATTCTGTCTTTAAAGCATTTGGGGGTGAATTGCTCACAGTACTTATGCCTGGAAGACTGACCCAGAACTGTGCTTTGAGAGTTAGAACCCATCTTCTCATTCCTGTTTCAACTTATTCATAGCCAGTTGATGGCCACCTATTCCCAAGCCAGTCTGATATTTATCTTAAAAAATAGTTCTCTCTCACATGATTGCCCCCATAACATACTCATATACAGTAACAGTATCTTTCCTCATGTTTCATTTTACTGGATTAATCTCTTTTCCTGAGAGATATAATCTTCATTGCCCCACAAAATTTGTACATAACTTCTCTGCAGCTGTTGTCATTTCAGTTCATCTTCAGTTCATCTTTCTTTAATATGTTTATCAAAATGGAACATGTTAATAGAGTTGAGATCTTGCCAGGAATTTTGAAATGACATGGAGGTTTCACCTTGTTAGTTTGAATCCTGGGAGGACCTCTCCAGATATGCTATAGAACTACCATGGATTTTCATGGTCATTTCTCTATGATAGGAGATAGCCATTCTATAACATCGTTTCTAGCTAGTACAACCAGTCATTTCCCAGAGGAAGTATGTCCTAGCAAAAATTCTTCTTGTTACTCTATATATTAGGATGCTTAATTAAGTGGACAAAATCAGCCTACAAAAATATTGTCAGAAGCCAGTGATCCTATAGTCCTAATAGCCTTCACACCTGGCTGACTCCTCTATGTATTGCATACAGATCCAAGATGATAGAAGATTCTGTTACCTTAATCAAAAGCATCAACATTGAAGGCCAGTAGGAACTCGGAACTAGAGAATCATCATGCTTAAATTTGTCTTAGCATACTGACTTCATTTTCCTGACTTTTTAGTCTGAAATTTTGTTGGTTGTTGAAGTCCAAACATTGCTTCCACCAACACTAATCCTTCCTTTCCATTGCAAAATTCTTTATTTCTTCTTTTCTTTCTTAAATAAATGTTTATTTCCTCTATTGGCTCTGCATCCATTATTTACAAATGTGTTGCTCCTATTCCTTAAAAAAAACCCAGATTTTCATATCCCTTACCAGTTCACTTCAATAACCAATTTCCCTCAGTGTATCTAATCATCTCTATTTAATATTAAATCTTAGTTACTGGCATGCTCCTCTGAGTCTTTCATTTGATTTGTACTCAGATCCAAATCTCATTGTACATGCTTTTAGCAGTCAGCTTTAGCACAGTAAAACTTCCATTAGACTTCAACACTGGTTCTTTCCACTGCTGATTTTAAGCCTGTTATCTAAATCAGCTCTGCTGTCTCATTCAAGAGTAGCAATTAACTGCTTCCTGCATTACCTCACACACTTAACTGCTTCTGTGCTACCCACAACACAGGATCCCTAGTGGTCTCTGTAAGATGTGAACTACAGCAATGGTACCCTTATGAAAAAACTACCGAGAACTTGGGTCTTATCATTAGAATGGAAGGCATAGGAAGAGACTGGAAACAGAGCAAAAGAGTGTCCAAAGTTCAACACAGTTCAATGCCCATACATCAAGTTGTCAAAGTCATTGTCACCTGTAAGACAAACAGTGGCTAAAATACAACAACTTCTGTGACAATTATGCTTTCATTCATTTACGAATACCAGGCTTTGTTTGATTCCATATTCATGGCACTAAGACAAATGTAGAGATTATGTTGTCTCTGCCTCCTTCCCAGAGTAAAATGTCAGGTATTAGGCAATAATCCTTCTGTACCTATGATTAGCTGTTATACAGAACAGTCCCAAGAAGAAGCAATATAACTGTTAAAGCAAATCAACGTGGTTTTGGTTTTATGGCCCAGAAACGTACCACCTTCTAAACTTTTTTGCATGTTTTAGCATTTGTGAAAACGTGACATTTTCCTGAATAGTTTGAGAAGAGAGAGAAATATCATTCATACAGTTGAAATTTCACCAGCTATGACCTTTGAGCTTGGCACAACTTAGCCCTTGTGTTTGAGGGCCTTCCTGGTCTAGCAGTTAGTGATATGTGTGTGGAAACAGTGACACTGTGAAAAAACATGGATGTGAATGAATGCCAGTATAATCTTTACCATATCAGCTTGGGATTTTTTCTTTTCTCCTTGATTTGAAATGCATAATTACTCACCCTCAATAAAGTCAAAAAGTGTGATATTAACTCAGTTTCTTGTTGCTATGTGACAAAAACATGACTGACTATTTTTATCATGGTGGTAACATGTAATGTAGTGGCACTACAATGGCTTGCTGTGGTAGTTTTAGGATATGCCTTTAAAATTTAGCTGCAGATTTTGACCAGAAAAGTAGAAAAATATAAATAAATCACTATTGGGTGTAAAAAGGAAAACAAAAGATTATTCTAAACAAATTCATTGGATAAATGTCTGGGATAAGAGAAGTTGTATCATAACAATTCTTCACATTTCACTTTCGTTCCCATTCCTTTTCTCTTCTCCTCTGATCTTGGCTGTTCTGCTTTGCCCAGGAGAAGACAACACTTCTGGCTGACTTTGAGATAAGACTAACATTGCTTTCTCTCAGCTTCTCTATCTCTCTCGGTACAAGGGGGGGTTGGGAGGTTTTGACGGGGGGGGCAGTGGAGCAGCTTCCCTGGTTTCTTTTTGACCAGGGGGGTTTCCGTATTGCTTGGTAATTGTAAATATATGTATAATATTGTAACTACTGTATGTTTTGTACATATTCATTGCATTCCATTGCAGAATGTAGTTTTTGCTTGTAAATACAGCTTCATTTGCTTCTAACTGAGTTAGTCTGGCTAAAGTTAATGCCAGGGGAAACTTCAACCCACACCACTTGCATATAGTTCTCAGTTATTAATTGTCATCTGTGGAAAAACAATATTATTTTGTAGGAAAATGAAAAAAGGTCAGGGTATCATGTCCCACCTTATTTTCATTTATGAAATACATTGTTAAGACAAGCCTCTAAGATGAAGTGGAAGTTCATTAGGAAATTTCTGTACCTGGGAAGGCATTATGACCTTGCATTGCTCAACATTAAGTTACTAAGATTCAGCTATCCAGATGATCTGGAGATTTCAGTTTGAAGACATGTTCAGGAGTAGTCACACAAAATATACTAACATCAGTTTGACTTTGCAACTTAAAAATGAGTGCACAGTCCATGAAGTTCACAGCCAAGCAATGTGCTATATGATCATAATAAAAAAGTAATTACATCTAGAAATGGTGTGCTGCTATACATTTTTATAGTAGGATTTTAAGGAAAAAAAAAATTCCTACATCTATTATAATACAGCACCATTCAGTGTAAAAATTACTCTTAAAATTTATAGCTATATTTTATCATCAATAGTTAAGCATGAAATAAGTTAATATATTTTTTTCCTCTGTAGAAGCAGAATACAGTGTTTTCCCACACTTACACTTTCCTCACTCTCATTTTCACATAAGAACAGCAATTTTTAAATCAAGCTCTGTAACAGAATGATGGGGGTTTTGTGGGGTTTTTGTTTGTTTGTTTTGAGGTTTGTTTGTTTGTTTGTTTGTTTGTTTGTTTTTTTGGGGTTTTTTATGAGAATAGGACAAAACAGGTCAAAGCTCAAATGTCCTGAATTAATTTTGGCATTGTAACTTGAATGAAAAAACTTTTCAGATGTTATCAAAATAAAACAGATAAATTTTTGCATTATATTGCTGTGTTCATTCACAGATATAATAAAATGAGGTTTTAGAGATATCTGAACTTCCCCTTGATGTCTGTGTTTACCCAAACCACTATATTACACAGGGTTGCTACTCAGTGTTTTCAGAAACTCCAGTCAAAGCGGCTGTACATGAAAAAACAAATCACTTTGTGCTTGTTCAGTTTAATAGTACATTTATGATTCACCTGTATGTGAGCACTAACCTTTTCTGGTGGGTTGGTTCTGGCAGATGTCCACAAAAGCACTCCCCCTCCTTAGCTAGACAGGGAAAAGAAAATGTAATGAAAAGCTTGTAAGTCAAAACAATGAAATCGGAAGAGAAGGAGAGGGAGAGAGAGAGGGAGAGGGAGAGGAAAAGAGAGAGAGAGAGGGAGAGGGAGAGGGAGAGGCCAGGTTTAGCTATATAGGACAGGAAATACTGTATTAGGTATTTAGTAATCATAGAACCAGCTTGGAATCCTGGGGATTTAGAATATCAAATTTGACCTATATGTAGACAGTATCATACTCAGTACCATAAAAGGTCAGGCTAAAATTCAGGCCCTTTCACTCAATGCATTTCCCTTTCTCAAATTTTTTTCTCCTTCAATGCATTTTTGAGATTTTGATGTAGGAACTTTACTGGAGGGGTAAAAAGTAGAAAAGATGAAGCTGTGAGCAAAATTAGCAGAGTCTACAACTCACGAACCTTGAAGCAAGTTCTATTTTTACTTATACTCTTGCACTTTGGCGAGGTTGCTTGCCATTATGCCTTAAATATGGAAATTCAGCTGTTATGGGTTATGTTTCTGACCATTTTGCAGGCTTCCTGTGAAAATAATTGAATTTGAATCATCTTCTACCAAATCTTAAATACGTGTATTTGAAAGCTGGGACATTAAGGTTTGCACATTTTTGCATAAGCAAATGCTAAATATAGCAGATACAAATGCAGGAACCTAGCACATCACTAACGTTTTATGCTTCTTGAAGTTTTCCCTTATCTGTGATAGTTATTTTAAATTGGAGAAATGTGTTGATTCAGAATTTCCATCTTTCTCTAAATTGTTTTTCTTCTAAAGGAAATGCTTCTTTTGAATCACATGCCTTCATCATCCAGCACCTCACTGTTACTATATAAGAAAAACAATAGAATTCTGGGGAACATACCAACTATGGATGTTTTGCACCACAGCCCTTCTAAGGGAACACTGGACAGAGACCAAAGACATTTTGACAAGATTTTGTTCCAGGTTGCTTGATCTCCCAATTCAAGCAAAGAAAAATATGAGCCATTTCCAAACAAAACAGTAGCCCAAATATTTTCACTTCCATTTAGAACTGCACTGTAAACCTGTTTGTATGAGGATGCAGCCTGATTGCAGCTAATCCAGTAAACTGCCAATGAAACTGCTGCATGAAAAGGTCTATGTTTGCTGAACATGAGCCAGCTCAGGTTCATTGTAGTGCAGCTACATAAGGTATGCCATAACCAATAAGCTATACTCAGTGTTTTCTTCATTCACATAAGGGCCTTATCAAGAAAAACAGATGTTTGTCAATAATTCCTATAACCATCTGAGTTAAAATTAAGTTTTTGAGTAATATTTTTACTTTTTAAATTCAATTTTACAATCAAGTCATTACTGAAGCAATTTCCAAGTTAGCAAGAAGAGAAAACAGTTTTCCCCTAGGAATTATTGCTAAGATGAAGTAAGTGATATTACTTCACTGATTCAAAGACTTTCATCAATATTATTCTACCTTGTTTGGCTCAGCCACTTGCATCCATTTAATTTCTACTTTATTTGCATGTTTCTAATTGCAACTAATAATGTGTCTTCACTATGTTTCTAGGCAGTGGAAACTATAAATTTTACTGGTCCCAAAGCCTTTCTTTTAGCTACAAATTGGTTGTGTTCCTCTTTGGTTTTGAGCTATACCTTTCAGTCTGATCATAAGAATTCTTAAAGCTATTACTTTTTTGCTATGATGTTATTACTTTTTTGATTCAATCTGATTTAGAGACAATAAACACAGTTTCCAGCCAATGAAATAATAGTTTGTTGGCATTCTGTGTTGAACTGTTTAATAAAAATGAAGTTTTAATGTACAAAACAGAATCTGTATAGTTGGTAACATTATTTGGGGCAGACAATGGCTAACATTCACATTTTAACCTCATTCCCACTGTGAAATATCTTTAATCCCTCAGAAATAAATTGTAGATCATCAACCATAAAACTGACTCTTCAGGAAAGCCATTCACTTTCAAAGTCAAGGTTGTAAAATGTTTTTTCAGACAATATGACTCCTGTTCAGCTCATCTGAGTAATAATTATTCAAAGCACATTGTGACTTCTACACAAGGCTTCAAAACATCCTCCCATAAAACCCACAGAGGCAGTCTGGATCTTTTTCTGGTGGGTACCAGAGAACAAGGCTCTACTGCCTAAATTCTTGTGGAACAGAATCAGAGCACTACTATTCCTTAATTCCTTAGATATAAAATTATCAGAAAGGATACTGAATAACTCAAGGGACACTACACTAGCTAAAAATCCAGTGAAATTGAATATGGTCTGTTTTCTGGCAGTATCCCTTGATCCTCATAAATCTTGGTGGTAGCTATAGGCTACTTTCCTAGACAATATGGACTTTCTAACTCCAACATCTTGGAAACTAAAGCATCTTGCAATATAATAGGAAGATGAAGTCCATCATGTGAGATAGCAAAGTTGGTCAAATATTTCAAATTGACACTATTTCTATTTAGCTTCAGTACAATAATCCTGCACTTATTCATTGCTTGGGGGGAGGGGGAGAATGACTATATTTTCTTGAATTCTTTACTCTAGGGATTCATAATGCTCAGACTGCACTGTTGTTTGAAGTAGTTTCCATCAAATCAATTCCACCTTCAACGTTAGTGATTTTCTTGTTGCATCTTCAGATCCAATTAAACCAATCATGCCTTTTCAATTAACTACAATTACCTTAATTAGATGAGAATAATAATAAAAAAAGGCAAAACAACTTCCAAAGTTAATCAAGTTAGTATACCCTTATTTATAGACTGAAATCAAGCCTTGCATGCTTTAGTTTAGCTTCCAACTTCATCACAAACCAACATCAAAGAGCTTTAAGAGAACAGTAGCAACATACAGTCAGCTCAGTTTTAAGAGGGAAACCCCAGAGCTATGGTTTATTCTCTGGAACCTGTTATTTATCCCTAGATAGGGAGCAGGCCTGAGACCTGCTGAGAGCAGTGATGTGGAAAAAAGAAGTTCACAGTATGAAGAAAAAGGGATTGATCACATGGGAAAATTATAGAAAGGTAGTCAGGGTATGTAGGGATGCATCAAGGAAAGCCAAGGCTCCCTTAGAATAAAATCTGGTCAAGGAAGTAAAATACAACAAAAAGGGATTCTTCAAATACATTACTGGCAAAAGGAAGAACAGGGAAAATGTAGGCCCAGCTCCTGCTGAATGAGAAGGGAGCTCTGATAACTAGGGATGCAGAGAAGGCAGAGGTACTGAATGCCTTCCTTGCCTCAGTGTTTACTGCTAGGACTGCCTCCCCTTCCCTCCCCCTCCCCCATGCCCCCTTTCCCCCTTCCTCAATCCCAGGAATCCCAGACCCTGGAAATAAGAAAGCCTGGAAGAAGAAGGACTCTAGGACTCTACACTGGTCAATGAGGATTGGGTTAGAGCTCATTTGAGAAAGCTGAATATACATAAATCCATGGCTATATTTTCTGGTTGCCAAAAAGGCCAATAGTATACTTGGGTGCATTGAGAAGGGTGTACTCAGAAGATCAAGGAAGGTTCTTCTCCCCCTCTATTCAGCCCTAGTTAGACCACATCTGGAATCTGGTGTACATGTCTAGGCTCCCCACTTCAACAGGGACTGGGAACTACTGAAGAAAGTTCAACAGAGAGCTACAAGGTTGATTAAGGGACAGGAGCGTCTCTCTTAGGAGGAAAGACTGAGAGGCCTGGGGCTGTTTAGTCTGGAGAAGAGAAGGCAGGGAGGGGACCTTATCAATATCTCTATATATCTGAAGGGTGGCTATCAGGAGGATAAAGCCAGTCTGTTTTCAGTGATACCCTGTGGTAGGATGAGGGGCAATAGATGTAAACTCAATCACAGAAAATTCCATCTCAGTATGACAAAAAATGGCACACATGCAATGGTGATGTTAGGTTCATAAGACCAAACTAAACCTGGACTGGAGGACAACCCCTAAATCACATGTGAAGCAGATATAAGAGGTGAGTCTCAATACCAACTAATTCAGTATAGGGATACAGTGAACTGCACTGGATTACTAGCTGGTAAAGACATAGCACAAGTTTTGGTGTATTTGAGCTGGTGAATTGGATGTGAGATTGTCTCTTTACCACAATAAACCTCATAAAGAATGAGAAGTAACATGAAATGTAATCCAAACTAATACACTAAACCTGCAATGCGTGTTTCTGTAACAATGCAGTGTTACAGGCTGGGGTCAGAGTGGCTGGAGAGAGAGCCCAGGCAGAAAGGGACGTGGGGGTACTGGCTGATAGTAGGCTGAACATGAGTCTGCAGGTGGACAAGAAGGCCAATGGCATCCGGGTCTGTATCAGGAGCAGTGTGGCCAGCAGGAGCAGGGAGGTAATTCTGCCCCTGTACTCAGCACTAGTTAGGCCACACCTTGAGTCCTGCGTCCAGTTCTGGGCTCCTCAATTTAGGAAAGATGTTGAGTTGTTGGAATGTGTCCATGGTGAAGTCACCATCACTGGAGGTGTTTAAGAAGAAACTGGATGGGGCACTTGGTGCCATAGTTTAGTTGGTTAGATGGTGCTGGGTAGTAGGTTGGACTCGATGATCTCAAAGTTCTTTTCAAACCTGGTTAATTCTTTTCTAATGATGGTGCATACTGATGTTGGCACGCATTCATCTTCCTTCAGTCAGTCCTTTTCTCATGTGTGGCTTTTGTCTCCTTCCTTTCCTGGAGAACATAAACAATTTCCTTTAAAGCACTGAAGCTGTCTGAAATCAAACAGATAAACAATGTTTCCCCACATCTTTTCGCCCAAGATCCTGTCCTTACAGCATGTTCCATTAGCAGATTTTATACCGCAGCTGGTAGGATAATAAAGCTGCAGAATTTTCAAAAGATTAATTTGTTACAGTTGAGATTAAAACAATTAGTTTTGTGCTACTATTGGCCCAACTAGTGTTTTGCAAGCATGTAATTTCCCTCCATCAAACATACTTGACAAAAAAGTGGATGAAAGACTGAAAATACATGCATGCCTTTATGAACGCTAATAAATGGGGAGAAACCCTTTGAAGAATGCATTCTATATTCCTGAAATATTTTCTCCATTCATGTGTGTAGAGAAATTTTGCCTGCCTTTTATTTTAAACATTTAGGGCTCACTAACAATTAATAGCAATTTATATCCCAATGCCAAGTACCATTTTTTTAATAACTCTTATTAAGTACAGTTATGTTTGAGTTTCTTCCATATTACTGTATTTTTAACTTGCAAGCATTTCTTGTAGAATGGGAAGAGGATGAAAATCACTCCTTACCTTAATCTGAATCAATTTGAAGCAATTCCAGAAGCCCATTCTTTGTAACTTTCTTAGAACTAGCTTATTAGAATTATTTTTATGCACTTATAATTCACTGAAATTAAAAATACAGTAAAAAAGAAAAACCCACCACATTATTAACTTCCATCAAGTTTTAACTTTTCTGAATAGATAAAGACTCCTCACAAGAATGGTTAGGAACTGATTTAGTAGCTCAGTCCTCACATGACATAAATCTAGAAAAATAAGATGGGGGAGGAGAATGGATTTAGATGCTTGCATTCTAGTGAAGGGATGGAAAGGATTTCTAGATAATTTCTGAGCTACAAATGTGGATGCTAAAAGGAGTTTATTTTGTAAATATATTATTTTTAATTATTTTTTTCCTCAGCTCATGTTATTTTGTTAAGTTGAACTAACAGCACTAGCTAAAGTTACTGTAAAAATTGCATCCAAATGTCTTCCATCAGCATTCAAGAATGAACTGTTCTGAGTAAAGATATCAACTCTAGCAAATTTGATGTTGATTTTGGATGGAAGACCAATGTTCCTGGAAAACTAGGTTGACAGCAACTTTGAAATAAGTGGGAATAAGACCTGGACAGGTTGGAGAGCTGAGCAGAGAGTAACCTTATGAAGTGCAACAAGTGCAAGTGTAGAGTCTTGAGGAATAACCCCACACTTCAGTACAGGTTAGAGAGTGACCTGCTAGAAAGTGTCTTCATGAGGAACCTGGGAGTGGTGGTGCATTAAAAAGAATATTTGCCATCAGTTCAAGGGAGGTTGTGCTGGTGTGGCTGGACCTGGATTCCCCAGTTCAAGGACAGAGAACTACTAGAGAAAGTCCAATAGCATGCCATAAGGATAATTAGGAGACTGGAACATCTTTCCTGCAAGGACAGGTTGACAGACCCGGGGCTTGTTACTCTGAAAAAGAGGAGAATGAGAGGGAATCTTATAAATGCCTATAAATATCTAGAGGGTGGAGCTCATGAGGATGGCACTGGGCTCGTCTGAATGGAACACAGTGATGGGACAAGGAGGCTGGGGGTGGGTGGGGGGAGAAGTTTGGAGTAGACAGTCTCCAGAGGTACCTTTCAACTAAAATCCTATGATTCTGTGATTCTAAGTCCAGTAAGTAACTCGGTGAAAGAAAAGGGACAAAGAGGTTGCTAATTGTAGGGGGTTTTTATGGCTCAGACACATTCTCTAAAAAAAATAAATCTCCCTGCCTCAAGCTAGATTTAATAATCCTAAAATCTACATTTTTCTTTCTTTTTTTATTCACTGTGTAGATGAAATGCATGGATTGTTTTCCTCCAAGGACATGTATATCATAGTTTCCATGGCACTCTTTGCTTAAAGTATAAAATGCGTTTGGCCACACTTCAAACAGCACTTCATGTATTTCATCTTCAGCCATTCTGAAAAATTAAGTGCATGAGGCTTGGTAATGATGAGGATGTTTTTGTATATCAGTCAGGTGGAAATTGGAAAGGTGAAATCAAGTGTACAGCTATTAGGATATGTGGTGGTGAGTAGATGTAATCAGGTTGATAAAATGTAACACCTCGGACCCTTTTCTGGGTCATTTAGAGATGAAAGAATGGCCCAGTGCAACACACGATAGATAATAAACTAGAGCACTTTGACTGATTTACAATAGCTAAAGATTAGAAATTGATTTTTTATTGTATTCTCTTTTTCTTTTTTTCCAATATTTATTTTTTTAGTGTCTGCCATTTAACACAGGCTGGGTGCCAAAACTGCCTTAGAAAGTCTGCTGTGCCAGATGTCACCCTTTTGCCCTTTTGCTCTGTCTGCAAATTTTCTTTTAAGAGCATTTGAAACTAAGTGAGCACACATTTTCCAGTAAAAGAGGCACTATGAGTAACACCTTTTGTGTTTTTGAATAACACCCACAAAGTTCAGAACACATTATAATCAACTACATCAACTATATATTTCAAAAAGGTTATTCTTAACTCTTAGATATGTGGAGTGTGTTTTAATTGTGTTTTGAGCTTCTTGTGTGCAAGAGGTCCGTTCTATTATTTCCAAAGGAGAAAACTTCTCCTGTTAGAATTCATTATGTGGGAAAAGGACTGATTTCCTAAGGTTTTATTCCTTAAACAGTGAATTTCTAGAATGCAGAAGTGTCCATTCTCAGGTTATACCAATGAATAAAAACATTTTATTTTAATTTAAATGAGACACATATAAACTCTTACTTTCTCATTTTTTCCCATTCTTCAAGTACCAGTAACTGTTCAGTCAGACCTTTAAAATAGGGAGTGGGCTCTCTCTTTGTAGAACAAAGAACTGTGACGTTTTCTTTGCATTTGAAAAAAATGTCTAAAAACTGTTGTGTATTTCACTGCAGGGTAGACTTGGACTGATTTATTCTGGCCACAGAAAATGAGTGTTACATGTTCTTATAATAAAATCTGCAATAAAATAAACAAAGGGCAAAAATTCTCAGACAACATATCCACAGATTGGTTCTCTGAGATAAAGGAACTATAATTTGAATAAAGTATCCTGGTTATGTATGCAAATTCACAGACAAGGGGCTAGGAGCAACCCTTGGGAAAGAGATCTAGGGTTGATGGCAGGTTGAACATGGCTCAACAGTGTGACCTGGGAGCCAAAGGGACAATTGTGTCTTGGCATGCACCAAGCACAACATAGCAGGCCAGTCAAGAGAGGCAATTGTCCCACTCTACACTGAGCTGGTACACTGGGCACCTCAAGTACTGTGTGCAATTTTGGGTTCCTCATTAAGACATCCAAAGGTGAGTGATCAAGACAGTGAAAGGCCTTGAGGGCATGATTTGTGAGAAGCAATTGAGGTCTCTTGGCTTGTTCAACCTGGAGAAGAGAAGGTTGAGGGTTGAACTCATCACAGTCTACAACTTTCCCAGTGGGAGCAGTGGAGGGGGAGATGCTGGTCTATGCTCTCAGGTGACCAGCAGTAGAACACAAGGAAATGGAATGAAACCACATCAGGACAAGTTCAGAGTGGACTTTAGGAAAAGATTTTTCACTGTAAGAGTGCTCACTGGTACAGGCTCCCTAGTGAAGAGGTAATGGTACCAAACCTGTGAGAGTTCAAGGAGTGTCTGGACAATGCTCTTAGTCATGTGATTTAGTTTTGGTAATCCTGCAAGAAGCAGGTAGTTGAACTTGATGATCTTTGTATATCCCTTCCAACTCAAGATATTATATGATTTTATGCAAATATTGAAATACTCAGATAAAGCCACTATGGAATTGCTCATATTAAGTCATGGAGCCAATGATCTGAGCCATCAGTCCAGGCTCCCTTTATGCACAGTGGGGAGAAATAGTTAATTTAAGGACATACTTTATCTTAGATTAAAAAACAGAGCATAAAAATTATCCATAGAGCCATTTATTCACTAAAATGAAATTCACAGTGGCTAGTTTATGTGTAGACATCTACACAGCAAGGTTCAAAGTTATGTGTGAAGACATTGCTTCCTGCTTTGGAGCAGAAGTCAGCAGCACCACTGACCTGCTCACCAGTATCACCAATTGGGGTGTCAGGAAAACTTGATTGTTACACATGCATGTAATTGGGTTAAGAATGGTTTTGCATGTGTCAGCTTCTGGGTAAGTGTTGGAAAAAACAAATCATCACCCCTTCCTCTTCATGGAATGTATTATCATCCATTGATATAGAAAGGCGACATTACACTAATGCAAGATATAAAGCTCTATACTGAAGGTATCCATAAATGAAATTAATCCCACACAATGACAGGAAATCCTTCTGTACTGACAAAAGCAGAAACCTTAGTCTACTGAATAATAAAATATGTCATGTACAACCTCTGTTAATGAAATAAGAACCAGTGCAGAATGATGTCCAGTGAAAGGTCAATTACAGTATACCTGTAAGGGTTTCATCTAGGTATGTATAACTCTCATCTTGCTATTTCTGTTACTTTGATTTTTATATATATATATATATATATATACTTTTTTTTTTTTACATTACATTTTGGTGGATTTAAGAGAGCAGTAATATGTAGAATAGATATCAAAAGTTCTGTAATTTACACAGTATTTGAAGAGTGAGCCTGTTTCAAGGAAATAAAATAAAATTTATCTTCTAAATAGATTAGAATGCTAATTTTTTTTATGTAAAGGACATGTTATTAAAGAAAGTATCTGTAAAACAATCTCCTTTTTTTTGCAACCACTTAAGATAAAAATGATCAGCAAGGAAATATTGTAGAATCCTTGACTTATTTAAATTCATGTTTATCTATATGTCAGCACTCATTTTCACAGTTGGTCAAAAATATTTGTGACAAGGTTTTGAAAGTTTTCAGTGAACTGTGCTTTCAAAGTGGATGTGATGATTAGCTCTTGGAACTCATGTTTTGAATAATGAAAAGCAGTTTAGTAGGGTAAGGTCTCCCCTGAGCCTCCTCTTCCCCAGGCTAAGCAATCCCAGCTCCCTCAGCCTCTCCTCATAGGGCTTGTGCTCCAACCCCCTCACCAGCTTTGTTGCCCTTCTCTGGACACATTCCAGCAAGTCAACATCTTTCCTAAACTGAGGGGCCCAGAACTGGACACAGTCACTAAAATGTAATTGTAAGCATTAATTTACCTGAACTTGTGGGTTTGTCCTATAATAATTAAATATAGTACAGTTTTCTTCAGTTATTTTGGGATGTGGACCTGTGATTTGAAATTCATGATAAAAAGGAAGATTAAACCAAATTTCCAAGCACAGAGTACCATCCTTCTAAGGCCTACATTATAATTTTTTTAAATGACTAATATTCCCAGTCAATAGTCCATAATTTGACAATTAGGTTGATAGAGATGTTCCTTATTTATGTTATTGTTCTATGGCAGGGGAAGAGGTGGGTTGTGGTGGTGGTTTAGTACTACATTTTTAAAATTCATTATTTTAATTACTAAAATGCTTTTTTTCTGAATTACTCTTTTAGAGCCCTGATGTCTTGATGAATTCCAAGGAAGCAAGTGTCAGAATATTGCTCACCTAAGGCACTGTTTCAGAAACACATTCTTATTGTACCTACCAAAAGAATGTTCCTTCTTACTCATTGTTCTATTGCCTTTCTTTATAGCATTAATAATTTTAAGCTGAAAATATTGTTCCCATTTTGGTAAACCACAGCTGAAGTTTAATTAAGCTTTTGTATCCCTGGTAGTAAGACACAAATCGAAAATAAAACACACACACAAAACAAACCCTTACAGCAGTTAGGAAGAAGAGAAGTGGGTGTTTTGGGAGATTTGAAAGAAAAGGAACTTTTTCAGCTATTTGACTAGTTGAATACTTATTTAACATCCAGCTCCAGTACATTAAATTTACAGTGCTCAGTTTCACATTGTGTTGTGTTCAGCTATATACCTTTAAAAAGCAAAGACCCCAATTCTTTAAATTTATTAAAAGCAATAGGATTAATTAGCAGGCCAGACATAAGTAGTGTGTAATGTAATCAAATGTTGGTTTACCAGGGAACTATAGATTACTTTATGTTATTTATATACTTTAACAGCACAGTATATTACATATACTTTACATATACCGAAACACATATTCAAACATATGCAGTTGGAAGATACCAAAAAGCCTTTTCTCTAAATTAACAGCTGATAAAAAGGAAATGTTATCATACCATGCTGGGATTTTGTTTTGCCAAAGATACAGATGTGGTATTTAGGCTGAAGCTTGTCAGTGATCCACCTTCGGTATATGAACTTTTTAAGCTTAATCCATATGAGACGTCACACAGTGATGCAGAATCAATCTAAATTAGAACACAAGCCATCAGCATATTGACTGGTTGGCAATCTACTAGCATGACAATCTCACTCAAAAGACAGAGTTCTAAAGCTTCCACAATTTTAGTAAAAAATTACCACTGTGAAACAGTTTGCAAAGCCAACTGCATTTCTTTTGTTTTCAGAGACACAATTTGTTCTGCACATCCTTTTGGTTTTGTTATGGCTTGCTTTTTCTCCCTTTTCCAGAGTACCAAATATTATGTTTCAGCTAGGTTTAATCACGCGTCCTGAAATTAACAGAATGCTAAAAATGAGATGAATAATTTATTAATTCAGTGAGTATTCTTCATTGATTAACTATGCAACATCTACCAAAGACTTCATTTTCAATATCTACTTCCATAATATGTTTATTTGCATGACATACTGCAGAGAAACAAAACATACCTCAAATAATAACCTTCCATTTTTTATTCATGTTGTTATTAAGTCATGGTATGGAAAACTATCATCACATCAGGGACTTTTGGCATCAGTGATATTCTCAAATTCCCTGCCTAATTTTGTAGATACCTACTCTTCCATTTGAAGATTACCACAGAATATATAGGTCTCACAAAAAAAACCTCTCTACCATCATCTCAAGAACACATCTCAACATCTCAAGGGCTTCATCTACTCATATTACCTCCTGACAGAAATTGTTAGAAAACATAGCTGGAAACATAGCTGGGAAATATGAAGTTGGCAGTGGTGCTGATGATGTTTCAGCCTCACTTAAGTCATCAGGAATGTGGCCCAACTATCCCTGTCAAAAGGAGTTTGAACATCCACTCCAGGGAATGGCCTTAATGGGCAACTACATGATCTGCATAAGCAATACTCTGTCTGTCCTTCCTGTTGTGGGTGTTACACTTTAAAAGGAGGATACATCAATATACAAGGAGAGATCATGAGTGAATTATTTCATAGACTGGTTGTAATAGCTTTGCTGGGAACAACAGATTTAAGTCAAAGTTGCTGCTTTGGTGGATATGGTGTATGTAATTACAAACAGTTATTTGACTGCATGTCCCTGTGTGTTAAATGTATCTCAGTTTGAGTCACAGCATTTTCCTTGTCACTTCCAACTACTTCATTCCTCTCAATATAATAGTTGTTGACAATTTTCTATACTGACTGTAGACCTGAAGACCTATATGTTCTGTATTCACTGTAAAGTCAACACTGGAATTTCAGCAGGATGCATAGCAATGTTTAACATTATGAATGCCAACATTGCCAATATAATCTCCACTTAGTAAATCAGTTCTGAAGTGATTAGTGCCACAACACTTATGCCCAATATGCATCATAGCAGAACCAGAGGCCCTGCATCTTTATGTCTTTGATAATGACCCTGAAGATGACCAGCAGTAGTGCAAAGCTGCAGAGACTTCAGTGAGGAAAGTGGAGGTTTTAAAGCAGAAAAGAACCCAAACTGTAGCAAGTAAAATAATTAAACATATCTCACGGCTAATCTGAATGCCAGTTGTGGGTGGGGTTCATCTCCCACACTGAATACTCTATCAGAGAACACACTTAATACTTTTAATACTTTTTCTTCTCCATTTTTCCTCTCCAGTTTTACAGGGAAACTGGAGTGATCCTGGAATCTGATTTATGAGCCTTTTGAAGTCCAGCAGTCACCATGAATAAACTTCCACCACATAAGCAATGCTTCTCTCCTATTCTTCCTTTGCAAGTTTTACTGGACCTCATGAAACTATTCAAGGCAAAACAGTCCATAGATCTCAAAATATTTAAAAGTTTGCAGTATGATTTTACACTATGTCTACTTGGAATATGTTGAAAACTGGGAAGCATTGATTAAAATTCTTCAAATTTCATAGCTGAATACAATGAACATTTAAAATTTTTCACTAACACCCCCCCTGAAACTCCAGAAATTGAAGAAAACAAGGAATTTAAACCTTATCCACTCAGTTTTAACTTGTGCAATAATTAATTTTTAAGGGTCTTTTACTTTGACCTAAATTTCTCTTCCAAAATTAATTTAAGAAATACTTAGAAAAAATAATTTCCAAAAGCTTACATTTTAACTAATTACTGTTTTGATTTGACACTTTGAACATCATAGTAGTCAAAGATAATGTGTTGATAGAGAAGTTTTGAAATAATATTTGCTGAGGATTTTGAAATATTTTCATTTGTAAATTTTATTGGTAAATGCACCATATGAAATGAAATTAGTTTTACCTAGCTGTGATGGGTTATGCCTATCCTGAAAGCAGTGGGGTGAGGACTTGTGAGAGCTTTGCCCTCCCTGCAGGGGTCTTTCCCCCTGGGAAACTGAGGTAGGCTTCTCTACTCCCCCTCCCTGTCCAGCAAGGTTATAAAAAGGACACTGCAGCCATTAGCTCTCTGGGCCCCTGCCTTTGCCTGGACGAGGACTGCCACTGGCTCCTTGCTTCCCTGCCACGTGGTCCTCCTTGCTACATCTCCACCTTTGCGTCTTTGCAAAGGACTGGTTTTGTTTTTTTTTTTCCTTCCATCCATCCTTGTTCCTTCCAAGCCAAATCCAAATTATTTCTTGGTGGATTTGCTCCTTCCCTTTCTTTTTCCTCTCTATTGGGAAAGAAGAATTGGGGAGGAATTCTCAGCCTTGCCCCCCTCTGAGCTCTTAAGTCCCAGTTAAGGCTCAAACCACCACACTAGCAAATTTTCTAAATAAGGTCCCAATGTGTTCTATTCATAGTACAAAGATAAATATTTAAGATATCTTTTGACTTTAAAAAATACTTCCACTTCTACATTTAATGTTTAATATCACTAAAGCAATATAAGCTTAACCATCTGTTGCAATTATTCATATATTCCTTTGGTAAATAACAACAATAGTTATGAGCGATATTAACAAAACTTTTGAGAAATGCAACCACATTTACTGTATACCTACCAGTCAATAAATCTGACTATTTCACGCTGAGCTCTGGAAAAGCAATCCTGCCATAACACCGCCAGCATTGTTGCTAAGCTTTGTACTGATGCTGAGTGTTGGCTGGCAACTTCCTACGAAAAGGGTATGCTGTGAGTAAGAAGTTTCTTAATAAACTCCAGAGACATGAAGACTTCCATATTATGAGCTAGACAAGTTTACTTGATAAATTATTTAGAATAAAAGCACCCAAATTTAGCCACAGAAAAATATTCCTAAATAAGAAGGATCACTAAAGAATCCAGTGACAAGAACAAAGCTGTCAGTAGTGTACAGTGTACTTCACTTTATCTTAGATTAAACTAAGGAGTAGAATAAGTGACAGACAATACAGAATGGCATCTCAGTGTAGGTACACTAGAGAAAGAACACTGACTATTTCTTCATAATAAATTTGGACCTATAATATCACAATGTTTCTGTCTCTAATATGATTTCTGACTGAGATCAGGCTACCTGGAAGTCCTATACAGAAACTAATGACAGGTCATTTTTTAGAAAGAAGGAAATAAAGTTTGGAATCCTCTGAAAATAGGTACCTCTAACTTGCCTGCCTGACTTTGACTTTGCCATTTGGTTAAGTGAGTTTCGCAGAAGTAGCTTAGGCAGTCTGAAACTGACCGATGCAATCTTCAAGTGCAGATTACATGCCGTGGCAGAATGTGTCTCTCCTCTTGCCTGGCATTAGTCATCTCCACACTAATACTGAGGGTTTGCCTACATGGTGTGAAGCTGGATTAATTTAGCAGCAAACATGGTCTGAAAGCAATTCTTGTGCTATAATATAGATAAAAGATGAAAGAGTAGCAATATTTGTCACCACTGGAGATGTGGAGGTTTTCAGAAAAGTAAGTGTCAGGAATAAATTAAGAAAGTTCAAGATTTCCCATGAGATACACTCAGAAGACTCCAAGATATCCAACTATAACTGTGATATGAGATCAAATGTGAACTGGATTCCAGCTGCAATGTATTTTTTACCTGCTTACCAACAATAACAAAGGAAATCAGAACAAATTTATTCAGAGCAAATACATTAGTGATTTTAAATGCCAAAAGGATGTTATAGTAGAGTCAGATAAAAAAAGGGGGTGTTGGAACCAGACAGTAAAGATCTTCCAGGAATTTAAATTGTTGATGACATTTTATAGTAATAGAAATGGAGGTAAATGAAGAAGCAATCCAGAACCACAATACAAACTGAAATGTCTGCTAAACATGTTCCAGTAAGTGGCTACATGCTGACAAGCTGAAACTTTTTTGGTTATATTGGCACCTAGAGAAACTGTAAACTGAGGCACATCATAATAAATTAATTCTATAACTTACAGGAATGTTAATTTTTTTCCCCACAGCCTACCCATCTATCACATTAAAAAGCATCAGGAAAAAGCCACTGCTGAGTTCTCTAACTCATCCTACAGTGAAACAATGTATAAGTAAGTCAAAGAAAAGTGCTGTGACCAGATGACACATTGCAGATCAAAAAATAATAACAGAAGCAATGTCCAAATCGAGCTTCTGTAGCACAGGAGATAAATTTTATCCATGTGGAACAGTTGTTATGCATCTCTCCAGAAGGCCCCAAACAATCCAAAAACACTTTGATGTGAAGCTGCTCCATTCATTAAAACAGTTCATACTCTAGAATGTAGGATCCAATGCTAAAGGCAGCTGTCACCTACCACAAGAAAGCCTTAACCAGAAATGTAGGAGCTGACACTGAGACAAGCAAATATTTGATGCTTAAAATAAAACAATATGCAGAGAACAAGCCAGAAAGTTATGACTACAGGCAGTGAATTTGTTGAACACATATATTGAGCAGTACAAAATGCACAACTGCTCAAACAACATAAAACTCTAACTCATCAAATGGGGCAAAAGTGAGAGCAAAGTCAGTGGTTGTAACTCAAACAGTAAATTGTAGGACATATCAGTAAGTAGTTTGGTAAATACAAAGAACTGTTGGGCCTGATGAAATAGGCTACTGATAAAAGGCCATATCCATATGATACTACGTTTACTAATCACTTCTTGCCTCATCAAATCAGGCAACTCCTAATGGAAAATATAAGATAATTAAAGATATTGCTAAAATAAGAAGCTAACATGGAAGAAGGAAACCAGAATGAAAGGGGACACCAAAAAAAGAGTCTTACATGCACATAGCCTGAACTCTACCTGCAGTTTTCACTACACTGTAGAGATTTCTATAACAAACATACCCAGTTCTAAAAATAATGTAGAAACACAAGGTAGGGCACAGTCTAGTACCTGCTTTCTGCTAATAAGTAAACAAAACAACAAAAATAAGCACCAAACCTTAAAGGAGCTCTGAAAGGCTTAGTGTGAATGGTATGGACATAAACAGAAGATGAAGCAAGCTTAACTTAGTTTGTAGTTAAGCTATTATTGCAGTATAATAATCAATGCTATATATTTTTATACCACAAAGGTATTTGCAGGTTCCTGTGGTGATCAGAGAAAAGAACAGCATCATCCCAAGAATGTCAAAATTTAGATGGTCTAACAGCAAAGTATTTCAACATGCATTTCAGGTAAAGCCATTAAAGAATCCCCCCTCTTATATTTCTATATGAGGAACAGTCATAGGGGAGAATTACATCACCTGTAACCAAAGCAGTTACTGCAGTCAATGAGCATTTGGATATTCCCTGGCATCTGCACTATGTAAATCTCAAGACACTCCCATTTGTTTAAGTTAATGTGTGTGCAATTACAGTGAGGAGATAGTCATGCTTAAATTTTCCTTTTTAAGCAAGGTTCATTAGGACTGGTTAGAAGAATGTGAAATTATAAACTTGTGGGTGTTAGACAATAGAAATAATTTTCAATCTCTCAGCAGCAGCTTGGAAATAACAATTTCTGCAATATCCAGTCATGTCAAATAATCTACCATCCATAAAAAAACACAGCACTGCATGCAAGCTAATGAGGAATGCTGAATCTGGGAACAAGTAAACCTGTCAGCTAAACATCACATGACAGACATGAAAGGTACAATGCTCTCCGACACAGAGCAAATGCTCTGTAGCTTTTAATATACTCCCGTCAGATGGATTTGGTCAATTAAGTAGAAAAAATGGTCAAAAGCCTTCACAAATTTTGCTGGTTCCTGGATTGGAGCTTCTCTAGTGGAAAGTTCAAATAGTCAGTTTGCTACTTGTTCATCACATAATCAAGCTCTATAAAAGCACCTCTCCTGTGAAGGCAGAGTTTGGGCTATTCAGTCAGAAGAGAAGGCTCCTAGGAGACCTTATTGTGGCCTTCTAGTACCTGAGGGGGGCTACAAGAAAGCTGGTGAGGGACTTTTTAGGGTGTCAGGTAATGATAGGACTAGGGGGAATGGACAAAAATTAGAAATGCATAGATTCAGATTGGATGTTAGAAAGAAGTTCTTCACTGTGAGGGTGGTGAGATGCTGAAAAGGTTGACCAGGGAGGTGGTGGAAGCCCCATCCCTGGAGGTTTTTAAGGTCAGGCTGGATGTGGCTCTGGGCAACCTGGTGTAGTGAGAGGTGTCCCTGCCCATGGCAGGAGGGTTGGAATTAGGTGATGCTTGAGGTTCCTTTCAAATCTAACAATTCTATGATTCTATGATTCCAAAAGAGTTTCAGGGCTTGTGTCAATTAAAAAAAAATAAATGCTTAAAGCTGTCAATATTGCCTGACTCCAGGAAATGAAGAAAAAGTTGGTTCTTGATGACCACTTCTGGAAGCCATGCCTCAGGAGAAGTGGACTACTTAGCAGCTACAGGCTTTTTGACAAGTAAAAATGTTTACAAAGTGGAACCTACCCACCACAGTTTATATCGGAAAGAATACTTCTGAAATAATGTAACTATATCTTATGAAAATACTATGCAACCTTGAGGCAACTTATGCAATAGCATGTAACCTTGAGCAGCCCACCAAAGTTACTCTATCACTCCCTTCTTACAAGGCCAGGGGAGAGGGAAAATATAACCATTGGCCTATAATCAAGATAGAAGCCATTTAATAGGATGAAAAGTGAAAACAAAGGTCACGTGCTGAAGCAAGAGCAAACAAAGATGTTATTCTCTACTTCCCATCAACAGACAATGTTCAGTCAATTCCCAGGAAGCAGGGCTTCAATACGCATAGCAGTTGCTCTGGAGACAGGTGCCATCAATGAATGTCCTCACACTTCCTTCTTTCAGTTAGCTTTTACAGCTGAGCTCACATCACTTGGCATGGAACACTCCTTTGGTCAGTTTGGGTCAGCTGGTCCAGCTGTGTCCCCTCCCAAGATCTTGCCCATCCCTTGGTCTGCTATTGGGGAGGGATTGCCAGAAAAGCACAGCCTTGGTGCTTGGCTCAGCAGCAGCCAAAACGATGGTGCATTATCAACACCCAGCTACATCACTGCAAAACATAGCACAAAGAGAGATGCTCTGGGAAGAATTAGCTCCGGCTCAGCCAAACTCAATACATACCTGCAGGTCTTGCAAAATGACAGCATCCCAAGCCTAAGTCTGATTTTATGTTTTGCCTGAACATACACAGTGCTTGATGTGGGAACAAATGTGATTTGGAGATATGGAGGCTGGCTGAGAGCTGAGAAGGAGGCTACCCTCTCTGACTCTGTACAAGAATTGCTTTCTAAAGAAGTATTGTATAAGGCAATCTAAAATCATGCACTGTAATATCAGAATAAGCCATAGCACAGCTTAAAATGAAACTTATAAAACGGAAAAACAGAGATGGTCTAACATACCTTGAGGTGGTTTCCTTCCTAAAACAATACCACATGCATGAAAATGAAAGATTTTTGGGAAATGTCATCTGTTCTTCCCTTGCATTGGTGAGAAAAATAAGAAAATGAATAATCAAAGGCTATCCTTGTCTATGTCTGTGTCATTGCAGACGGGTACAAATTGAGCCTTTCTAACTAGATTAGGCAGGAGAGCAACCTGAGGCAGATCTGGCTTTCCCAGATTGTCCTGGGGTAAAGCTGTGACACTCGAGAAGCCAGATATGGCAGCAGAAAGATGTGATTTTATTGGAATGAAGGTTAGGTGATTGCTCCAGTTAGTCCATTTTCAGTTACAATGTTTTAACCACTTTGCATAATGAAGGAAATAAGCATTTCTGCCTAGTCCCTAGATTGAATCAAGCCATTCTTCTGTGAGTCATTCAGTTCTACAGAATAACTTAATCTCATACAGAAGAATATTATTAAAATTGCTTTTACGTAGCCTTTTCATTTCTGGGAGTGGAGAATAGAAGAGGAAGACACTATAAGAAAGATTGTTTGTAAGTTCTGTCTTTTTACTTTTGTCTTACCAGAGGAAGGAAGTATTCAAAACTAAGGAAAACCAAATCTATGTTGAGTTTTGTATATCATCACTGAACTCAGATTATCCTGTCTTGCCATGCAAAAATATAGAATTCAATGAAATAAGGATGAAAAGGATTAACTGTTTTGAATCTTGCATGTGTATACTGTGATTTCTGTCTACTGAGATTCCAAGTTGAGGAATTATTAGTTGCCTGATGCTTTCAAACAGGGTTGGCAATCATGGATCATACATTAGACTATGTTATGTAGGAAAAATTTATCTAAAGGATGTAAACCGATATGGCAGAATATTAATATTAAGAAATAGTAAGATAAACCATTGGGAAGCAAAAGTGCTGACTGTTTTCCTTCAAACACCTTAATCAACTTGTAATGAATCATTGAAGTTCATGCATCAGTCATGTTAAGAATTAATCAGATTGGTGAAATTCAAATTTTCTTAATTCAATGAGAATAAATTGCATTTCCTCAGCATTTTAGATGCAAAATCATAGGACAAGCTATAAAACTTTTTTTTTTTCTGTTTAGGTGAACCATGATAGCATTATGCATGGCATGAAAACACCATTTAGGGTAGACTAAATGGAATTAGATTATAAATGCTTAAATAAAATAGGCAGAAGTAAATTTTTTCTGCAGGCTGTATCTCCTTACATTCAAAGGAGACACTGCACAGCATGTTATAGTGTTAGAGTGAAGAAAGATAAATATGCCAGCTGGGGAAACAAGCCCTGAAAAAGTCACAATATTAATATTCATGGCTAGAGAAAACATTTCTAAAAGAGAGTTTTACCTCATTAGCTACCTGTGTTTTCATGCTGCACATAATATTTCCATCAGAAAGATGCATCGGCACAAGCAGGAAAACATCCTGAGAGTCCTCACACATAACTTTTCCTGACAAGCTCTAATCCTTTTAGTTCCATGTAGAATGAGTTCTCAACACCCTTAGGATCACTGCGAACATTATTGAGGGAAAACCACCTAGCTTGCTGTGGGACAGGAAAGCAAGCTCATTTAGAACACTTTGGGAACAATGTAATTTAGTAGGTGTTTGTGTTAAATGAAGATCTGTGAAGCTGGCTTGCCAAAGATCTGGAGGAGGTCTTATGAAGATAAGACAGCTCTGTTTTGGCTAAAACTAATGAAGCAGGGCTCAAATGAAATAAACAGCCAAATTCAAAGTAGATTTTGAGGGCCAGGGTGCCTGAGTGAAGACCTTTGCCTAATTAACTTTAATATTAAAGTTGACACTCTTCAATATGCCAATGAGGAAAACTAAATACATGCTAAACACATATGACTGTTACTCAGCTTTCCTCCCAGATCATGCTAGATGTCATACAGGAAGCAGGGACGGCCTGAGCTAGGGTATAAAACCCACAACAGGGAGATATCTCATCCATGTACCACTGGCACCAGTATTAGCACCAGCAAGGGGGTGTGTAGTGTGGGCCAAAAGCAGAGGTACAGCATGGCCAGCACTATCACCTGCCACAGCAACATCTGCTGGGAGGGAAAAACAGAGATGAGTAGAGTCCATGGGCTGCTTTCCTATTCTTCCAAGACAGGGATACTTTTCTTGGTAAGATTTGTACCTTCAATATATGGCTTAACTTCTACTGTATTTCTATTAGAGCTACTGCAAAGGTCTGTGTCTCCAACTTTGTCAAATGTTACCCAGGATTTATTAACTTGAGATCATATTTGCTAGCATTTCTATTATATATTAGAGCTACTACAAAGGTTTGTGTCTCCAGCTTTGTCAAATGTTACCCAAGATTTATTAACTTGAGATCATCTTTGCTAGCATTTCTATTATACATTTCTATTATATATTAGAGCTACTACAAAGGTTTGCATCTCCAACTGTTTGATGCTACCCAGGATAACTTAACTCAAAATCATCTTGCAGTTAGTGCATTTATCACTGGCAATGCCAAATTTATGTATATGTTGCTTTGAAGAATTAAACCATTAAATTGCTTTAACTTTCTGAACTTGTGTCAGAGCAAGTCTCTATTGGGGCAGTTGAAAGAAGGCAAATTTTAATTTTGCCAGACAGTTCCAGTGACATGACAGAAAAGATGCATTAGTACAAGTCAGGAAAATACGCTAAGAGTCCTCACAGATAACATTTCCTGGGACAGTTCCTTCACAGCTGAAACACGGGATCATATGGAGGGAGTGATTTCCTTCATACCATTTGAACTTGGCCATCTTTCAAAACCAGGGATAAAGACTGAGTGAATTGCTCTGGCTCTTCCTCTTGATCCCATGATGACCCTGATTCAAATTCATTCTTTGCGAGACAAACTGCTTTCTTCGTATGTTTCTTTTTCCATACAGGAGTGACTGATACTGGCACAGGCTGGTTCTCATGTGCAGCTGCCATGCCTGCTGTTGTGGTCTGACTAGCCATGGTCTCTGCTGGTCTGCCTGTAGATCCAGAGACCTTCTCTTGCATTTAAGTGCTCTGAACAGTGATGAGAAGGGCTCAAAAGGCATGGGCCAGGCTCCAAGACAGTGCAGTGATTTCTGTCTCTCAGGATCTTCCAGGCTGACAACATACTTTTTCCAAATATTTTACCATTTTGTCAGGATTTTGTAATTGTTGGGAGGTGAAATTCCAAAACACAGGAGGTGGCCACCATCCTAGGCACTTGCTCATACTCTACCACACACCCTGCCACCCAAAATTATCCAGCATCAGGGCAGATCTACAGATGGTGTTCTTGGGAAAGACCTGGATCACTCTGGTCAAGACATGACCCCATCAATTGTGTGAAATTATGTCTAAGCCAAGTGACTATTGGAATAACTATAACATATTCTTACAATATACAGTACAGCCACATGTTAGCACTAATCCATCCTCCAGTGGTGATAAGTACCACCAGAAAGAGCACATCATAAGTTTTTATGTAATGTAACCAAAGCCAGGCCCCAGATGCCTGTGGAAAGCAAATGCATCAACATGGTAAACATACTATAGAAAGCAAACAAAACAAAACAGAACAAAACAACCCCCCCAAAAAAAATGAAACACAACTTATACAAAATTACTTTAAGAAGCCTTTATTGAATCTTCTCATTATGTCACCTTTCATTATTTCAAGCTGCATGTTGGGTCCTGGTTTAGGACAGCCAGCTCTCACAAGCAAGACCCCTGACACAGACTGGGAGAGAAGTAACACAAAACCAAGCCCTGCACAACCACCTTAGGCTATATCTCAGAAAAACACAGCAAAAGCAGAAGCAGTAGCCAGTAATAAAATGACCCTCCTACCTGCCAACCCTGTAACCACCCAGTGGAAAAGAGCAACACCCCAAACTGGAGCAGCAATTTGAAACAGGAAGCCTCCCATGTTACAATTGGAACCACAAGCCCTGTGATACTTTGCTCCAGCCAGCATTTCCAATTCAAAGCTGGCATGACATCAGTATGGTATTGAATGCACATCATCAGATTTGATTGGCTAAACCCATGACACTCAGTAAGAGTTATATTAATATAGCAAACTCATGAGCCTAAGCACTTCTTGTTACACCGAAGACCAATTTTTGGGGCCTCAGCAAAACATCCTTTGCATTTAGCTGCACCAGGGGAAGTTTAGGCTCGAGGTGAGGAGAAAGTTCTTCACCGAGAGTCATTTGTCATTGGAATGGGCTGCCCAGGGAGGTGGTGGAGTCACCGTCCCTAGACGTGTTCAAGAGGGGATTGGACGTGATACTTGGTGCCATGGTCTAGTCATGAGGTCTGTGGTGACAGGTTGGACTCAATGATCTTTGAGGTCTCTTCTAACCTTGGTGATACTGTGATATAATGGTTTGATAGTTGCCTATATTCCTCTGTTGTGTTGTCTCTATGTCATCTTTGCTGCTGCTCACTCACATATCAGTTAACAGCAAAAGCATCTACCTTACGTGAAATGTCCATCTATGGGCTTGGGTTTTTACATCCCTTCATCTTCTAAGTTTATAGGGTCTGATCTAGTAACTTCACAAAATGTGTAATGGTACAAAGAACTCATTCATTTACAAATATCTTTGAGGGATTCAGCTGAAAGACTTTCAACCTGCTTCAATAGATACTTAATAATGTGAAGCAGATCTTCAGCAAACAAGATCTATATTAATTATGTTCATCTACACAATACTCACTAGTTAAATGGAAAAGCTTTACTATAACTATTGATACAAATCAAACAAAACAGGGAGTTTTATTGAGTCTTCTGTTTTTCATCGCACTCAACTACAGGGAAGAAAATATGCTTTACAAATATATGCAGCTGCTAGCACTGCCTGAAAGATAAAATATAACATTTAAGAATAGTTTTGTAAGCACTGCTAATGCACACACTCTCACTGAAATTTTTTACTGCTTTACTCTCTGTAAAAGTTTGTTGGAGCACACATTTACCTCCCTGAATAATTGCAAATCAAAGTAGTGCTGAACACCAGCTCCCACAAAGTAAATTACCAGTTTGCATGCAGAGGACTTGGTCTACTGTTGCATTTCCCAGACCGCTTCCACTTCTCCTTTTAAAGGCATAACTATTCTCACTCTTTTAGTAATGAGACATTATTATACACTGTACACCATCATGCAGGAGGAGTGATTGAGTAGAACTGCTGGAGAGCAGAACACATCAACAGGCAGCCATTTACCTGTCCACTTTTGAAGTCTGTTAATCTTTTCATGTAATGGGAAAAGGTGTTTGCAATGTACTGCTAGTGCATATATACAACTTTTTCTCAGTCTCTATCAGTCACAAGCCTGTGTGCCTGCACATGGACATACACACACAAGCATCCTGTTTTTTGTTCAGCCTTGATTGTGACAGTTTTCAGCTGAAATTCTCCACAGTAGTTCTGCACTTACAGGCTTTTCAGGAGAAATTACTTTTGTACAAGATGAAAACTGCCAGAAATTATTGTCAGCTGACATCCACAGAATTTTCTGATATTATTCATTTTAAAGCCTTTATTGTGAAACCACTTACAGGACTTTGAAATGGAAAACCCCAGCCTTTACAGTTCTTGACTGCTTTTTATCTAGTCATTGGTCTCATTGGCATTTTCTGCTTAGAAATAAATTCTTTCATTAAGAGGGAATAGATTTTTTTAGCTGACTAGAATCTTTCAGACAATAATTTTATTGTACACCTTTATTCTAAGAAGTGAGTTTCTTAAATAACATCTATTTGCTCTCTGAAAGCATGCTAAGAGTCTTATACAATACACTCCATTAGCATGGAAATGGATTTTTTTGTGTGTAATTTACTTTTCTGCCACTGTATTACATTATAGCTGCAGTTATCAAACAGAGACTGAAAAAATCTTGTTGTATTTTGAAGTGTGAAAGATTCCAGCTGTTTTTTATTGTACTTCTAATGTTGTACTTTGTAATAAATATAAGTGCATACGTGTACCGATACACAAATACATTTAAGTGTTTCATATTTTAAACACATTGAAGAAATAAAAAGTTCAAATTTCATAAGAAGCATACAGATCTGTGAGCCCAACTGACAGTTTTCATCAGTATAACACATAAACATTAAGAATTGACATTACAGGAATGATGATAGAATAAAACAAGAGTAAGTATGGATGAGATTATTGTGTTCACCTGTAGCTATTTTTGTCTTAATATGAGTCTTTAAAAATATATATAATTAGAAACAATTGGCAGTAAGTGTATAGCTACATGACCAAACATGGTTATTTCTTCAGTGAGATTGCTGAAAATAATTCCCAATGCAAATTTAACTTCATATTATATAATGCTTGGTTCTAAGCTTAGAAAATTACACTAATATGGAAAAATACAAATGTGTTGAGGAAATAAAAAATACTAATTGGCCTTTTCCAGTGCTGATCTCTGATACTATGATGAAATCTAGAACACTAAATTTAGCTCAGAATATGACACATCAGTATGCCAACTCAGTTCTTCTTGCAGCTATTTTTCTGTGTCACATACTTCACATAAATCTAGGATGGTTTGATGACATCAAAGGAATGCATACTTATGAAGTTATTCCACTTCATGGCTAATGCAAACAACATTGCTGGAATCTTGTTGAGGTCCAGAAGTCATGGAGATAAACTGTACATATTCAGGAAACCAGACAGACCACGAGTGTGTTTGCAGAACATTTACTCTACCTCTAAACAAAATTAAGCATAGTGTTCTACTACTATGAGAAAAACAAACAAAAGCAACAACAACAACAAAATTATTCCCATGGTGCAGGTTGAATAGATCAATACTACCCTCTGTGTACAAATTAGGCTAACTACGCCAGAACCTCAGCAGACAAAAGGTGTGATTATACCAGGGCTCATGAGCAAAAGGCACCTAGGTGTTCAGCTGTCCTATGATGGAAGCATTTCCAGGTGTTGGAAGGTGGAAATGATCAGCCACTTGCTTCCCAGACTATAACACTGCACAGTTTAGCCTCATTGATTCACGTGCTGAGTTCTACATTTCTCCCCACTGGCTTTTCTGGCATTACTGTCAGCTGCTGTCAGGTTTCTGAAGGTATGTCCAAACTGGAACCATTCTTTTATGCCAATGGCTGTAATTTAGAGCCATCTACAAATTTGCTGATGTTGCATCTTCATCACCAATTTAGTCATCAATGAAGTTGTTAAACAGTATGAAACCTAGCAATGACATCAAAGCACACTGCTTGTTTACATCCATGAGATGCATGATTAGATCTTCCAAGCCCTCTTGAGCTTCTGTGCAATTCTTAAACCACTTAATAGTTTATAAATCTAGTTTGGTACGCTTCTTCCAGTTAGCCATTTCAGCCCAGTTCCCATGCCATCCTTATATTTCTGTTAGATTTAGGCATCTAAGTTGTATGCCTACTTGTGTAACAATTCTCACAGATTTTACTACCTGAGTCAATTTGCTGGTTAGTATTTTTAAATTATTGTATCATTTCTGTCAGACTCATAATCATCTCCAATCCTTAAATTTGTGATGGAAAACTGAAGTTATGGCATTTCTGTGTGAAATACTGCTGAAATAACTGTAGAAAAAAAAGATTTCATCTATATCCCAAGAAATTAGCGTCACTGAAGAGCTGTGGGTATAAACAATTCACTGCTTTAACTTGCCTCATACTGAGGGGGGCATACCTACCACACTTCATGCAGCAATTAAGACAAATGATAATTGCTTCCGAATTTTCCAGTAGCGAAGGCATTAGTTAGATATATGAGGATTAGAGTTTATGAGATACAGCTACTACCAGCAGACATGTGAAATATCTAAGGCAGAAGAGAATTCCAAACATCTGCTCTAACTGTAAACAAACATTTCAGTATTGAAGTTTCTTACATTAAGCAGGGCCTCAGGAATTTCCTTACTATTCACCTCTAAGGACAAGCTACTGCATAATATATCCTAAGGATAGGATTGCATAGGATTTAATAAAATCAGTCAGGCTCAATCTGTATGAAATGATCAGCATCTGGTAGGATGAAAGTGTCCCAGAATGGTCTGCCTTTGTTGACATTTCTGATATTGCTAATTCTGATACAGATGAAGCTGCTGTCTATACCTGGTGTTCATGCCACAGTTAATGCTTAGAAGATGGAACCATACATTAAAATGAGAAAAAACAGTTCAGTTCCCAAGACCTTGTAAAGCTGCCAAGGTCAGGAAGACCTCAAGTTGCATGCTGCAGCGACATTTGCATATATTAAAGGTGTATTCTATGGCAATTCTTATTTTTCAGTTTCTATTCACAGAAGGTTTTTCACAGAAGATGAAAAAAACTAACATAGCATTCCTACTGATCAATATTTTTCTTTGCTCCTTTTGCCCCTTTTAAAATTTAATTACCATTGAGCTTGTTAACCTGCAATCATACACAAATTGCTAAGGGAGAGAGAGGAACATAATGTTTGTGTGTGGTTCTCTAAGTAGTGCAGAATACCAGAAGCCATAGTGTACACCTTTCCAATTCAATTCTCTATGCAGCTGCAGACTCCTCAATGACATGTTTTGAGGTTTAGAAGGAGAATTATTTTACAAAGGAGAATGTTAAGTTTTCTTCTGACACAGAGCAGGATCATCAGAGACTTGGGTGGAATTAAGTCATCTCTATTAATCAGAACTAAAAAAGGATTAGACTAAGATCATCTCAAACATCTCTAAATCCAGTTACCTCATCCTTGTTTCCTCACCTTGCATTCCGAGATGGCTAGGTCTTCACCTATGTCTCTACCATTGTTGACACAGCATGGAAGGGCTCAGTAGCTTTACAGCTGTGCTGCTTTCTCTAATCAAATATCCCACTGGGACTCTCTGCTTTAGGCACCAACAATTCACGTCTAGAGATACCTACATCTGTTCTACCACCACAATTCCTGTCAAGATCCAAAGCAGCTTCACACCTATGCCTTCACACAGAAGTGGATTCATGATGGCAAGTTCAGCATGAACTCTTTTGTCTGAAGGTTAGGCAGTGGAGTGAAGAGCACCTGCAAGAGTGATTAAAAAAAAAAAAAAAATCTTTTGATAAACCTTTTGGCATATTCTTCACACCATATTCCACAGACGTAGCTGTGCAGCCTGTTGAGCAAAGGGCAGCAAGCAGCTCCAATAAATTCAGGCACTTCACAAAACAACTCCAAGATACTGAGTCTTTTCTTGAGTATAAATTTATAGTTAACTAACACTGCCTTAGGTAGCCTCTGGTGATTAAAATACATCCATACCACTTCAGTGTGGGGCACTGTAGTAGTCTGCAAATTCTAATATGGCTTCAATGCCTTTTTTTGCCATATACTCCACTGACTGTGAGTCCTACGCTATGCCTGACAAAGGCAAAAGCCTTCACCCGGCAATTTCTGCCAGAACTGGGTTTCTGTTTTTAGTATAGTCATGCCTAGAGACTGAGTAAGGCAGTGCTGATAATAGCCCTCTAGCAATAGCAGCAGGTGTTCACAGAAAGCACTGGAACAACCTTAGCAGTGTTGTAGTGGTGACAGTCAGAGAGGGTGGGGAGGCTCACACTTTGTAAGTGTTACTGCAGAAAGATATATAGCAAAGAGAGAAAATTTAATTTGTAAGATAAGGACTTGATAAGTAGACAAGGACAATATTAGCAAAAAGAGTGCATTCATTTGTGAAAGGCTTGAGGGCCAGCCTCGCTTCTTTAAATCGGCACATCTCCATGGGTTTCAAAGAAACCACATTGATTTACCTCTGTTGGGTACCTGGCTATTTCTACAGTAGAAGAAAGGCTTAATAAATATTACCGATTGTATTCTCACCCCTTATAAATTGTTACAGTTCCCTTGATATTAGTGGAACTACACTGGATTACAACAAAGGTCAGACTCAACTATACTGAGAGCATTAAGTGAGTGCTTACAGAAGTTTTTTGGTTCAGCTTCTCTTCATTCTCACTGAGTAAGGTGCTTTAAGGGTAAGGTGCTTAGCCTGCAAAAGACATTTTAGGATCTCTGCAGAGGTTTTGTGCAGAATAGATGTTATTATTTACTCATGCAAATGTAAATATACCTGTTCTGTCTAGACCTCCTTGGTGACTGAAGAAATTATTTGCATTTAGTTCATTGTGCTTGATGTGGAATTAAAGAAAAAAGGTAACAGCCAGTTTATCAAAGTGAAATTTGGTTACAGCTGCCAGATTCGGTAAGCTATATCAGCTGCTTAGTTTGAAAAAGCAGAAAAAGACTCTTTGCAGACATGTCTGGGCTCAAACATTCATCTCTTGTGACCTTATGTGAGCCTGAGCTGTACTGACACAATGGCATTTCTGCATCTCACTTCAGATACCTCTGCAAGATTTAGGATCATTTCTGTAAACTTATGAAAACTGCATGTTCTGCCTTGAGATATTACTTGACAAAGTCACTCATATATTGATTCCTGATGTTGCTGGTTTTAACAAGATAAGACTTCAAATCCATCTTCTGAATGTTACGCTGCCAAAGATTAAACAGCTGTCATGCCCATCCTTCCAAATTAGAGAAAGGAAAAAAAGCGTGTTGATGAATAAAGGAAGGTCTGTTTTAAGAAATAAGCAAAAAGTAAGACTTGTCATTTTCTATGTCAGTGCTAACATCTGAGGGTTTAGAGACCACTTCTGTCTGAAAAGAACAGAATGGAAAAACCCTGTATGTAGCATCACTATCTATAAAATTAGCAAAAGTTCCCTCAGAACAAATGAAGCACTTTATGCACTCTGCACAGAGGTGCAGGCTGCCATCTTACCTGTTCTTTTCCTCTGTTTTGAAAACAAGAATGTGTATTGGGTTTGCATGACAAGGTTTTAGTAACAGGATGGCTATGGGGGTGGGTTTTACGAGATGCTACTGAAAGATTCCCCTTTGACCAACAGAGTCAATGCCAGCTTGCTCTGAGATGGGACCATTGTTGGCCAAGGCTGAGCCTGTCAGAGGTGGTGGGTACTGCCCTTGGGGAAACAACAAAAATAAACAACAACAAAATCCCACCACCAAAACCAAACAAAACCAAACAAAACAAAAACCAAAAAAAAACCCCCACAAACAAAACCACACACACACAAACCCACCTGCCCTAGAACAGTTTGTAGTAAGAATTTGTGACAAAACAACCCTGCACCCTGCAGACACCAAAGTCAATGAGGAAGGAGGGTTAGGATGTCCTCCAGGTGCCTGTGCAGATTCCCCTGCAGCTTGTGGTGAAGACTGATGAGTCAGACTGTCTTCCTGAAACCCTTGGATCATGTGCTGGAGCAGGTGAATATACCCAAAGGAGGATGGGACCACATGAGAAACACACACTGGAGCAAACCACTGGCAGGGCTTCTGAATCTGTGGAGAAAGTAGCCCACATTGGAGCAAAGATACTATTGTGGATTCAGACAGGCTTTGACATCTATATTTTACCCTGGTTCAGTAAGAAAATACTTCACAAAGAGTGATTCTGAGACAGAAAACTGAGTACCTTTTACAAAAACAAACAAAACCAAAAACAAAACAACAAAAAAAAAAAAAAAAACACAAATCCAACAACCAACCAACTGACAAACTGTCTGAGTGAATGCAAGCATCCTGATCACACTTTTTATTGTCCAGTGCATTATCTCCTTCACTGGAGACATTCAAAACTTGCCTGGGTATGTTTTTGGGTCAGGTGATCCTGCTGTGGCAGGGGGATTGGACTAGATGATCTTTCCAAGTCCTTTCCAACCCCTAACATTCTGTGATTCTGTGATCTATTCTAGGTTTCAGAATCAGATTTGTCATCTGAATATTGACCAAATCTCAAGGAAGTTACAACCAAGATGCATCTTTGATTGTTTTTTAGAGTGCAGTCCAAGGTGGAACAACTTTAGCCCTAGGATCAGACACTGAGACGCAGAAAAGAAATGCATTTATTATATCTATGCTTTATGACAAAGATATATGTTCCATTTTCTACAATTTCTTCCAGGTATAAGAGAAATAAACTTTTAAGGGCTATGTAAGCATAAGTAACTATGTGATTATATATTGATGCTTTAGAAAGACTGTATGTGAAGTCACTGCATTAATAGCATCACTTAACCTCAACATGTTTTATTCTTGTACTTTAACCTTCAAATGTTTAGATTTAACATACCCATTTTTTTTCAAGTGTCTCTGAGGTCCTGCTATAGGTTTATTGTAGACACTGGGGAAGCTGTTATGACCTCTTTAAGTCATAAGGTAATTTTCTTCAGACTACATTATGCTGAACAAATTATTCTCTGTTTTAACATGAATAAGTTTAATAATTTCAGTGGTACTGCACTAAAACTAGAGTGCAACTTTTATAATTTAAACTGTAATTATCATTTCTTTAATATAAACTGAGATTAAAAATTCAAGGAAAGGTGAAATCTTTACATGTCTTGATTTATATTTTTCTCCCTACTGGTTGAAGCCTAGAGGAACACTTTAGAATATAATTATTTCGTAAGGCACTTGAAAATTTATATTGCTTGAACAGACAGCAACACATCTTTCCTCACTATAGAAAGCAATGCTGCAGTTTGCATTAATTAAAGTCTGATGCAGTTATGCATTTTATAATTTGTCTCATTGTGGTTCATGGAGTTTAAATTTCCATTGTTGTTCTGCATCCAAATGTACAAAACTCCCAAATAAAACAGTAGTCCTAGCATCCACTTGCTAAAGTTAAATAACATGAATTCAACTTCAGGACTAAATCTGTCCCTTCCCACATTAATATTCTAAGCAAGTAGCCAATATACAATAGAAAATAAACCCTCTGGAGTAGTCAAGAGTTCCAAGAGGGACTTGTAACAAACCTCCCATTTAAGACTATTACAGGGGAAACAAACTTTCCCATGTTGCCAGCCTATTAAAATCTGTACCTGTCTTTCAAAGTTTGCTTGTGAATTCTAGGATAAGAATGAGTCCACTTGGAAGGCACAGTACCTTGTGGATGTGTAACAGGCAAATCCCAAGACAGCCTGAGGGCTTCTGTGATTTGTGTGCTTTCTGATCTTGTTTTTTTATTATGTTCTAATATTCTTCTCTTACTCCACATGGAAGATTTTCTGGCTTAGTGTATGAGCAGTAATATCTGTGTCCCTCAAGGCCCCTGGAATGTAAAAAAATAGTAATAGTAATAGTAATAGTAGTAGTAGTAGTAGTAGTAGTAATAATAATAATAATAAATAGTTGCCATCTAAGTTTATCTTAAAATATAAGTTTATTTTGCATGCTTTAAGATTAGCCTTGAGTTCATCTTCCTCATGTTTCAGCCACCTAGCTCTGCATCTCTGTCTTTCTATCAAAAAAATGTGACGCTCCCTTCAGGCACATGAAGTGTGTGACTTTGCTGTTTCATCTGTGATATGATAATCAGAGCGTCAATGTCAGAGCTTTTACAGACCCGCTCAGCGTCTGTACTAGTTAGCATATTTTGCTACTTGACACTAGGTATTTGCTGAAAACAGCATAGGTGGAAATGAGTGAGACATTTACATAGCAATCTGTCCAAATCTTGAAGCCATAAAGCTATGACAACAGCTGCACAATATTCCCATTCAGAAACTAATTTTGCATTCACTCAGTGATTGATGCCATAATTTACCAAAGTATTGCTAGACACATTGATATATTTTGTGATATCATCAGCAATCACCACATTTCATTACCGAGATAACTAAAGTTGTTAGCAGCTTAGGTCACGTGTTATCAGTGAACAATACAAGGACTGTTACAAAGCTACCCTGTCCTGTGGGAAGCACAAATTCTGGGCTTTGTAGAAAAGCAATCAGTGTTCCATAAGATATCTGCAGGATATGAGTATTTTTGAATTTTTAGGTTTCAAGAATATGAACACCTGTTGATAACTGTCCTGAGATTTGTCCATCAGCATTTCATCATGCACAGTACTGGACCAAATATGAAGTCAAACAAAACAAAATAAACCAAAAATATTTCAGAAAATATGTTTGCTTAATGAGGCAAAAACCATCTTATATAACAGAACCAAATACTGCTGATCGACTCATCTGGGCAGCCAAATGGACTGTCCACAAATCAGAGCAATTTATGGTGTCAAAGACTTTAGAAAGATTATGAAAGATCACTTAAATGTTTTGATTTTCCTCAAAGTGATCAGGGTAGCAAAACAGTTTGTCATGACACAGTAAGAATGGATTTCTACAAATCTTTTGACTTCTCTGAAAATTCACTAGGCAAAAAATTTCACAGAACTGGCATGTGTCATTCCAGCAGCTGCTGAACTCTACCACTCATCTGTGACGATAAACTCACTTTTTCACAAGTCAACCAGCTGCATAGATGTTTTGTTTGGAAAAGTTCAAGGAAGGGACAGAGTGTGCATCTGCTTATTCATTCTAAACTAGTCCAGTTTAATTTCTGTCAAAACAGTGACTTTATTTTACTGCCAGTATTGCAAAATGTGTCATAAGTGCCTGAATTGTAAGCAAGCCATGACTTTGTGACCATTTGCAGGGCACTGATTAACAAGACTCCTGTGGGAAACTAACTTTATTAATCCAGTATTGATGCTTAGAACTACTATTCCCACAAAGAATGGAGAGAAGACACAATCCCAGGTTGGGGCTTGTAATGTCTAGAATGCTAAATGGGCAACAATCAAAGACAGTAATTAGAAATCCCAAATGTTTTGAACAGAACTTTGTCTATCAGGCTTTACTTCTAAATTGTATTAAATTGGGATAAGGAAAAGGACTTGGGGGTACTGGTGGACAAGAAGCTGGACATGATCCAACAATGCACACTTGCAGCCTAGAAGGCCAATCTCATTGTGGGATGCATCAAAAGAAGCATGGACAGCAGAATGACAGAAGTGATTCTACCTCTCTGGTGAGACCTCACCTGGTGTACTGTGTCCAGCTATGGGGTTCTCGGCACAAGAAGGAGATGGACTTGATGGAATGGGTCTAGAGGAGGGCCACAAAAAAGATCAGAATGTTGCCTTTCAGTACTTAAAAGGCTCTTAAAATATGGAGAGAGACTTTTCACTAGGGCCTGTAGCAGTAGTACAAAGAGTAATAATTTTAAACTAAAAAGGGTAGTTTTACAATATGTACAAAGAAGATGTTCTTTACTATTAGTGTGGTGAAACACTGGAACAGGTTGCTCAAAGAATTTGAACATGACCCATCTATGGAAGTGCTGAAGTCAAACTGGACAATGCTTAGAGCAGTCTGACCTAGTGAAAGCTGTCTCTGCCCATGGCCGGAAGATAGGACTAGATGATCTATAAAGGTCCTTTACAACTCACATCATTCTATAACTCTAAGATTCAGCTTTATCACAGAATCATACAATTATTAAGGTTAGAAAGACCTTTAAGATCATCAAGTCCAACCATAAAACAAATAGTACCATGATCACTAAAGCATGTCCTGAAGTGTTACGTCTACATGTTTTTTTGACATCTCCAAGGGTGGTAACTTCACCACTTCCCTGGGCACCTTGTTCCAATGCCTGACAGCTTTTTCCATAAAGAAATTTTTAGTAACATCTTATTTAAACCTCTACTGGTGCAAGTTGGGAACATTTCCTCTTACCTTGTCACTAGTTACCCTAGAGAAGAAACCAACACCCACCTCACTACAATCTCTTCTCAGACAGTTGTTAAAGAGCAATAAGGTCTATCCTCAGCCTCCTCCTCTCCAGACTAAACAATCCCAGTTTGCTCAGATACTTCTCATCAGACTTGTTCTCTAGACCCATCACCAGCTTTGTTGCCCTTTTCTGGACCTGCTCCATCACCTTTATGTCTCTCCTATGCTGCAGTGCCCAAAGCTGAATGTAGTACTCAGCTGTGCTTGGTTCAGGGACACAATCACTTCCCTAGTTTTGGTGGATGTACTATTTCTGATACAGGGTAAGATGTTATTGGCCTTCTTGGCCACATGGGCACAGTGCTGGCTCATGTTCATATGGCTGCCTACCAGCACCCAAAGGTTCTTTTCTGATAGGCAGCTTTTCAGCCATTCTGACCCAAGCCTGTAGTGCTGCCTGGGGTTGTTGTGAATAAAGTGCGGGACCTGACACTTGCCCTTGTTAAAGCTCATGGAACTGATCTTGATCCATTGATCCAATCTATCCAGATTCCTTCACAGAGCCTTCCTAGCCTCAAACAGATCAATGCTTGTGAGAGCCCAACTGTTCTATTGTCTCAGACAATAAAACTCTGTTTATGTGGGTTTTTTACCTGCAAGTATTTGCATATCTCTAACTTAGCAAGACAGATGAGGAATTTCTTTAGAATATTTATTTCATGGACATGATCATGAGCAGTAAGATTATTTTATTACTGTTGGTTCAATAAACATTTTTTATTATAAGTTTTAGCTGTGGTATAGTTATTCCATGTATTAAGAGTTTCTTTGTTACTCTTTTCTTTAAATATACTAACACATACAGGAATGTCATTGTTCAATAAACTAGGTATCATTTCTCCATAGAGAGATTTTTAAACTAAATACATAGATTTTCAGTTATTCATTTTGACAATCCAGTGACATTTCAGTGACAAAGGAAGTTAACATCATGAATATTTTTTTATGTGCCTCAAAATAGAGTCCACCATCCGTAATAGAGCACTGAGCATTGATTTTGAGCACTTGTAGCCCAGGGATACATATTTTTCAAAGAGACTACTTGGTCATGTTGAATAATTTCCTTTCTACCTACAGTATCTGATTTGCTTTAGAAGCACTTACAGCTCTGTCAGTAAAACTGAGATTGATTAGGACCACAGCATAAGAATACATAAGGCATGAAACCTTGTAATATACTGAGTCTTAACCCTTTTATCCTTTAAATTGTTTTCTTTCACTTAATTTGTTTTCATCTAGATAAAAATCAAATCAATCTATACAACACCTCTCTTAACCCCAGAGTCTCATTCTACTCTCCAATTAATTCCTTCTTCAACATTTTTTTCCAGCTGAGTCTTGAGTTAATTTAAACTTCTTGTTAGAGTTCAAATCTTTGACATGTTCCATATTTCAACAATGTGCTTATAGACTGACTTACAGATCAATGTCCTGTTTAACCATGTTCTATGACCTTTTGGTTCCAACCTAGTCACTGATTCAAATTCTCATTTTCTGACAAGAATTTTCTCTTCCTCTCAGAATTTAAATCATTTTACACCATTTCAGCTAGCCGCCATTCAATTCCAATTATAATTTACCTTAAAATAAAACCTAAACCAAACTCATTTTTGTACTTCTGTTGAATCATTTTGGCAAGGTGAGGAAAAATTGAAAATGTCGTGGGTTCAGATGAATCTGCTGATGAATATTCAATACCATGACAATGCCATGCCAGCTTTAAAACAAAACTGCTGGCTGGAGGTCACAAGGATGATTAGAGGGCTGGAGCACCTCTCCTATGAGGACAGACTGAGAGAGTTTGGATTATTCAGTCTGGGCTCTGAGGAGACATTATTGTGGCATTCCAGTACCTGAAGTGGGCTATAAGAAAGCTGGTGAGGGACTTTTTAGGGTGTCAGTTAATGATAGGTCTAGGGGTGTAATGGGTTGGGGCAGACCCCCTCCCCACCACAGGCAGAAATAACGACTCAGACAAACGGATTGCAAAAGTGATGAAAGTTTAAATAGAAAGCAGTGAAAGTTACATAAAACCCAAAGCGCAGTGACAAAGAAAGATCCCATCCCCACCTGAGGGTGCATGCAAAACCCCCAGGGCTCCTTCTTCCCCCTCCCTCTGCTGGGCTAGTCTCAGCTGGCCAGGCCTGAGACTGCCCATCCCCCTGTGGCCTTGGGCCTAATCAGGCCCATGGCCGGGAGATCTCTCCCCCAGTTACCAAGTCTCGGAGAGGGAAGGAAAGAGGAAGTGCCAGACCCCGCACTGGATCTTATAGTGGTGCAAAGAATTATGGTAGGAAATACACAATTTCCTGTGTCCATCCCTCTGGGCTGGACTTCTGGACACAGGAAGTGAATGCACCAGGGGGGCACCCAACTCAAACTACAACATGCCACCCCTGTATTTCATACCATAATCTTTGCACCCAAACACATCATCAGATCAGAAAACTTCTGATGACATGTCCGGCAGAGTCCATATCTTCATCTGGGCGTCCACTCAAACAGTCTCTCATTCAGGCTCAAGCATCAGTCCATTCCAGTTGTTCTTCCTCATGTGATGGAACCTCCCAGCGACGCAGTCCTTCTCCTGCAGCGTGAATTCCTTGTGGACTCCTTGGGACATCCTGGTCACCTGGAAATACCTCACAACTTCTCAGCCAAGCCTTTACTCTCCTATTCAGCGGCAAATTCTCCACCCCTGGGACAGGCCACTCGGAACAATCCGGCTCCACGACTGCCTTTTTCAATCCATCCAGGGTGCCGCAGCCAACCGCTTTCACGCGGACCAAAGCTACACGGATGCATGTCAGAGGCACTCCGCACCCCCCGGCTGGGCGCTCGCGTACCGAGGCAGGACAGCATCCGGCTGCACAACCTCCCCCCCCGGCAGAGGGAGGAGCTGCGCCACAGCCCGCTGAAGAAGCAGGGAGGCGGAGCCAGGTGCTCGGCGCCATTTTCGGAACACGTCCGAAAACACCAGGGAAAGATTTACAGCTGCCGCCGCCGCCTGAACGCAGCCCGGCTCGGGCGGTGCCGCCGCCGCCGCTTGAACGCGGCCCGGCCCGGCCCCCGCCGTCTCTGTCGCCGCGATGCAGAGTCCAAGTCCAGCAGTCGCTTGCCCGCTCGCCGCGGGTGTCCGCTCCCCGCAGCGGCCGCGGGCCGACCACGCTCTGCTTGCACCTGCCCCTCCTCCGCTCCCTGCCGCTCCGCAGAGAACGAGGAGAAGGCAGGTCTCGCCTTCTTAGGCTACTCGAGCATTCTTAAGCTACCCTGGGCAGAAAGTCACAGAAAGAACCACCCCTCGCTGTTCCCAAACAACAGGAGGGAATTCCATGCCATCAGCTACGCACCAGCTATCCTTCTGCAGTCCACAGGAGTTCACACAGTCGCCCCGGTAACACAAAACCTGAGCCCCAACTTTCCAAACCCAAACCGACGCCCAGAACTAAATTTAAACTCTCCATCCTTTGCAATCCGAGCTGCAGTTGGCCCCACGTTGGCGCGCCAAAAAATGTAATGGGTTGGGGCAGACCCCCTCCCCACCACAGGCAGAAATAACGACTCAGACAAACGGATTGCAAAAGTGATGAAAGTTTAAATAGAAAGCAGTGAAAGTTACATAAAACCCAAAGCGCAGTGACAAAGAAAGATCCCATCCCCACCTGAGGGTGCATGCAAAACCCCCAGGGCTCCTTCTTCCCCCTCCCTCTGCTGGGCTAGTCTCAGCTGGCCAGGCCTGAGACTGCCCATCCCCCTGTGGCCTTGGGCCTAATCAGGCCCATGGCCGGGAGATCTCTCCCCCAGTTACCAAGTCTCGGAGAGGGAAGGAAAGAGGAAGTGCCAGACCCCGCACTGGATCTTATAGTGGTGCAAAGAATTATGGTAGGAAATACACAATTTCCTGTGTCCATCCCTCTGGGCTGGACTTCTGGACACAGGAAGTGAATGCACCAGGGGGGCACCCAACTCAAACTACAACAAGGGGGAATGGAAATAAAATAGAAATGGGTAGATTAAGATTGGATGTTAGGAAGAAGTTCTTCACTGTGAGGGTGGTGAGACACTGGAACAGGTTGCCCAGGGAGGTGGTAGAAGCCCCAACCCTGGAGGTTTTTAAGCCCAGGCTGGATGTGGCTCTGGGCAACCTGAGGTGTCCCTGCCCATGGCAGGGGGGTTGGAACTAGATGATGCTTAGGTCCCTTCCAACTCTAACAATTCTATGATTCTATGATCATGGAGCTTGTAGTTCAGGTTATTAACATGAGAGGCTTCCAGTTGCTGGCTGTTTCTTCCATTTTGTGGTTTGGGGTGGTGGTCTTTTTCTGCTGGGCTGGTTGCGGGTTTGGGGGCTGGCTTCTGCTGCTGCTTCTTCTTTTGCTGTGCTTTTCCGTGACATAGGCTAAGGTAATACACGGTGTATTATTTCAATTGAATTCCTTATATCAACCACAGGGCTTATTTTGGTGTTACTTGCCTTCCCAGCCTGGGGCTGAGGGGAGATAACTTATGAGAGCAGGTCATTTAAAAACAGAACAGATGACAATTTAAAAAAACCCAAATAATCTGAAGCAGAAAAAGTAGATACACTGGAAGACACAATTTATCTTGCTTATGTAAGGTATTAATCAATGGATTTTTTTCCCCCCACTGAGTTCCAACTGTGCTGAGTCTCAGCTTGCTTAGCTACAAGTACCTCAGAGTTTATAACTTTGCAGCATTTGACTTTATGACACATTAGTACTGAGGTGAAGGACATCATGCAAGGTCCATTGCATTACTAGCTAATTAAGTTTTATTACATGGATACACAAGAATTACATTTTTAAATGCAGTAATATCTGAAAACACCAACATCATAAGAGGAAAAAAAAATGAACCAAAAAAACCCAAACCCACAAACAAATAAAAACAAACACAAAGGGAGTAAAAAAAAGAAAAAGAAAAAGAAAGGATAGTTTATAGTTTTACCTTGTTAATGATTATGATTATTTTCAAAAAGTTGAATTGCATAGGAACACACTTGGAAAACTCAAAAAAATGTTTTGAAGCCTATGAAAAAAATTACATTGTGGAAAAGGAAATTATCTGTGTAAGTAACTAGGCAGCAGATTGAAAATTAGGAACAGAAGAATGAAGTGTTGCCACCCGATTTGAGAATCATTTGCAAGTGCTGCCTCAGCTCTGGTTCCCCAAGTTTAGTAAAAGTGCCAGGCACTATTACCAGTTTAAACTTGTATGTGTGTGCATCTGTACATTATCAGCCTTGCTCATTTTCATTTTGGGTTTTCCATTTTGCAGGTCTTTAATAGCCTGCCCTCAGTAAAGGGTGCAACCAGTTGAGCAACAGCAGCTGAAGTCCATCTTGGCTGAAGAAAGAGTTAGCTTCTGAGTAAGCCCAAAGAAAAGCCAGAAAGTATAAAAATAGAAATAGGACTAAACTATCCAGAAAAATACAAATTATTCTCTTTCTTCTTCCATTATTTTGGTGGGCTTTTTTTGATCCTACAAGTTATTGTTTGTATCAGTATTTGTTAAATGTGTTCTTCAGAAGTTTCCCATTCTTCATTTATACACAGGTTGCATAGTTTGGCCTTCTTTATATCTTTTACCTAGAGTGCCTAAAAAGAGAATTCACAGATCTACCTTTGCAGACCAGATTTGTCTACTTCTGTGCTCTTCCACTAGTTTTTCTTGTGGGAGACTGTTTAAAATTGGCATAAGTAAAATAAAACATGTAGCTGTTTTCCCTCCATGATAATCCTGTGATCTGCCTTCATACGGACAGATGCATCATTCCTTGTTTATATTGTCAAATCTAGACTATCTTTAAGTCTTAATTCTATTACCCTTTCTTTATGCCAAATCACTCTCTGCTGGACCTTGAAATAGGTTCTCTGATTTTTACCAGCCTAATACAAATCATATTTTATTAAATGGGGATGGTAGATATGCTCTGTTAAATACAGTTTCTTATGTGTCATAATTAATTTAACTCTTCTCATAATTGTTAATTGGCATTTAACCTGAATATAGCAAATGCTTATGTGAATTTTCAGCATGATAATCTCTGAAAAATCAAAGAACAGACCAAAAAAATAATACTAACTAATAAAAAATGATTAATTTACTGAAATAAAAATAGAAATATCAGAAATATCCATTTATGCCATTTCTGGTTTGGTTTTTTTTTTTAATGATGCTGATTTCAACATTTTAAAATCTGAAATTTCCCCTAAAAAAGAATTTTGTCTGAAGTCCAGCAGAAGTGGATAAGAATAGATTTTTCTATTAACTGCAACAGTGTCTGGTTTTTTTTGACCTGAGTGCAGAAAAGGATTACATACTGTTCCCTTAGCTTGGGTATTAACATATTCTCATTGATTCCATTCACAAAAAAAAGAACAGAAAGCAAAAAATTCTTAGTTTAGTACCTGCTCTGCACTGTGAGGTACTCTACAGTTAGCATTGCAGTCATGTCATCACAAGTAATAAAACTTGTTCATGATATCTATCTAAATATTCTTCTCTGAGTTTCTATTTCAGTATCTGGAATTTATTTTGTTTTATAAGACAATCCTCTTGAAATGTCATATACTGCCATTGTAAAACTCACCTTAAATTCAGACAAGATAAACAGAATATAAAGGAAATAATCTCCAAAACTACAGCAACACTGTCTAAACTGCTTAGTCAAGATTAATACTGTACTTCCTCTTACAGACAAAAAATCCTTCGTCTTTATGTAATCCACTCTCTATTCTTCCTGTTGTGTTAATCTATTAGCATGGCAAAATTCCAGAAAGTCCATTTTTTGTTCCAGACACTTAAGTTACTTTCTCTCTATACTTGATTCATATTTACAACACCTTTATGTGTTGTACAGGTTTCTTGGTCACTATAGTGAGTTACTATGTTCACTGATATTTCTTTCTATTACAACAAGTTTATTAAGATAGAATTTTTTTGTGAAATAAATTTTCTTCTCCAACATTCCTCAATAATTTTCTCCTAGTTCATCTACTTCCTAAACCCACCATTTAGTAGTATTTTGCCTCTTTCAAGTAAATCTGTCCAGGCACTTACCTTTGTCAGGATTATAAAGTTTTCTGAGACCTCCTGAAAAAGGAGATATGTACATTCCTGAACTGTTGGATAATGTGCCAAAATGAAAAAGGAGATAGGAAATCTGGAAATCTCTTCATTACACTTTTTCCCCTCCCACTGATTTCTCATATACTTTTTTTTCACAGTGGTGATATTTAAAACTGTTTTCCTTTTATACATGAGATATACTTCTGTCTTGAAGAGCAATGGTCATAGTAAGACTATGAAAAATACGACAAATGAAATGAAGAAGAACCTAATACCAAACAATGTATTTGGTATGTTGATACACCACACTGCACCACACAGCAAGGGCAGAGACAGCATAATAGGAAGTTAATGAGCTAGCAAGTACATCTTCTATGGGTATCTCAAACGAAAGCACTAATCAAAATCAAACTTTTCTCCTAAGGTTTTAATCAAATAAATTAAAAATGCAGTTTTCACTGAGAATGTTAATTTTTCCAGGAAAAGATCTTTTTTTTTTTTTCATTTTCCAGAAGTTTCAGCTAAACTTGGGCTTTGGCTGATGAAATATTAATACACCTTATAAAAAGATAGCTTTACAAGTAATTAAAGCTAATACTTATAAATAGTTTCTGTAATATATTTCAGTGGATTTATATGAGATGTAATATGTGGAACAGAATGAGAGTAAAATTATGTGTGCATAGATACATTGGTTTGCCAGGGACTTGCCCAAAATTAAAAATCTGCTGACCAATGATATTCAATAGCATGTTTGTCAGTGGAAACAGCACATACCTAGTCTAAGACATGCAGGAAGAAGCTGGTATAAAAAACTTAGTTCCAAAAATTGAAGCAATAGTTATGAAATGTTGACTGACATGTATTTGTTAAGTGATCCCTGGTTATTCTTCTCAGTTCAATGGTACACATACATTCTGACTCTCACAGCTCATATTAAACAGATTTTTACTAGATATGGAGTTATGTATATTCCAGTGCAAATCCTTGGGGAAAATTCAGCTGCTCAAAGTCATTAAGTGTTTGAAATTCTAACTCAAGTTTCAACCACCAGAATAAATTAAACAGAGGGCAAATTGTCATAAGAAATATATGCATAATTTTAGAAAAATCATATTTAAAATGCACTTTATTAGGTAATAGCCTAATGCCATCCTGTACAAGGGAACTGTTCTATACAAATCTTCTCATTTTAGAGTTGAGAGCTATGTGTCAGCATTTTACATAATTGATCACACGTGCTGTGCCTGAGTTCCTAGTCACTATTTGCCAAGACTCTTCCTTCAACACTGTCATGTGGAGTGTTAAAAATGACAGTAGAAAATGCGGTTGCTTTAGGGTAAAAGATCTGAGAAGTACCATGATAAATATTTCTGGGCATTAGAAATAAGCATATGTAGAAGACTATCATTCTTACATTAATATTTTACTACATAATTTTCATTTGTCTGATCACTTTGGAGACACAATGACATAATATGTCAGTAGAGTTAAAATGTTTAGATCTCGGTTTGGAAAGTGGCTTGTATTTTCCAAAATATACTTTCAAATATTTCATTTCAATCACAAATCTACAATTCAAACTCCTTGTCAGAGTTACTTCATATGAGCAGACTAGCAAAACATAATTTGTTTAGCCAGTTTGCACTGGTGGGTGGCTTCTTTGGAAGGAATGGTGAGATTGGGATAGCAGGAGATATCATCCTTCACCAAACCACACAACTCTTTCAGTTACTGTTGCACTGAAATTGTGATTCCCTTGCCACCAAGGCTGCAATATCCAAATTTAAAGTCATATCTAATGAAGGTTGCTAGGTTGCTTTTACAAATGTAAATGTCTATAATCCAAGTTGAGGTTAAGACAACTGTAGGATTTGTCCTTTCATTCATGAACTGCCATGGTAAAGTTTAAATTAAGATTTCGTACTGATGTCAGGGTTTCCCAGCCCAGTGAAACTCTGTGAGCACATAGATTTGGTAATGAAGATAAGATATAATTTCCAAAATCACTGCTGAACACTAAAAAGAAATAAAGGGAGAGAGCACATGCAAAAAGCGTATTTTAACACTCTGCCTCTAATTTGCATGCTAGTTATAGCTAATTACTGCTAGAAATTACAGACTGGTAGAAATACAGAAGAGATATGGTAAATGGAAAAGACTAAATGAGAAGCTACACGTGGGTAAGGAAAAGACATCAGAAAGCCAAGACAAAGGATAAGTCAGTGAAATAGCTCTCCTCACAAACTTCAGCTACAGTGGGAGGTAAGCCATTCTCATTCTGGTGTGTTTCTGTCTTTGCCAACAAACAAAGGAAACTTGCTGTGTACATCAAACCTCCAAGTCCATCATATGTTACCCTTACATTGCCATGGCCGGCTGAGGGGGTTGCTGATGGGTGAGGACAGGGGCACATGGCACATGAGGTTGTGGGAGACTGGACTGTCATCCTCTTGGCCATGTACTAACTTCAAGCAGGAGCAACAAAGACTTTTATTTACTCATGGATCTTTGCAAGCAGCTGTAATTCCACTTAAAGTCCAGGAAGTTCAAAAGTTTTTTTACTTTTGCAAGAGATTTCCATTGGATAAGATGAACTATTCACTAGCCCATGATTCCAATACTGCAATTATTCTGCCTTGAAACATTTCAGCGTAACAGAACATGGTAGTCATCATGCTCAGTACATAGGTAGCAGGTATTTAGATAATTTACCTAAATATTGCTGCATTCATAGTCCCATTACTTTGTGATAATGTTAAACATGAGCTAAATATATGACATTTCTGTTGTGTATCTCTCTGAGGGACACAGAGGCAGCAGTTTCTAATGGAAAAATCAGGAAAAGCATGAATTCTTACCTGTTTTATATTCTGTGCTTAGGAAATAATGATCTTTGAATATGCACAACAGAACAACTAACAAGTCTGAAAGTAGGTCAAAAGTCATGTTTGTGACTTGTCATAAATATCTACATTTTCTTTAGGCCAGGAACAGAAAGCTTGTCATTTCTAACGTTGCAGGTTTTTTTCTCCTAAATAGAATGCTATCTGTATTAATTAAGGGAATGATACTGTTCCAGGTCAAGCATTGGCAGCTCTTATAATATGCTAAACCTTCGATAAGGCCCATCAATTTTGATTGCAACATAAGAGTGTAGATTTTCCCTTGGTAACTAATTAGTTTTATTCATACAGACACCTTTCATCCATGCAGATATAAATGAGCAAAACTCATCTTTGAGACCGTTGATAGGCTTAAGGCCATATTATTGTAAATAAACACTACTTCTCTGTTCAGTTTCTTCAATTTCCTTAATTGGCTCATGTTTAAAGAGCTCCACACCATCAGAGTTGTGTGTGTGCTTTGTTAATTAATTATCTATAATTTCAAAATTTGAAGTCTAGAAATATAGATTCATAGAATTGTTTCAGTTGGAAAAGACCTTTAAGATTGAGTTCAACCATTATCTAACTTTATCAAGTCTGGGTCTAAACCATGTCTCTTAGCACCACAGCTATGTGTCTTTTAAACCCCATGCAGGTATAGTGACTCAACCACCTCCCAGGGGAGCCTATTTCAACATTTGATAACCCTTTCAGGTGAGGAAGTTTCTTCTAATATGCAATCTAAACTGCCACTGGTGCAACCTGAGGGTGTGACTCTACCACCTCCCTGGGCAGCCCATTCACTTTTTCTATGAAGAATTTCTTCCCAACATCCAGCCTAAACCACAAAATTGTTTTAGAATCGTAGAATTGTTGGGGTTAGAGGGGAGCTCAAGGATCATCCAGTTCCAACCACCCTGCCATGGGAGAGGACACCTCACAATAGATCAGGCTGCCCAGAGCCACATCCAACCTGGCCTTAAATACTCCCAGGGATGAGGCATCTACCACCTCCCTGGGCAAACTGTTTCAGTGTCTCACCACCCTCATGGTGAAGAATTTCTTCCTACCATCCAGTCTGAATCTATCAATTTCTGGGTTTTTTTCCATTCCCCCTAGTCCACCCAGGTGACACCCTAAAAGTCCATCACCCGCCCTATTTTCCCCTCAAATCCCAGAGCACCTGGGCTCTATTGGAGTCTCCTCCCACCACAGGTGTGGCCACTTGGCCCTCCCAACCCACTCCCCTTTTTAATCCCCCCCAGGAAAGACAGAAGCCCCAAGCTGAGCCCATCTGGGCTGAGAGATCCTCTTCTCATCACCGGTGAGTCCTCATGGTGCACACCAGGTGATGGTGGTGGTGACAAAGGCCGGGGGGCCTGGTGGCCCCCCGGTTAAGTAGGAAGAGGGTTGATTGCCTCCCCCTCCCTTCCCCCCACCCCCTCCTGGGCCTCCTTACTGGGGCTGAGCTCCTCTGTGTGGTATTTGGCTGGTGAGGATCTTGCCCCCAGCTCTGGGATGGGTGCAAAAATGGTGGTGGTGGAGCAGGAGCTGTTTAGTTTCATGATATTATGCTAATTACACTATTTTTACCTGGAGGCCCCTTGAGTCTGCGCTCATCATCATTTTAATCCCTTTTATTCACACTGCAAGAGTAACTCACTCCCAGCATCTTTCCCACATGTAGAGCTCCATCCCACTTTTACTGAAACAAGTACCAGCACTCTTGCTGGCTTTACTGGACCAAGATCTAGAAGCTTCTCAGGGTCACAGATCTCTAGAGGACTATTTATGGCCTTTTTCTACAAGGCAGTAAATTGATTTTTCAGGATAAAAGAAAAACAACTGGGTGACTGGGCAGCAAAAGCAGAACAGCAGGATAGAGGTGTGGGCCCTGCCAAGAGGAGTACTGCCACAGGGAAGCATGGCTCCTATTACTGCTTCCTCCAACTAATTGTTCTGGTTCAGATCATCCATTGAGCTTTTCCATGGGAAAGTGCTGCACATTTCAGCATCTCAGTATCTTTCTTGAAGTGAGGGGCCCAGAACTGCACACAGTACTCCAGGTCTCCCCAGTGCTGAGTACAGGGGCAGAATTACATCCCTATTCAGATGTTTTCTTTGTGTAAAATGTGATGTAATCAACAGAGTACTGTAAAATCTGGATGATACATGCCAGTTAAAGCAAAACTTCTAAATCTTCTTTTCACCATTTCTGTGGGAAAAAAAATAATAAATAGATGTTTGGTGCAAATATTGTTTTTTCAAATTTTAGTAGTAATTTAAAAGTCATTGTATAGAATAGAGAATTAACCAGGTTGGAAAAGACCTTCGTGATCATCAAGTCCAACCTATCACCCAACACCATCTAATCAACTAAATCACGGCACCAAAAGCCCCATCCAGTCTCTTTTTGAACACTTCCACCACTTCCCTAGGCAGCCCATTCCAACGGCAAAGCACTTTTTCTGTGAAGAACTTCTTCCTAAAACCAAGCCTAAGCCTCCCCTGGTGCAGCTTGATACTGTGTCCTCTTGTTCTGGTGCTGGTTGCCTGCAAGAGGAGACCAACCCCCACCAGGCTACAACCACCTATCAGGTAGTTGTAGATGGCAATATAAGGTCTCCCCTGAGCCTCCTCTTCTCCAGGCAATTGTCTCCAATTGTGAACAATCTATCAAGAAACAAATCATCACTTGAGGAAATCTGCAGTTAACTGATTTTGTGGTATCAAAGGGAAGCTCAGGATTAATTTGTGTAATAAAATTCAAACAGAATTAGAAGATTATTTGGCCTTCATTTTGACTTCTCTAAGTGTGCTGGGTTACACCTATCCTGGGTGAGGGGGACTGAAAGAACCCATACCCCAGTAGACAAAAGCAACTTCATCCAGGTAGGCAGAGAGACTTGGTTTTCCCCTTCCTAGGAGGAGAGGTCCCCTGGGTCAAAAGTGGTCTATTCCACTCCCCATTCCTGTCCAGTAAGCCTCTAAAATGGGGAGACATCTTTTATTGCTTCCCCTCTCTTTCTGCCTTGCTGAGTCTAGAGAGATCAGCTGCTGCCGCTGCTTCTTGCACTGATCATGTGGTCAGGCCCTATTTTCCAAGCTGCATCCATGCTTTCTAAAGGACTGAATCCACTTGCATCCAGGGAAATACAAGGCCATCCAGGCTTGGTTTTGCGCATTTTCGTATTTATTCTTACCACTTACCTTTGTGAACCCTCTCTGTATTTTGTTAAAAATTTACCTCTCCTACTTCCAAACCTATTCCAGACTATTTTGTAAATTTACCTCCCCTTTCCCCTACCCCTTTTTATTCCTCCTTTTTTTTTTTTTTTTTTTTTTTTTTTCCCCTTCTTACTAGGGAAGGAGGAGGAATCACAGTCTGTTATCATTTGAGCTTTTAAATGCCAGTTAAAGCTCAAACCAGCATACTAAGTTTTTTGACAATAATCTGCTGTGCACAGCATTCAATGATATAAAAAGAAATCAATGCTTAGAGTCATAGACCTTAACTGAGACAACCAAAGGGTCTTTTAGAATTATTGAAAAGAGACTAGCACCTTCAGAAAGTTAATCAACCCATGCATATCCTGTGGCAAGTCTTTAAAACTATTAAGAAGAGCCCAGAGCATGAGTACAGCCTCAGTCTGGTTAAGTGAATCTGGGCTTGGAAGTCTTATGGAGGATTTAGAATACATAGAATAAACCAGGTTGGAAGAGACCTTCAAGATCACCGCGTCCAACCCATCAACCAATCCAACACCACCCAAACAACTAACCCGAGGCACCAAGCACCCCATCAAGTTTTCTCCTGAAAACCTCCAGTGATGGCGACTCCACCACCTCCCCAGGCAGCCCATTCCAATGGGCAATTTGATGTGCCTCCTGCATGAGGCAGCCTTAAAATAACCCTTTTAGATTCTAGATCCTACCATACGCATTGTGGGTTGGGTTTCTTTTCTGCTTGTAGGGCAGAACCATCTCCAAGGGGTGATTATTGTCATCTTTCAGGAGAGAAAACACACATTTCTGTTGTCAGAGAGTGTCAGCCTGCTTCAACTTGCTTCTATTTTCAGTCATAACTGTTCTGAAAATCAAGCCTTAAGGATCAACTGACCTCACTACTAGGCATTAAGTAATACTATTACAGATTCTACCAGGCATTTACAGACATTTTATTTCTCATTGTAGATATTCTTTTAAAAGTTTTATACTTTATCTTGCTCATACGTTAAAAGATTCTGTAGTTGAGAACTCTCTGACAAAAGGTATTTTGGCTTTCCTCTAGAACTCTGTTCCTCGTGGTTTTCTATTTTTTCATTAATATCATACTTATATACAATATCCACTGCTCTTCCCTCATGTACCAAATCAGTTATTTCTTTGAGAAGGCTATCCAGCTGGCTTCATCTTTTCAGGGTGAGGAAAGCCTTGAGTCTGAACATTGCTGCTTTGTAGGTGAATATACTAGTTATTCAGGTATCACATGGCTTTATCTCAAGATATATTCTAAAACTATACACAGCCCTGGGACCAGGATATAGTCCCAAGTGATGGATTCCAGTAGGCAGTCCTTCCTGGAACTGGTGTAGCAGTACAAAGGTGGTAGATCTGCTTTCAGTTTTGTCTCTGTCAGCTTAAGCTTCTCACCCTGCCCCTGTTTTGACTCTGGAACTCCAGAGTAATGAGTCTTCCTGCACATCTTTTAGGGACTCTGGGTGGCACAGGCAATGGAGTCTATTTCAAGGGCCAAGAATCTTAAACATTAGAACTTCATATATGTTGAATATAGTCACTAACTCTGCAGACATGTAGCACCTTGCCACCTGAAACTTTGTAATCTTTAACGCTGGACACAAAACAATGCAGTAATCATTAATGCTTACATAAGTACTTCTGACAATGTTTTATAAAGGTAATAGGTTTTCCTCCTTAAAGTACTGGAGTTTTCAGACACATATGGCAGGCCAAGCATCCCATAAACAGAAGCAGTCAATAACAAAATAGTTGCTCCTAACTTAACATAGGGAATAGTACAAGTAACCAGAAGCTAAGGATGAAAATTTCAGGCTTTATGGAGCTGCTTGCTATTTACAAACTGAGACTTTTCAGATGTAGTTCTGAAAGTGAGCATTAAACACTTCTACAGATAATGAGAACATTCAGTTCCATTAGAAAGGATGTAAGATAAGGAAGGAATTTAAACTTGCATGCCTCGAGGCATAGCACTTACTGTCTGAGGTCGGAAAGTAATTTCCCTTATAGTAGGTTATTCTAAACATCATAGGATGTATAACTTCTGACCCCTGTCAGGAACAGGTTACTGGAGAAATGGACTACTTACTAAACCCTCAAGATATTTCACATGAGATTTGGAAATTACCCATTTCTAATGAGGGAAGAATGCAGGAGAATAAAGGAAATGCATTTATTTAATTACAGGCTCATCAAAAGCAGGTTAAAAAGTTAAGTACTATAACCTGATCTTAGACCTTGAGGCACCACAGTCCTATAGAAAATTCAGGAACATTTGTGTGATCAGCTCGCATAATCAAAAGGAGAGATCTATAGAGAGCACTAAAAAAATGCTGCTATATATTTAATCTATTAATTGAAGTGTGTATAAGGAGGAAAAAATAAAAATGAGGGTGGTACATTTTAGTTCCCAAAGGATGTAAAATACAATTTTGACATTTAATAGAAGGATATGAGAAAAGGTTAGATGTTAAATAAAATGCTGAGACATTTGTGTGTGGGATGAGGAAAGCACATGATGTGGTGCGTCACTGTACTTCCAACAAGTTATCACAAATTAAGCAATTTTCTTAATTAAGGATTTTTGTCACTATATGATCAGGATAACCTGATATTGAAATGCAGATGCTGTTGTTTTTCAGATGTTCTACACCATCAAGTTTGCACTTACTATGCTGTCAAAAGGTGACCCACTCACTGAATAACCTTCAATAAATTCCAATTAAGAGTATATTTGGATGGTGAGACAGTTTGAGTATTGGCAATACTTTGTTTAATGTTTTGCTTATAAATCTCTTGAGATGCAGTTACATAAAGCAGCTTCTGGCTTATCTTTTCTTTCACAAGTTTGAGGGGGGGAAAAAAAACCCCAAACTCAACCCCCCCAAAAAACCCTACAGTATTCAAGGGCATAACAAATAATGCTGCAGCTTCCACAACAGGTTACACTTTTTTTTTTTTTAATTAAAAAAACACTAGAAAATGCTCCTGGTGTTTTGGCCATGGCTTGGGGCTAGAAGCCCACAAAAACTGCTCTATCATTCCCTCCTTAGATGGACTGAGGAGAGGGAAAAATGTAACAGGCCAGTGAGTCAAGTCAGAAGGGATTTAATAGGACAAAAAGCAAAAGCACAGAGGGCACATGCAGAAGCAAGAGCAAACCAAGGTACTGTTCTCTACTTCTGACCAGCAGAAGATGTCCAGCCACTCAATGGGAAGCAGGGCTTCAATACACATAGCAGCTGATCTGGAGTACAAACACCAACTACAAATACTAACTACAGCTCAGCCAAATCCAATAGACACTAGATTAAATTAAGCTTGTAGTTGTGGCGTTTGTTGTGCATTTACTTAACAAGAAGGAATTACTGAAAAGGAGAACAGATGCAGGGAATTAGTATTTCTAGGGTTCCCAATCTATCCCCTAATCTACTGCTATGTGGCTTTTTTTGGTGGCCTTTGTCCTATAGTTTTCTTCAAGAACTTTTATTTTTGCACAAAAGCACAGCTTCAGCAGGATAATTTGAAAGTGCTGATTCATGTTATTTACACAGTCTCTGGGTGAAATTGGATATTTATGGAAGAAGGCCATTTTCTACAATGTTTGCCATTAGTATGGCCTCATTACACTTTTTTTTTTATGAGTCTGTATTATCACAGGAAACCCTAGCTCTAAAACCCCTCATCTTTCCCTCTCATTATTCAATGGTGGAAAGCTAAACTCTACTTGGAGTTTTGGTTTTCACTGATTTTTTTTTTTTTCATTTAATTTGTATTTCATATCACAAATGGTACACTTGTGTAATAATTGTGCAAGACAATGAATAATAGTAAATGACAGCCATGCCATTAAGAAGGTAGATTGTGATCTAAGAGATCTTTCAAACGTGTTGGGATTATTTTATATGACCTTGGACAAGATACTTAATATACTCTATTTAGAACAGAGCATGTTGGTGTGGGAAGGATGAAAGCAATAACATGCTTAATCATAGTAGTAATGAGAATAAACTGTTCCAAAGAGAGGATTATTCTGTATTATACTAAAATACCAAAGAATTGCCAAAGTTGCACAAGAGCATGCAGGTTTATCTGCTGCTAGTCTCTTGAGCAATACAACAGATGATGCCTGTGACAGCTATTTTTGCTTGTAATATGCTGGAAGTGTTCAAAGCTCTTTCTGATATTAGTGTGTTAAACATACCTAAAGGAATGATTTGTGAAAAACAGAATTCTGTGTAGCAAGAGCTTGACTCTACTATGTTACTTTGTATGTTTTGGATGAGACCTTTGATGTCTGGTGTGTTATTTCCGTACTTGAGAAGCCAGGCAGCATAAACTGCTTACTAAAGTGTAATGTCTTGTCTTTGCTTTACCTCTTTCCTTGGATAACTGCACTAAATTATCCATTTTCAGGCTTCCAATTGTAACAGCTAGTACCTTGTTCATGCCATGATAGATTTCTAGTCTTCTTGTTGTACAATCTAGATGTTATCTTAAAGGATAAATAGATGGAAGAAACAGTGTTGCTTTGGACATCCTGGACACCTAATTGTAGATCTTCATATACAGTGGATGATCATTCACTCTTTGCACTAGCTTTCCACTTCTTAAATTGACATTTTGATTTTTCTGTATGATGCTGTGATGGTTAGACATTGCTGAGGTACTTAACTGTGTTCTATCACTCTCTCAGATGCAGACCCTCATGTCTGCCAAGAGTATCGATTCCTGATCAGCTTGCAACATCTCTTTGCTCTAAAAGTGCAGTCTGACACTCACTCAATACCATTCTATGTGTTAGTCCATAGGAACAGCATTTCTGTGACTCCTCCCAAGAAAAAAACCATCCACCACCAAACCTAACAACAAAACCCAAACAAACAAAAAAAAAGCACAAACCCCCAACCCACAAAAACATCCAAACCAAAAACCCAAACCCCAAGTTTAAAAGTATCTTTTTATATTTTAATTTCTTAATGTTCTGATTCTCATACTGTAGGCAAATGAAACAATAGTGTTTCCCATGCTTACAGTTTGTGCTGCTGTTTACATTGTGCTATTTTCCTTATTCACAAAAGTCCACTATAATCTCCAAATATTTTTTAACTTGGTCTAGCATGTATATGGGTCCACCAGACTTTCTGCTCATCATTATTGAATTCAGATCACTGCAATAATACTGTTCTCAAAAATTATAGCACTCTTTACAACCATGTAACATGTTCAAACCTAACATGTTCTTGATTTCATCATATATATCCTATATAACCATATATATTTGTAAGTATTTATAAATAAAAGTATGGAAATATGGATGAATAAATATTCCTTGAAGCATGTCAGCTGAATATGTTGGACATTTAAAGCTTCATAGCTTGTAAAAGGTACACACTTATGATAAAGAGCTGGTCTCCTTACAGACTAAGGAGTGCAAAGAGGGAAACCAAACAATACTGTGACTTAGCTCACTGTGGCTATTACAGGAGGCAGCAGACTGTGAAAGTCTCATCATCAAAGCCCTGAAGGAAGACAGAAGCATGATGGTGGAGGGGATCTCAATAATCCTGTCAGAGATATGAGCCCCTGCACCACTCCCACAGTGCATTCAACATGAGGATTCAGTGGGGAGGCTCTCTGGCTTGCCCCACAGACTAGTAACACAGCCCAAGGCTTTGAGGTTTGCTGTGGAAGACAGGGAAGAGCATTTCAGTACTGTGCCAGACATGTGGGATGTTTAGGGGACCAAAGTCAGGGAAACAATGGTTTGGGGACAATGTAGCACAGAAAACAAAGAGAGAAGGGTATGAAAGGAACCAGCTGCACATAAATATGTGCTTGTCTGCTGTTGCCTGAGCCTGGTCAGCTATGTCTGTCTCATCTTCTCATTAAGTTCAATTTCTAATGATTTTCCTGGGTGCAGAGCTCCCTGGGCTGTGTGCATGTGTGAGGAAGATCTGGGTGCCAGTGGCTGGGGTGGGCCAGAGGCGAGAGGCTGATGTGCTGGTGAAGCCAGTATGGGGCATGATGAAGGTGATCTGTCAGGAAATTACCCTGGCCAGTATCAAGCTGGACCAACCAGTGAATGGGGCACATTTCCTGGAGCATGGTGTGAGGGTATCCCTATAGCTGAGACCACAGATGGCTTTAGGTAACCTGGGGTTTGGCTAACATGGGGTCCCATTCAGCTGCTGAGATTGCAATTCAATTGGGAGACTCATTGGTGTCTATGTGTGCTCATGGGTAGAGTGAAGATCCAGGTCCAGGTGGACCTGGATGGACTGGGTCTGTAAGCCTGTTTACTGGAGGAATACACTGGAGGGTGTCTGTTTGTCCAGGTGCCATTAAACAAGGAAACTAGTATTCTGTATCCTGGGCAAAATGTGTGGCATCCATGCAGTACATAGCTGACTCTTTTTCCCACTTAAGTACTTTCATCCTGATCAGCCATGAAGAGGAACAAGAGGCGGTCACTGGTGCCACTAGGAATGGGTTGTCCAGGGAGGTGGTTGGGGTGCTGTCCCTGGAGGTGTTTAAGACCAGGCTGGATGAGGCTCTGGCCAGCCTGATCTAGTGTGGGGTGTCCCTGCCCATGGCAGGGGGGTTGGAACTAGATGATCCTTGTGGTCCCTTCCAACCCTGACTGATACTATGATAGTGTTTATGTACTCATTGTTTTTTTTCTGTTTACACATATATGGATGTATATGGGTGTGGGTGAGACCTTGCTGCTGGGTGGGCCTGGGGACGTGGAGCTGCAGAAGCCTTGACTTTGTTGAGTTCCAAGATTTAGCACCCCTTAAAGACTGTGCCTGTAGCCCTTGGTTCTACTTCATCTGTCATTTTATACTTACACATCTATGAATCATTCTTCTCTATTGGAGAATAAGTTCTTCAGACCCAAGAAATACAAGGAACCTTTTTCACAATGTAGCTGATGAAGACACACTTGGAATAGACAAATACAATTAAGATACAAATACAATTAAGGAAAAAGTTCTTCATTCGTCATTGGAATGGGCTGCCCAGGGAGGTGGTGGAGTCGCCGTCCCTGGAGGTGTTCAAGGGGAGATTGGACGTGGCACTTGGTGCTATGATCTAGTTGTGAGGTCTGTTGGAACAGGTTGGACTTGATGATCCTTGGGGTCTCTTCCAACCTTAGTTACTGTGATACTGTGATACTGTGTGATAATGACTGAGAAACAAAAGCCTTTGCTTTTGTGGATCACCTTCCGGCACTGTGTTTGCAAAATACATACTAGTGAATCAGAGCAGCCAACCAAACATTCCAGCTTCTCAATATATGTAACTTTTGTCCAGGTGATACTCAAAGAGGAGGAGGAGGAAGGCACTAAACTAGTGGAAAGAAGGCAAACAAAGACCTGAACAATTTAGGGAAATAAAGCTGATCTAATCTGGTTTTATTCTGTTTCTTTTTAATATTTGTTTCTTTCTTTGTCCTTTCATGGATGTGTGTTTGTATCCATGTCACCAAGATTACATGTCTGCAGTAAATTTCTTGAAGTCATTTCAGTTTTCTTAATTAATTTGGAAAAAAACAATATTGGAAACTAGTGTTTTCACTCAATGCCAATCAAAATAGTTGAGAGTTTACTGTCATTAACACTCAAATAATTTGCATTAGTTTTAACTAAGATGAGTGCAGAGACCTGTGGAACAGATCATGACACACATAGACAATAATGTCTTCAGAGAGTCTACAGAGTTGGACCATTTTATAAGAATGTCAAACAGTAATAGGGAGTTTTCACGGTGGTTGAATCTATCACCTAACCGATATGCGGACGGCTGTCTTCAAAGAGCAGCAGAGTTATTTTCATCTTGTCTGAAGGTCTGATAATTGCATGATTTTTAGCTGAAACATTTGAAGAGCTTTTCTGTGATTTGTTAAAATTTTTAACTGACTATCCTATCTGAAGTAAAATTCAATAAATACAAAAAGAAGCTGCCTCAAACAAATCAGCAGCTGAAAATGGGACATTTTTCAAGATCTTTTCACTTCTAGTGCAGAACCTTTAGTGAATATTCATAGAATATATTTATACTATAATATAGTCTCTGTAATTAATATTAATTAGGTTATAAATATAATCAGATTATAACTATAATTATTATAATCATTATAATTAATTAGGCATATATTATGGTATGTATAATTATGCTTTCATGTGGCAATCTCTAATATCAAGAAATTAATTCAGAAATTAATGAAATATTGCCTTCAGATACTGCAATACGTTATATGTATTTTAACTGAATATTTACTTTATAGAGATATATAAGCAATGTTTGTATAAAACAGTCCTGAAAGATAAATTAAAAATAAGTAATAAGCATTCAGTTTAATAATAAACACAAACTGCACTAAAACAAACAAACAAACAACAAACCTCATTAGCTTTTTGAGAAATGTTTATGACATATACGATTAACTTTTCAGCTACAGAAGTACTGATTGTTCAGTACTATAAATTATAGGATAATCCAAAGCATATCACAGGCTTCATGTTCTTTTCATGTGCAGTCAATGATAATAACAAAGGTTCCATTCCATTACTAAAGAAACAAGCTTAAAATATTTTATTGAGGATTGTAATAATTTCTTATCCAGAGAAACACAGGTACAGACATAATAAGTCAAGCATACTAACACTCCCAGAATAACTGAACATCCAAACCTTTTACAACCTCTTATTTCAAACTGAGATGATGCACAGTGCACTATTGCTTGAGATTCTTCAAAACCACCAAGGAACAAATCAAAGAAACTTTACACTTAAGGTGGCATTTTAACATGAAGATGTCACATGTCTTTGCTGGCATGGTACCTGATGTCAAATTACACTTGGTCAAGGCTCTTCCTGCTCAAACTTCACATTAATTATTTTCTAACCAAACACTTAGATCACTCTTGCTCTCTATGAAGTGGTTTGCGCTCTGGAGGTAGCATTGGCTGTAATTTCTGCCAGCGCTGCGGAGGCCAGAGGATATGAGTAGCTCGAGCATGTAGAAGTCCAAGAGAAACCTGTAACCAAAAGAAAAACCAAAAACATTATTAAATACTGCAAATGTAATAAAATGTGGAAAATATAAATTACATGATGATTGGTCGAGTGAGAGAATACAAAGCAGAGATTGTTGTATGCATAAGGAGTGTCTCATGTATGCAATGAGAAGCAAACCTGCTTCAGTGGCAATTTATTTTCTTTTTTAAACATTTAGTGGAATTTTAATAGCTTGCTGAAATGCACTGGTTGTAGCAAACATGAACAGGAATGTTTTTTTCAAGTTGAAGAGAAACAACTGCTCAAAACAGTGAAGCATTCTATAACCCACCTTTTGGTTATCAGTTATTCTGGGTACAGCAGAACAAGGCTCAAGTGTATGTTATGAATTAGATAAATGGAATCTGTTTCTCAGATTTGAGCTATGTACGTTAACCAGACAAGGACAATGGATTTTCTAAACACTTGTGCTTTCTGTTTATCACTGACCTTCAAAAATCCATTTTGTCTCCAACCGAAACACTAATTTTGAAGTTCTGAGACCACTTACACTTCATTCATATGTCTTGCAAACATGTTTTATTTATTATTGTCTTACTTTAATAATTTTACTAAGATTTTATTTCATAAATCAGAGTCAATATTGATATTGTTTAAAAATTAATCACTTGTAGGTGGCATAGTTTAGAAAACTGAATTCCTTAGAAAACCTTGAGAAAATTACAGACAAGGCTCTTCAAATATGGTATGACTAGACTAACTGAGAATAGAAGAGTCATATAGAATAGAATAAACCAGGTTGGAAGAGACCTTCGAGATCATCATGTCCAACCTATAATCCAACACTACCCAATCAACTAAACCATGCAACCAAGCATCCTGTCAAGCCTCGCCCTGAACACCCCCAGCGACGGCGATCCCACCAACTCCTCAGGCAACCCATTCCAGTGGGCAATCACTCTCTCTGTGTAAAACTTCCTCCTAACCTCCAGCCTAAACATCCTAAGAAGGAGATAATAAAGCAGGTCTTCAATGTCCATGCTTAACACTAAAATTAAGTAATTTGTTACGGAGTTAATCTCAATTTGAAAAGCCTGCAGGATAGACTTCTACATCTTAAATTATTTGTTTAGACTTCTGGAAATAATAGCAAGCAGTGTGCTTCACACTACCTATGAAGTATTCAGTGTCAGTAAAAAAGTTGCAAATAGGATAAAAACATGGTTAAAAATACTCTATGTGAAAAGATGAAATTCAGATTCCTAAGAAAGTGGACTTGGAAGTCTATAATGAATGGTACAAATAAAGAACGTATAGGTTTTATTTGCCTTTGCCTATGATGTAATTTTTCACAATAAGCAAGCATTAGAGTATATTGTCCTAAAGAATTTATGAAGTAAATAAAAGGGAAATACTTCAGTGTCTGTGCTTACATAACAATTGTACACATCATACCATATACTGAATAGATTAGAAAATAATAACAAAGTGGTTCAGAACATCATAGAAATGTAGGGTCATATAATGCTAGGGATTGGAAGGGATGTCCAGAGAGCAAGTCCAACCTCCCCCATAAAGCAGGACCTCTTAGGGCAGATCACACAGGAATGTGTCCATATGTGATTTGAAGATCTCTAGAGAAGGATTCTCCAGAACCCCTGTGGGCAGCCTGTTCCAGTGCTCCATAACCCTCACAGTAAAAAAGTTTTTCTTATGTTACTAGAAGCAAAGTCCATTGCACATCACTGTATGTAAAGTCACAGTAGTCTCTATTCTCCATATTAGGAAATACTGAGGGGGAAAGTATATACTCGTCCTTATGCTCTAATGATATGGTATTGGCTGTTGTCAGAACTGGCACATTCCTGCTTAAATTTTTGTGTACACTCAGTTCTTCAGTTCCATTCTATTTCTCACTCCCCAAAAAAAAAAAAAAGTTATTTCAGTTAGCAGGTAATTCAGCATTTCATGAAAATAGATACCAAATAGGCCCCTAGGAATATCTGCAGCTAATTTTCTTGATTTAATTTCATAGGAATAATGTATATTCACCAGTCTCTCTCTACTATATAATCAAATCAGTGAAGCTGAAGTGGTCTATATCTAATTCCACATGCTGTATCTTGATGAAGCAGGTGCTGAATTACTTAAATATAATTTGGTTACTTAATAATCCATGATATTTAAAAGAAGTAGATCACCAAAATTACAGTCTAGCATCATATTTTCCTACATATAAGCAAAAGACAAGCTGCTAGTAAAAACTCTTTTTTTATAGGATTTAGCTGCACTTTTTAAAGCCTTACATACTTCTGGACATTCATGGAATTCACAATATCCTTTATCTTAATTATGCCACAAACTGGTCTGCAAATGTAATATTACCATGGGGACTCTTTTCCCTGAGTGTACAGCATGATGGCACAGACATTACAGGATGGTGCCAACATACAAAACCACAGCAAACCTCACTGTTGCATACAAAATGTGACAGCATTAGAACAGGGGAAAAAAAAAAAAAACCCAAAGGAAAAAAAAAGTACTCTTCTCAAACACCAATAACATCTTGTTTTCAAAGCTCTGTTTTTCTGAGTGCATTGCTTGTTATTGATGTCAGTAGGAGGTCTGCATGCAGACTGAGAATACAACAAATGAATCAAAAATTGTTTGAAGTTGAAGCTGGGAATAATTTTACCCAGAGGGTTTCTTCTACTGACCATCATCTGACTTGTAACTAATAAAGAAATATCCTTGCTATAAACCAGATTTACAGGACAACATGACTAGTGTTAGAAAGGACAAATGGGTATTGTTGGGTGATGGAACTCTTCACTAAATAACAAATGATGCTGATGCGGTCATGCTTCTTCTGTAATAACTTCAAGGCTCTCTTTAAAAGCATCTTTATGTTTGATTTCTGCAAACAACCTTAATAACTTTTGTCCATTGCCTATTGCTATTACATAGTTAACAGAGTAGCTATGAATCTCACTGAGGAAAACCAGAATTGTTTGCAGAGAACAACCTGCCCCTGCTAACAGGTTTACCCTCAAAAAGGTTAAATATGGACAAAGGGTGAACTGACAGGCTACATTTTCAGTTGCAACAGTGAAATACCAAAATAATCCATTTTTTAAAAGGTTAATCAGTTCCCTTGCAGACATTGCTTACTCATTTTACTTAAGAAAATGTTTACCCCCTTGAAACACTGTCTTAACTATAAGAAAAATCAGTACTTTGCAAACATGCATTCTTTGAGGAACATTTTTATTTACATACAGGAGTAAAAGCTGCCAGCAATCTAAATGGTTGATTTCTGTTTCTGCATTATGATCTATTTATTATTCTTGCTGTGACAACAACAGATGCCATGTTGAATTGATTCCATATTATTTCCCTAACCTGAGCTGTTTAAGCATTAATTTTTAATTAGTTTTTTTTACATCCTAGAATATTTAATTGAACAACTGAGAAGCTATCCTGTAAGCACAGCAATTTTATCAGCAGAAAACCCCAAACTTGAATGAGTTATACTGTTTTGACACTGTTAGTGTGATAAAGGCATTTTTCCTTAGTCTGCTCATTGTTAGCGTGTTAGTTGTATGGAGACTGATTAGTTTTGGCGCTGCACTAGGGAAAGATAAGCCTAAGCTTGATAGTGCTATCTGCGGTGTTATTTACAACTATCTTGCTCATTGTATCCTAACAGGTTGGAATAAATGCACATTTATTACTACAGAGACATTTTACTATCACTTCCCTCAGTTCCAAAATAAGTCATTTAAAAACACTCATTGATTTACAGACTGTACAATCCACCTTTTATTGTCTGTTTGTCATTTGACTCCTTCACTGTCTCTTAGCATGATGCCTTTTCTAATCCCAAATCATAATGGGTAAGGTATTAAATCTATGTGAAGTCTGATGTATAGATGTAGCATGCAGCGGTAAACACTAACATTTCTATGGAAAACAGGGTCCTCAGTTCTGATTTCAAGAAAAGGAATAGTCCACATAAGCATTTGATCCTAATAAGGGTATTCTCAGCTTTATCAAGATATGGAGTCTACCTAACCTGCACTTTTTCCCTTGAATCTTTGGTGATTTTGCTCTATCATAAACATCCAAGATTTCCATTTCTGTAACAACATTAAAACATGGAAATAAAGCACCACTGAATATAAATTGAGAAATAGCAAAGCAGAACCAAAACCCCAGGCCTTTACAACATCTTCTAAAGTTATACTTTCTAACCATTCACTTTGCTAATTAGAAGCAATAATAAGACAAACAAACAACAATCAGTGGAATAATTTAGCTGTTACTGTAGCCTTGTAAGCCAGTATAGCCATTGCTAGTAGCAATCTATGGACATTCTACCAGCTCTGCAAGGCCTTGAGATCAATTTCCCAGGCTTTGTCTGAACTGTCATTGCCTGCCTGGAGTTTTCATTAAGCTTCTCTAACTGCAACAGTTTCTCTAATGACCAGGTGACTAATTTATTACAGCTTTGCTTATATAGCTTATATATGTTTATATTTGCTGAATCATTTAGTGTAATCAAATATTTTACATATATAGTAAAATGAAATATCTTTTACTTTAGCATAATAATGTGGTTTACAGGACAATAGGCATGGGACAACAAAGAGGCTTACAGAAAACCTTGTAATGGTCATTAAAAAAATACATCTGACTGGGGAGCTAAACAAAAAGGCATTAAGAGAAAACCGGCCAAACAAACCAAAAATGGAGAAGATTAAGGATATATATAATATATATAATATATGCTGATAAAAGTGATGTTGCCAAACAATAAAGAACAAGGGGGGAAAAAAAGTTAGAAAATGTGCTAAATTAGCTGCAAGTGGTATTGACAGTGAGGATGAAGTAACCATCAATGTCACAGTCCTTCTAGTGAAGAATTCAGGATACAAACAACCAAACAACTCACTAAATCACTATTTTCCTTTTGTTCCTTTTTCATTTTTTTTTCCCATTTTGATAAAGACAGCTGCTGTCAACCTAAAGAACAGCATAAAGACTTGAAAGTGTGACGTTTTTTAGTTGTGTTTCAATGAGAGGCATTGTGCATTGATTTGGTAACTTGGAGTGTGAATGGTAGTATCATTGTAACTGGACTAAGCTTATTAATAGCCTAAGTAAATGCTGTAAATACATTTAAATTAATTTAAGGAACCTGTGAATTGGTGGCTTTACATACTAGATAACTTTACTATCTTTTTGTGACAACAAAGTTGGACTATAACTTTCTGTAATTATGATTTTGAGCAGTTTTTCCTGCTAATTAAGATTACAAAAACCCTCATTAAGTTGTTCAAAATAGAGAAAGGTTATCTTTCTTTTCCTCACTTAGTTATCTCCTTCCAAATGGTTATTTTGTTGTGATTTTGATAAACATACTTTGATTTCACTGTGTCTTCTGCTTTTAATGAAAATGCATTCAAAATCAGAAAAAAATGAAAACTAAACATACTGTTTTATGTTCTTACAATGTATTTTGATTTGGGCAGATTGTTACCAAAGTTTAACTTAATTATTTCAATATGTGGTGGTTTGAAAACCATAACACAATAAAAATGTGAAATAGACAGGAAACATCCTTCTGACAGAAGGATGTAACAATGATATTACAAAGTATAAAATAACATAGACATCTGGTACTGTCTAGATTACTCACAGAAGATAATAATAATCAAAAGTAATGGGAAGAAATTAACAACATACAGCAATAGTCCTTAACACTGGATACCCCTAACAATCCTTTCAGAAGGTGTATTTGAATAAGTACTTGAATATAAAAGTACTTCTGGAAAAGGCAATATACTAAAAAATACTGTATTAAAAATTGCTTGTTTCATTGCGATAAAACCTAGAAACATTTCAATAATCATTTGTATTTTTCCTCCTAGTCTCATTAATAAAAATTTAAATTGTCCAAATCCCCCACAATAACACTGGAAACAAAAAGTAACATCTACCCAACAAACTAGAAGCAGAACTACGTTACAGATTTAACCTATGTACTCAAGAAATTTCATCAACAGACAGGCTAATGAGAAAGAGAGGAAAAACTTTCTAAAATATTTCAGTCCCCAAATAATCCAAAAAGACCTTAGGATAGAAATACCTAAGCAACTATGCAGTGCTTCAGATATAATGCCTACAAAAATATATAGCTTGGGATAGCCATTTGTGTCAAATTAGATTGCTTGTCTTTAATAAAGGTTGTTGCACTGGGTTTTGATATTAGATTGTAGGTGTAAAATGGTCTCACAGAGAATTCTCCCAGTAAATGAATCTCTTTAAAAAATCCATACTCTAATGGAAAGTAAACATGATTGCTATTACATTTCATTTTCTGTACATGGTTGAACTTTGAAATAACTGCTATCAAGTGCAGTAGAAACAGAAAGGGTCAATAAAAATAAAATCCTGTGGATTACAGTAAAACCCCAGAGAAACCAATTCTTCTAGCAGAAGTATCTAGGATAAAGAACAATGGTAGAAAAAAACAAATATCCTTGACCTCCATCCTTTATGAATGTAAGAATAACACAAAGATGAGAATAGATTATTTTCTAAATAAAGCCATACCACAACAGATGTTCTTTATCTTATATCAGCTCACTGAAAGGTGGCATAAGAATGTGATAACCAGCTCATGACCACACACACCCCCCCCAAAAAAACAAGTGACTGATTCCTTTCAACTCTATAGCAAAATGCTTCATCATTCTTTCCTCTTGTAACTGAACAAATCAGAATTAATGGAGCCATACAGATCTAGTGACAAAGAAAAGAATGCAGCCCATTAATTTTGTTAGTAAGTGTTCCATTAGTTTGATAGCTGAAAGAGCAGCTCCAGCTACATATAAAACATCTTATGTGTGTTTTCTTTCACCGAGCTACTGTGTAATCAGAAATGGTCCTTATCAAAGCTGTCAAATTCAGAAGTATTCATTTAGATAGAAAATGTGTTACAAGAAAATCTGGAAATATATAAATGAAAATATATATCATATTAAGCCTTATAGTAATAATTATTTTATATTATTATTTAATATAGATGAAAATTAATGTAAGAAAGTTTTGAACTATGAAAATAGACACTCAAAAGGGATGCATATATGCTACATATACATGCACATATATAACTGCAAAATAAGATGTAGTAGAGAAATATATTTCAAATGCAATGGATGACTCCCAGATTGAATAAAATTTGCATGTTAGTACAGAGTAGCTGTCTGAAATTAGTATAACAATTGTAATTGCTGCAATCTAACATGATTTGCAATTTAAGCTATTCATATGAGAAAAGGTGAGCGTGGTCACTGCACTGTTCAAGTTATTGACTGAACTGAAAAATGCATTGTACAACATACCGAGATTACTCGGTAGCATTCTCATTTTTTTCTGTCATGTCTACAGGCCTGCGCTAAACCTGAATTTACAAAAGAGGTAAAGGAAGGAAATGGTCACTGACAATAGAAATTATTTTACATGTGAGATTTTCCTACAGTTAAATGTGGAGATAGACACTAACTAATCTTAAACCATAATTTACATTGATGAAAATAGTGCAGATTTAAAGGGATTCAGTAAATAGTACTGTATATTTTATTCAGTTCACCAAGAAATCAGCTGTCAATGCCACTGACTACATTAAACACATAAGCAGGCTTGGTACAAGTATTCTATGAGATGAATTCTGTATCAATGCATTTTCTTGGAATTACCAAGGAGGTACTGTTCAAAAGGGCAATACAGCTATTTAATGTCTTCATTCCTTCCCAGTTTCTTCTTCTCTGTTTTCTAAAGATATCTTTTAAAAATAGAGTTTAGCATGTAACACAGTACTACTACACTTTAATCTTCAGTAAGTAGAACGTTCTTTAAAATTATTATTCCTTCCTTTGATTCACAAAACCATTATGATAAATAGGTCTACAAAAAGATTATAAATCCAATGTATTACTTATTTTAGATTTCTAGGAATAAAAATTATGAACATGCTTAGTGCACACTATGATATGCCTTACATGCTGCATATACATAAATGCAAGTTAATACTTAAAAGCTTTTCAATATTTCACTAAGTGATGCACAAAATTCCTAGACTAAATAGGGTTGTCATTAAGTCATGTAACTCAGCAGAAGAAAAAAAAAATGCACTAATAGCTTTCATGAAAGACCCTCGCATTAAAAAGCAGTAATACATTTGCAATTCACTACTATAAAAATTGATAAATGTGGCAGAAAACAATTATTAAAATGTATTTATTATCTTCACCTAGGAAATATAAGCTATATCCCAAATCTATGAACATTAAGTATTCAGAAGTACATAAAAGCCTTCCGAGTTAATTCTTGTTCAGCAATGCATTGTGTCAGTGCCAACAGAGGCAGAAGTATGTCAGGCCTAGTGACACTTTTCAGCTTACTACACTGATATTAATTATGTGCATTGTCTTTCTTGACTGAATACTTAGGACACTATGCAGAAATGTTGTACAAATTAAGCTGACTTCCACTTCTATTCTGTTTCATGTCATTAATTCAGAATTTCATTCTACAGCTTTGACAAATGCAGCAATACAGTGCAATAAGGGAAGGAGTTACAGAGCAGCTCCAATAGTTCACATAGTACCCTGGGACAGCACTCATCCTCTTACTACATTGCTCCTCCACAGACCAAATTCATCCCTCTGGGCTGCCGCTCAATCAGACAGAACCATGCCCTCTATGCTTCCAGGAAAGCCAGACAGAGGCCTCCCAGCACTGCCTTGAGCACAAAGACTTAGCGTGACACTGAACAATACAAAGGAGAGCCCTGGCATATTCTTGCTCTTCTTCAACCACACACTCACAGATAAAGTGGACCCCAATGATGAGTGGCTAGTACAGAAAATCAGTCAAGCTAAGATGACAAATCAAATTCCACCAATGGGCATCCATATGCACACAAACTAGGACATATGGCATTCCATAGTCATTCAGGATAAATGAAAGAAAAGAAACAAGAAATACTTTCAGAAGAAAATAGTAGGCTTCAATTTCTAGATCCACTCAAATTCTTCCTCAAGATGAGTGATTTGAAAAAAACCCCACATACTAGTTACTTCTTGTATCTTCTTGTATCTAATTTATCTCCCCCTTTTTTTTTTTTTTCCCAAGAGCTCAGAAAAATACCTGAATAATACCTGAGTAGCCAGAAAAACTAATTCAATGGAATAGATGAGGACAGACTGAGAGTTGAGGCTGTTCAGTATGGAGAAAAGCCGGCTCCAAGGTGACCTTATTGTGGCCTTCCAGTGTCTGAAGGGGTCCTACAAGAAGGCTGGGATGGGACTTCTTAGGATATCAGGTAGTGATAGGACTAGGGGAAATAGAATGAAGCTGGAGCTGGGGAGATTCAGGCTGGATGTGAGGAAGGAGTTCTTCACCGTAAGAGTGGTGAAGCCCTGGAATGGGTTGTCCAGGGAGGTGGTTGAGGCCCCATCCCCGGAGGTGTTTAAGACAAGGCTGGATTCACATACAGCCTGACCTAGTGTGAGGTGAACCTGCCCATGGCAGGGGGGTTGGAACTAGATGATCCTTTTGGTCCCTTCCAACCCTGACTGTTTCTGTGATTCTAAAATACCTCTAAATGAAACCTATATGGTGCAACACCTAATGATATTACAGCTGCTAGTGGGCAAACGAGCCTTTACTAAAGCTAGAACACCTGCTCAGAAATTTTCAGAGACCCTAGCTTGCACGTTCAAAAGTAGATCTGTCAGCTTCTCTGGGTTTTTTATCACACATTTCAACAGTTTTAATATGACACAAAAGAGGTTGCTGTAATATTGTCAATAAAAGAATTTTGATTTTCTCCTACAATAAAAAGACAACTGTTCAATACACTACTCGACTAAACTTAGAAAACAATCTTACTGTGAGGTTTGCCTATATTTTTTCCTAAAACGGCATACAGAAACAGTTTGACTTACAGAAAACATGCTGTTGGCAATATGAGCTATGAAAAGCAATGGGGAGTAAATATTCAATGAGCAGCTAGGATATCAAAATGCCATTAAATAGCAGCATGATATGTTATTAAAATTATAAAATACTTTTTAATAGAGGTTTTTGTGTGTGTGAGGATGGCTAGAGCTCATCTAAAATGGTAAATTTCATCAAGATAATTGTGTAAACATAATCTCCCTAAGTTGACTTAAATGAAAAAAAAACAAAAACAAAAACAAACCCAAAAACATAGTTTAAATCTATAAAAATATTTCTCTCTCTCTTATAGCTATGAATTTAAGAATGCTTAAATACTTCCTTTCTTGGCTTTATCTAGAACTTGTCCAGAGAAGGGCAACAAAGCTGGGGAGGGGTTTGGAGCAAAAGCCCTATGAGGAGAAGCTGAGGGAGCTGGGGTTGCTTAACCTGGACAAGAAGAGGCTCAGGGGAGACCTTATTGCTGTCTACCACTAGCTGAAGGGAGGCTGTAGACAGGTGGGGGCTGGTCTCTTCTCCCAGGCAACCAGCACCAGAACAAGAGGACACAGTCTCAAGCTGTGCCGGGGGAGGTTTAGGTTTGATGTTAGGAAGAAATTCTTCATAGAGAGAGTGATTGCTCATTGGAATGGGCTGCCTGGGGAGGTGGTGGAGTCACCATCACTGGAGGTGTTTAGGAGGAGACTTGATGGGGTACTTGGTGCCATGGTTTAGTTGATTAGATGGTGTCGGATGATGGATTGGACATGATGATCTCAAAGGTCTCTTCCAACCTGGTCTATTCTATTCTATTCTAATTTATTTATTTATTTATTTTTTTGTTAAAACTACGGAGAAGAGATTAAATGTACTAAACCCAGCTTTTCCTTGGAAAAAAATATCCCCCTGGTCAACTTAAAATCATTTAGTATTCTATCTTTTTATGATACTGTGACATTTATAAAAATGCAAGGCTTCTTGGTGTAATTCAAATCATATAGTTATCCTTTCATTTCATAACAGAAATTATTATTAAATAATTGACACTATAAACTTATGAATATAATTTCCACATCCTACGTAACTAATCTTCTTCATATTCACTTTTTCTTTTCCTTTATTTTACTCCTGATTAGCTTAACATAATGGCATTGCTGAGAAAAAAATAAACTTCAGCAAAATAAATCAGAAATATAAGATTTATCTCTTTAATCAAGTACTCTTGCAGATCTTCTGTGCAATCCTGAGTATGCAAGCAATGCACACCTTGCATGTGTGATGAGCATTTAAGTCTCCCTGGAAAGGTCCCTCAGTGGGGAAGCATGTGTGCTTATGCAGCAGGCAATTTTATAAAGAAGTGATATGATAGATTAAGTCATTAGGCCTGACCCACATACCTGGCTGCCCAGGTAGAACAATCCAGAGAGGGGCAGGGGACAAATAGTCAGAATGATATAGCTCCTCTTCATTATATGGACATCAGAAAGACCAGGAAGGACAGAAGAAACCCACATATGAGCTTCCTGACCATGACATTAGAGGTCCAGTTAACTGGCTTAAATAGAGGCACCATCTCCATTTGAGACATCCTGGAAAACCTCTGCTGGCCACTGTGGACATCCAGATGTTCTGGTGTGGGGTCCTCTATCAGCTGCAGGTTGATATCTGATCCAGCGTTAACCTCCACGGGCAGAAGAGGGACAGGTTGACTCACCAAGGTCTTCGTCACAGGCTACAGGGGAAATCTCTGTTACAGTGCCTGGGGCATCTCCTCCACCTCCTTCTTCACTGAGCTCGGTGTCTGCACAGTTTTTTCTCTCTCATACTTTCAGTCTTCCCTCTGGCTGTACCTGTGCAAGCATTTTCCTGCTTCACATGTATGTTATCACAGAGGCGCTACCACAATCACTGAAAAACTCGGCCTTGGCCAGCAGCAGGTCCATCTAGGAGCTGTCTGGCTCCATTGGACACAGGGGAATCTTCTAGCAGCTTCCCACAGAAAATACCTCTGTAGCCCTGTCACTGCCAAAACCATGTCAAAACCCTATACACCAAATTTAATCCACTGCTTTACCACCGAGAACTATATCTCAAAGAAATATTAAACTTTGCTCCTATCCTATACACAGCATGAATAAGAAAGTAGTAGAATAACGAATTCAGTTGCCTGCAAATTTAATAAAATAGTCTCTTATAGTTGTAACCAAGCCAAAGTTCAGCAAAGCATGCGCTGAACTTTAAATATTAAAGTAAAACACTTGAGCACATTATTAAAATTAAGTAAAATAAAATGAATACAATTTCCAGTGAGCCGATGATCCAGATTTATTAACTCTTTAAATTACTCCATTTTTCAGATTAAATGTAGCTATTAGGCTATTTTAGCAAGCTATAACCACACAGGACTGCCAGGTCATCAGTACATGAAAAAAATTAACACATTTAGGATCTGAAAGAACTAAATGTAGAAACTTAACACCACTAAAACGAATTCATTACATGGAACTCTCACTTCCAGTAAGAAAATCAATGTAATTACAATTCCTTTTAAGTGCCTACCTTTATAATACAATCTCATTCAAAATATGCTGTAAATCCAACATTTATGTGATACCTCAGTGTCTGGGGGACAGAAATCACAGTTTTGGTCAGTAGTAGACTGTGTATCCATCCCCATTACTAAGATACTGGGACATCAAGTGCTGTCTGTAATTAGCTGAGGAGACAGTGAAATTGGCAGATAGCATGGTCTGATGCATTTTCATCTGTCCACTCCGGAGAAAATATAGTTTTGTATGTTTACCAAGCTGCTTTTTATTTCTTCATGATCTTAGCACTCAAAGGAGATGAGAAAGGGTAATCTACATTTTAATGAGACCATTAAAAATATTTAATCTTCTAGCTTAGAGTACTAAAGTTCCATCAGATATGGGTAAAAGCAATAGAAAGATGGCCATTGCAATTGCAATGGAAATCTGGCAACCTAATGGTAGGTTCTTTGTTCTCCCACTACAGCACAGCTTAAACAACCCAGTCTAAGCTTGGTAAGAACTCTACATTCTTGATTTCAAAATACCCTGTGTATTCTCTTGTTCAGTGAGTCTAATACTTATTATTCTTGAACAGGCAAAACTCATTCCTAAACCTGCAAAAAAAAAAGGCTTTATTCCAAATTTCTTTCAGGGACCTAAGTTTTTGTGCTGTCTGGATTCACATAGAGCCAGAAGTGAATCTGAAGATGCCTTATCCTCAGAAGTTTTACCATCTAGGGCTATGCACCATTAACCTATTTGAAGAGTGAATCATTTTATAACTGGAAGCTGCTGCATTGTGTATTTGCAACATGAGGATGTGATTTTAACCATGAGTCAAATACATCATATCATGAGTCAAAATCATGATACACTAAATAAGGAGATGGAAGTTAATATCTAATGACAAGGGAAAGTGTGGCTGTTATGAAAAGTGAACAAATGCAGGGCCAGATTCTCAAGAGAGATGTCAGGGAGGGGAAAGAATACAACAAGATGCAGCTAGCACCAAAACTTTGGATTGTAGAGCTGCTTGAATGACCTGCACTCTGAAATCAGAAGAAAAAACTTCATCCAGAGACTTCAGTAATGATGTAAATTTAGTCAGCAATAGCTGAGGGCAAGAGCTTCAAATTTATACTGAGCAATAATAACTGTTAGCATCCATTGCAATACCAGAGTCCAATCCAGCACCTGCTACATCTGTGCCAAGGCAGCTCTCTGTGCAGTTTCTGCATACTTTGCGTCACCTTTCCTCATAGGCTTTGATAAACTTCTGCAGAAATCGATTCACAGCTATTGCAAAGCCCTCTAGCACACAACTGTGTAAGGAACTTCTTAAGTACAGATCACATCTAGGTAGGATCCTGATGCTATACTCCCTGGTAAGTGGCTACAGGTCCTAAGTGATTTCTCCTCCGATGCTGTTCTGGCAGTCCTGTTACCCTTCCCATGTCTGTGCCAAGAAAAGGGGGAAGCTTTAGCTGGCCTCCATTATTCATCCTCAGGGCCTCTCAGTTGCTGTCTGGTAGCATTCCCCAAGCAGAATATACCACCAGCCTTCCTCTGTGCCTGGGCAGAGCAGTGCCCTGCTCAAATTCCCAGTCTTTCTGCTGCCTAGATCCACTATAAATCCCCAAACACTTTGTTATGAAGAAGGCTGGAGGGCAAGGCATATTCACAAGCAGAACCTGGGTGACACAGGATACAGAAATAATTTCCAAGACAGATTAATTTCCAAGGTCAGCCAAAAGGTGAGTTCTCCAACCAAAAAAAAAAAAAAAAAAGCTACATTCTGTGGCATCCAAACAATTACTTAATTCTCTGGCTGAAGAACACCACCCTAGAGTAGCCCCTGATTGAGATTAATGGGGCATATCCTATCTCCCTTGTTATGTTTTCAAACCTCATTTAGATTCAGGAAAGCCATTTCACCTGTGTGATTGCAATGAAAGCAAATTGCTATGGTCAACTTTTCAATCCCAAAGAGTAAGACTCACTAAACAGAACTTAAGACTCTCCTCAAAAAGACATGAAATAAACATGAAGTATGTAGAATATGTATCATATATGCTATAGCAGAAAATAGAAAATAATAAAAATGCTTTATTCTCAGGGATAATATTTCAGCTGGGCTCAGTTATTAGCTTTACTTATTAAAGAAGCTTTAACACTTCTTTGGGTTTTAAATATTGAGGTTATTATACATTCAATTTCTGTTAAATAAAAATTACTCGTGCACAGCCCCTGTGATTCTATGTTTATTTAAAACTTTTATTACCCTCTATTATGTCATTAATATCTTTAATATTCATTTCTCAAAATGTCCTTGAGCTGATGACAATACTAGACAGGGTGTATATCAAACTGTACATATACAGAAATGGTGGTATTCTTCTACAAGTCAACATCTCAAAGCTATGACAGTCAAACACACTTGTCTCCACTTTGCCCTTCTTTAGTACATTAATATACACTCAATTACATTAGTACAGAACACATGTAAAGTGTTCCTTTTGTTGAGTATATGAAAAGCATATTTTATTAATATGTTATCAATACATTAACATTTTATTAATATTTCATTGGGATATTAAGAGATATCATAATCTCTATTATGTCAAATTATATCTTGATTTAACTAAATGTGCTACTGCTACACAGACAAGATTGAGTCTATTTGATGATTATCATTTGAGACTTCTTAGAACCATGAAAAAATTAATCCCTATTTAATTCGTTTTTGAAAAGAGTTTAAAATATCAAAATTCATGAACATGCTCATAGAACTATTTGTAAATAATTAAAAGTGATAGTTCACAAATAAGATTGAATTCTAAACCCATGTCACATATAGTGCTCTGATGACAGCATGTCAGATAATTTTATGCTTGATACATGGGCTCTCTTGATTACTAAATAATGACATTTTAATTATTCTCTTAAAAAAACAAAAATCACATTTCTACCATCAGAAGTATTTTTCACTTCCCTTTCCCTCTTAATTCACAGCATATTGACATAGAAGCATAGAATGGTCTGGCTTGGAAGGGACCTCCAAAGGTCATCTAGTCCAACCCTTTCTGCAGTATGCAGGGGCATCCTCAACTAGGTCAGCCTGCCCAGATATAATCTACCTGAACACTAGAAAATCACAAAAATGATGTGTCCAACCTCTACGTTACCACTGTTAACAATGTGAGTCATAAAATGAACAGAAAAGTTAACCAATATGCCCGTGAAGCCTTAATTTTTCTTTGTTTGACAGAAACACTAACATGATGAGCTATGTCATTTCTGTGTAAAATCCTTCTGGGATTTGGAGTGTATCACATTGTATCAGGAGTATCAGGGAAATCTTGTGTGCGAGGGTTTTTTTGTTTGCTATTTTAAAAGTATGGCAAAGGTTACAGTAAAGGTTCTGAAAACTCAGCCTTCAAAGAGTAGGCTGTATGAAAACTGTTTTTAAAAGAGATGTTCAGAAATACGAAGTGACATTTATTTTCCACAAATAAGCCACTTGAAGCATGGCATGTTTGAAAATGAGCTTCATAAATAAAGCCTACAAATTATTTCTGTTAATATTATTTATTTCTTTTTCTACAGAATGTCAATATGATGACAATAAAATTAAATTATATGAAATGACAAAATAAAAAGAAGAGGGTTTTGTTAAACTAGGGAGAGTAATAAAATAATAGAAATTGCAACTTAGTAATTCTTTTCAACATTTCTTAATATGAATGAATCATTTTGCAGTGTATAATCATGTAATTATTTCACTTGGAAAAGGTCTTTAAGATCATCGAGTTCAACCATTATCTAACTCTACCAAGTCTCTAGGGTGTATGTCATCTGGCCTCTTGGACTTACATTTGTCTAAGTGGTACAGCAAGTTGCTAACCATCTCCTCTTGGATTATGGCTTGGATTATGGCTTGGATTATGGCTTGGATTATGGATTATGGGTTCTGCACATTGGCCACAGCAACCCCATGCAGAGCTACAGGCTGGGGTCAGAGTGGCTGGAGAGCAGTCAGGCTGAGAGGGACCTGGGGGTGCTGGTCGACGGTAGACTAAACATGAGCCTGCAGTGTGCCCAGGCAGCTAAGAGGGCCAATGGCATCCTGGCCTGCATCAGGAACAGTGTGGCCAGCAGGAGCAGGGAGGTCATTCTGCCCCTGTACACTGCACTGGTTAGGCCGCACCTCGAGTACTGTGTCCAGTTCTGGGCCCCTCAGTTTAGGAAGGATGTTGACTTGCTGGAACGAGTCCAGAGAAGAGCAACAAAGTTGGTGAGGGGTTTGGAACATAAGCCCTACGAGGAGAGGCTGAGGGAGCTGGGGTTGCTTAGCCTGGAGAAGAGGAGACTCAGGGGTGACCTTATTACTCTCTACAACTACCTGAAGGGAGGTTGTAGACAGACAGATGTTGGTCTCTTCTCCCAGGCAAGCAGTACCAGAACAAGAGGACACAGTCTCAGGCTGCGCCAGGGGAGGTTCAGGCTGGATGTTAGAAAAAAGTTCTATACAGAAAGAGTGATTGCACATTGGAATGGGCTGCCTGGGGAGGTGGTGGAGTCGCCATCACTGGAGGTTTTTAGGAGAAGACTTGACAGGGTGCTTGGTGCTGTGGGTTAGTTGCTTGGGCGGTGTTGGATTGGTGATGGGTTGGACGCGATGATCTTGAAGGTCTCTTCCAACCTGGTTTATTCTATGTATTCTATGTATTCTATGTATTCTATGTATTCTATGGCCACTTAATTCTGCCCCCCATCCTTGTCTGGAATCTGAGAGACCTAGGAATCCAGCAAACAACTGGTCTCATTACTGAAGACTGAGGCAAAGAAGATGTTGAGTACCTTAGCTTTTTCCTTATCCTTGATCACTATGTTCCCACCTGCATCCCACAAAGGCCAGAAAGTCCTTGGTTCTCCTTTCATTGCCAATATATTTGTAGACTGATTTCTTGCTGTCTCTAACAGCTGAAGACAGATCAGTTTCTATCTTGGCTTTGGCCCTCCTAATTTTCTCCCTGCATGGGCTCACAACAACTTTGTAGTCCTTCTGAGTGGACTGCCCCTTCTTCCAAGGATCATAAACTCTCCTTTTTTCTCTGAGCTGCAACCCAGTCTCTCCGTTCAGCCAGGTTGGCCTTCTTTCCTGATGACTCATGTTGGTTATGATTATAATGTTTAAGAGACTAATTCTTGACACTGGTGTTTCCTAAAAAAAGTCAAATATAGCCAAAGGCAACAACATATATCCCTATTCTTTTAAATAATGATACTTGTAACATATGAAAAGTCATCTTGAGCTGTGCATGTCTTAATGTCTGAGTTTCAGATGCAATTTGAACATTGCCTGGAGTCTGGAACCTTTCCTCAAACTGATTAGGACCTGTATGGGAACTAGTTGCAGTAAATTTAAGAGGACTGTTCCTGTAAACGGTAGTTCATGTGTAAGGACACCTGAATCTGACCTTAAGATTTATTTCATTTCCTCTGGAAAATAAGAGATTAAAAAGAAACCAACCAGATTTATGGAAGATTGTAAAACATGTATATGTCAAAGTTCACCTCTAGAATCTTACTGGCTTCAACTATTAATTTATAGAGTTGTGTGCAGCAGGGCTTAACAGTATTACTGCTCTGACATATGTAGATGACGGTCTAATATTGCAGTGTGGGATTCTAGGTTTCCCAAGCCAAAAATAAAACATAAAATAAGTTTAAAAAACAAACAAACAAACCCTTAAATATTTTGATTTCTATTACAAAATGTGAACGCTACTAAAAATTCTTGTCAGCATTCAAAAGTGTTGATATCCTGAGGGACTTGTTTAGAAAACTTGTTTATCTACCAGAACAAAGCCTCCCAAAATTTCTGAATTTCCTTCTGTCCATTTATGAAAGACAAGGGATGAGTATTGAGCAGCCAGTTGCCTCACAGACATTAGACTCAGACAGCTATTCGAATACAGTGCAGACTACTGTAAAATTTACAAGCCTGACATAGAGCTTATTGGATTTGAGGGATATAATTGCATTTGTTTTCATGGACACTGGATTTAACCCTATTGGGTTATATCGATATGGTCTAACATCTTCTGAAGCATATGGAAAAACACCCACAAAAGAAATCATATGAAGACTCTATGCAGAGCTCCTTAGCTGGATGAAGAGAGAGTGCCAAAGTTTTTTATTACTATTATTCTTGTCTTATATTGTTGCATTTTCTCTAATTTGAGGATACTTGGTTTAACAAAGGAAAAGTTACCTGGCAGTGACTGCAGAACAATTTCAAGTAATATCTCTGTATTTGGTATATATGCTGCAGTCTCACCTTCTTTAGAAAGACTGCTGACATGAACATCTTCTCTGACCCCCCAAAATAACAGAGGTGCTTGAATCCTGGAAGGATAATAAATACCCTAGGGGTTCTCATAGCCCCAGATTAACATAGTTTAAGTCCTGCAGTGGCATACTAATACTTTGTGCTGAAATGCTCAGAGGTCAAAAAAAAAAAACCCAACAAACAAACAGAAGAACCCCAACAAAACAGTGTGACAGCAGTGATTACTGATCAAGGTATAAACATTATTTGTAGGACTCCAAAAGTTGGGAAATCAAAGTTCGAAAATTAAATTTGAAAAATACATCTAGGTATAGGCCTGGTGAATAGAGAGATTTGGTTGCAACTCCAGAAAAATGAGAGTTTATTAGAGTGGCCACCCAGAAAAACTACAAAGTTCCTGTAAGGTTATGCAGGAAGACAATGACAAGGGCCAAATCCCAAGTAAAATTTGTCTTCAGCTGCTAAAGACCACAAGAAATGCTTCTACAAATACATCATCAACAAAAGGAGGGGTAAAGAGAATCTTGTGATACTTTGGTTACAACAACCCCATGAAAGTCTACGGGCTTGGGGAAGAGTGTCTAGGAAGCTGCTCAGCAAAGACCTGTGAATGTCTCTCAACAGCAAGCTAAATATGAGCCAGTAGTGTGCCCAGATTAACAAGAAGGCCAATAGACTTCTGGCATGTATCAGGAATAGCTAAACAAGCAGGACTTGGCAAGTGTTCAGCATTGGTGAGGCCACACCTAGAGTGCTGTGTTCAGTTTTGTGGTCCTCACTACAAGACAGACATTAAGGTGTTGGATCAGGTCCAGAGAAAGGCAACAGTGTTGGTGAAGGATCTGGATAACATGTCCCTCAGGAGTACCTGAGGGAACTGGGGTGATTCAGTCTAGAGAAAAGGAGGCTGATGGGACAATCTCATTGCTCTCTACATGAGAGGAGGTTGTAGTGAGGTGGGTGTTGGTCTCTTCTCCCAGGCAGCCAGCACCAGAACAAGAGGACACAGTCTCAGGCTGCACCAGGGGAGGTGGTGGTGTCACCATCATTGGAGGTGTTCAGGAGGAGACTTGGTGGGGTGCTTGGTGCCATGGTTTAGTTGTTTGGGTGGGTTGGATTGGTTGATGGGTTGGACGTGATGATCTTGAAGGTCTCTTCCAACCTGGTCTGGTCTATTCTATTCTATTCTATTCTATTCTATTCTAAAGTGTTTGTTGACATGACACTCTCAATATACTCTTGAAATCCTGTGGTAAGTTCAGCCAACTTGGATTCTCTCACCTAACTCAATAACCTCAACTGAAAATCATGCTAAGCTCTGTAGACATCCAGTGTAAAGAGGACACCTTGAGACAGTGACATAGACCTGTAGTAAACTGTATCAGTCTTCCACATTTCTCTCCATTGGGCATCTCTGTTCAAGACTTACAATTACAGTAAAAGAACTGAGAACATCATGTAATGTTCTCTGTTAAAATCCATCTCTTCAAAAGATATGCTTGAAATAAATGCAAGACATGAGCTGACATTAAAACAGCTTCCTAAATGACTTGATACTAAATTTAGAGAGGACAAGGGCAAAGTTCCTTTTGAACCTCACTGGCTCAGGGCTAGTATGCAGTAAATGATACTACTATTCCAAGTTTCTTGAATAATTTGTGGGGATTCTCTTCTCAGAAAATTCTTGAAAGTCCTTTTTGTCATACTGCAGTGCTAAAGGAGAGCAGTGATAAGTGCAGGTGGATTACTGAGCACAGGTTACAGGGTTCACAATCTCAGTGACCTTGAGTAGAATCAGTTTCCAAATGCAATTCATTAAATACCATCATGTTACATGACAGCTCTGGGAACAAGGGAATATGAGAATTGTAAAGCCCAAGTCCCCTGGGGTAGTCAGATAAATGTAGCAAAACCTGTCTAAGTAGTGTATTTGTTATATTGTCACTTTAAAATGCTTTGCTCAGGAAACTACTAAGCCCAGTGGAAGAAATCAGCTCATCTCAGCCCTCACAAAGGTATTGTTGTAAGTCCCTCTGTTCCAACCGCAACAATATATTGTCATCAAAAGATAAAGTAGAAAAAAAATCAATCATATAAAGATGGATTAAAAATATTCATTTCAGAAATAAAACATAACATATGTAAAACAAAGATTTCTTGGCTGTCCTTATATCACCTAGTTTTCTGTTCAGGGGAAAAAAAAAATTAACTCTAACCTCAGTTCCCAGGTTTTCTAGTTTAGATTCCACTTACAGTGCAGTAGACATGCCGTGTTTTCTCTATGGGACCACATCTGAAATGAGTCAGTTGCTCTATACTACTCACAGTCAAAAGAACTTCAACTAAAAGTACTTAAAGATTAGATCTTTTGTGTGAAGCTCAAGCAATCTGCAGTCAGTGAGGAATAAAAATATAGAGAGGATTCACTGCTGGAGATGCGATCGTGAGATGCAGAAATAATTGCTGGAAAATATCAGAAGCTGGTGTACCAGGGAAAGTTTGGGTTTTGCCTACTTTTAGACGCTTCTATGTGTCCAGCCTACATATTAATTTTGTATGCCAGGGTACAGAGACAGTAAAAAAGTGTCATACTCATCAAAATTCATCAAAAGCTGTTCCAATATAGGAAATGGCTGATTTTTCAGTAGGGGGCAGTGAAGGGGGAATCTGTGCTAATACAGGTTTACTTTTATTTCATTTCACTGTCAACATCCTAGCTGACCATGGAGAGTAGTTTTACTCCAAGTTAACTAATATGTAATGTTTGTAGTCACTTAGAGTAATTGTGTATGTTTATATCAAGCTAACAGGATTTGGAACTCTAATTTTTCACAATATTTGTCAGGTTCAAATAAACTAGCTCTTTCCATTTTAGGTTTAAATACAATCATGGAATCATAGAATCAATAAGGTTGGAAAAGACCTCAAAGATTATCAAGTCCAACCTTTCACCCAAGACCTCATGACTACTAAACCATGGCACCCAGTGCCACGTCCAATTGAGCCTAAATTTCCCCTGGTGCAGCTTGAGACTGTGTCCTCTTGTTCTGGTCCTGGTTTCCTGGGAGAAGAGGCCAACCCCCTCCTGGCTACAACCTCCCTTCAGGTAGCTGTAGACAGCAATAAGGTCTCCCCTGAGCCTCTTCTTCTCCAGGCTAAACAATCCCCTTATCATCTCCTTGTAGGGCTTGTGCTCAAAGCCTCTCACCAGCCTTGTTGCCCTTATCTGGACATGTTCAAGTATCTCAATGTCCTTCTTAATTTGAGGGGCCCAGAACTGGACACAGTACTCAAGGTGTGGCCTAACCAGTAAATATATATATATATATATATATGTGTGTATATATATATGGAAAAAAAAGAAGTAGTTATACTTAAAGATTTATGCTGGAACTCTGTTTCTGCAGGTAGTGAGTAAATATTTCCTCTGAAATGAAGTGTCCTTGATATACTCTTACTTCACCTTATACAGTTCTATGAATTATAGAGGAATCCACACTGTCAGTGTAGGTTAGTTTGGAAGAGTCACTACTCTCCTTAAAAGCAGAGTAAAATAAGGAAAACCAATTCATCCAATCAGTAGTCACTTGGTATCATCATGGACTTGCTCAAGGGAAAAATGAGAATTCAACTTGAAAATTATGTTGAGAAATAAGGCTTCAGAAAGAGATGTTAACCCAGGGATGCTATTTCTATGAAAACAACAATGATCAAAGAGACCAAGAGATGAGACTTTTACAGCTAATTGGAACAAATGACAAAGGTACAGTTCCTAGAATACTTGAGCCTTTTCAATTTAAGATTAAAGAAAGACTTGTAACAGCATGTACTAAAAGTAGTTTCAGATTTTCATCTGATTTACTGTTTTCTTAATAAGTCATCAACATACACTAAAATTCAACATCTCCCAGCAATTAAAACAAAAAAATAAATAAAAAAAAATAATCCAAAGAATAGAATAGAATAGAATAGAATTAACCAGGTTGGAAAAGACCTTTGTGATCATCAAGTCCAACCTATCATCCAACACTATCTAATCAACTAAACCATGGCACCAAGTGCCCCATCCAGTCATTTCCTAAACACCTCCAGTGATGGTGACTCCACCACCTCCCAGGGCAGCCCATTCCAATGCCCAATTACTCTTTCTATGAAGAATTTCCTAACATCCAGCCTAAACCTCCCCTGGCACAGCTTGAGACTGTGTCCTCTTGTTCTGGTGCTGGCTGCCCAGGAGAAGAGACCAACCCCCACCTGGCTACAACCTCCCTTCAGGTAGTTGTAGAGAGCAATGAGGTCTCCCCTGAGCCCCCTCTTCTCCAGGCTAAGCAACCCCAGCTCCCTCAGCTTCTCCTCACAGGGCTTGTGCTCCAAACCCCTCACATGACCTTGATATCTAAAGAGGACACAATATTTTTATGAACTAATAAAACCTAAGACATTAAAGACTCCAGAAAGGCTGGTACTGTCCAGAGCAGCCAGTGCAGATCCTCAGAGTTTCTCATCTGGAGAAGCCTCAACTTTTTGCAAAGAGTAAACTGCACAGCAAGGCAGCTGTCATGTCTCATGAATCAGGGAGTTCTCTATTTAATTGTGCTATTCATCTCTTCAAAGAGGTACAAATTCCAGGATAATTTGGAAATGTTCCATCTTCAAATTAAATTGAATTTCCTATTTCCCAAATACAAAGAACTAAGTAGAAATCGCTTTCACTTTTAATCTTTCTATTTAATGTTACTTTTGCTGCAAGAGGCAGCAAAATCTACAGCTTTTTGTGCCTGATCACTTTTATTTTTGATTCTTCCTAATACACTATCAGTCTATAAAGACCAACCTTAGAGTAAAGATGACTGGCACCTCTAGACTCAGCCTAACAAATTGCACAACCATAAATTCTGTCATTTCCGATGTACTTCCATGTGACCCACTTTCATCATGTTCCAGCTTGTATCTTCCTTTGGAACACAGCTTTGCTCTTATACAGAGGAAAATGTAAGAATAAATTCAGAAGTACATGAATGCATGAGTCATTGCATGCATAGTAAAATAGCAATGGATATAATCTGCTGTCCATGGCAAAAATATGACTAAATACCTTTAGCTTTCAATTTTCCAAGAACAGTTTTGTAAACTGTTTTGTCTCTCTGGACTAAACAAACATACAGTTTCACAGAAATCCTGAATGTCCCTGGAGACTTTAATAAAAACTTTGGTTTTGTTATGAAACAACAACACATACAAACCAAAGCTAGGATTAAAAGAGAAAATTACTGGGATATCTTTTATCTAGTCTATTTGTTTTATCTGAGTCAATGAAATTTTCACCCTTCCAAGCCAACTTTAAGTTTTAAAAATAAATCTGCTGTTTTAGTAGAGTTTCTTATATTTAGATTCAACAATTTTTATGGTAAGGGAGAGTAATCCAACGACCTCCCTGGGGAGCCTATTTCAGTGTTTGATAACACTTTCAGTGAAGATGTTTCTTCTAATATTCAATCTAAATCTCCCCTGGTGCAACTTGAGGCCATTTCCACACATCCTATTACTTGTTACTAGGGAGAAGAGACCTATACCCACGTGACTACAACCTCCTCTCAGGTAGCTGTTGAGAGCAATGAGGTCTCCCCTCAGTCTCCTTTTCTCCAAACTAAACAACTGCAGTTGCCTCTTCTGCTCCTCAGAAGACCTGCTCTCCTGACCCTTACTAGCTTCCCTGCCTTTCTTTGGGCTCATTCCAGCACCTCAATGTCTTTGTGTCATGTGGCCTCACCTATGCCGAGTACAAGGGCACAGTCTCTTCCCTGGTTGCTTGTCACACTACTCCCTATACAGGTCAGGATGCTATTGGCCTTCTTGGCCACCTGAGCACACTGCTGCTCATTTTTAGGCAGCAGTCAGTCAACACCCCAATCTCTTATCTCTATTTCTTGAGGAAACACCAGCTATTACACTGGGTAAATCATTAAGTATTATGAAATGCAGTATGTTAAAAACTATAGTAAATGTTTTCTCTTCTATTTTAAAAATATATTGCAAAATTAAAAGCTCCTTTTCGTAACTGCAAGAGAGAGAATCCTTCCCCTTCCAAAAGCAAAGCTCCTTTACATAGTAATGCAATATTGAAATCCTAATGTCAGTATTGCTACTTTATGTGCAACTAGTGGCTGTCTGACAGCTGATATGCAGCCAGATGCAATATGCCTAATAAGGACTTAATTATATTCATAGAAACTGCAGGGGGGAGTGCAGGGGGTGGAGGAATGTATTACAAATAAACTTCCACACTATCTTCAAACACTAATGATATGTCTAAAAAAACCCCAAATTCTTCAAAGTCAAGTAGGTCCAGTACATCCAGCAGAGAACTTACTGGTCAAGGAGTGGATTTTGCAACAATGTGGCCAAGCTGGAATCACACAACTCTGAAATGGCTACCGTAGCAGTAGCTAACTGCCAAGATGAGAATTAATTAAATATCAGGATTTTTTTACAGATAGAAGGAAGCCGGTTCAGATCAACACCAAAGTCAGCAAGGCAGTACCCACTTAGTGGTGTCTAGAAGTTTCTATTCTCTAATAGAATAAAACCAGCATTTTATTCTTTGCCTGAAACACTGAAAATTACAAACTAGAGCACCAATAAAAGAGCATGCAATAAAAAGAATACAGCAATATATGAAAGCAGATAATTTCCCAAGTAACAGCATGCATTCTTGTGCCTTTGACAACTCATAATTTTGAACAATGTGTAATTTATGGCAATGAAAGGTCAAACACTTTCCTTCATTTATCTGTTTTATTCCCTGTAGGATCCAGAAAATTAACAAAATTACCTCTAAAAAGACATTTTCCATTCTCAGTAAAAGAATCTTAAAATCCTTTCGCTTACGAACAAACCCACTTACCGTCATACATCCACCCCTTTTGTCACTCTTCATAAATTCCACCAATTTTTGTGATGTCAAAGGTGTTCCAAAGAAAATTAGCATTAACAAGCTTATTGGGACACAAATTTAGATTTTTAAGATTATTTTATTTTTTTTGCATTCAGTAAAGCTGGGGTATTTGGAAAGTAATACACTAATTATTTCTCCTAGTTGGGAAAATAGTTTCTTGTCCTGTTTGATGTAGAAATAAGTTTGCGTATGCTGGCAAGCATGATCAATTCCAAATACTATTTTTTTTTGTTTTAATCTTTAAAGTTATTAAATATGTTAACAATTTGCAACTTTTATATAATTCAAATTATATAAGGTTAATCGAAAGAATCCAAACATAGAGCTATTTCCACAGTGACTCACTGAATATTAATTAACAAGGTTTTGTTTTAGCCGCAGCACCAAAAAGCATAGGCAGTGCAACCTGCTACAACAGTTTAAATCCAGTTAAAACATTCAAGACTATAGTTCCATAATTTAATAAAAAAATAATATAAGAAAGAATGTGTGTGTTGTAGCTAGCTCTGGGCACTAACTACTCAGTCTTAACTCCCTTTACTGTTACTGGCAGCAGAGATTGCTGAACTGCTCCCTTCATCTTTCTTTTTTGCCATTGACCATAGATAACATCTTAAAGAGTTATCCTTTGAGAATACTAACCAATGCCTTTATTAACAAATTTTCCAAGCAGGTGACCACAGACAAATGTTCAGGTGTTCCTATACATTGATACACAAAAGCACAAAAGATAAAAATATATTTTGTTGAACAGTAAGTTAGATAACTGCCCTCCTCCTCCCCAGTATTATTTCTTAACATTGTCCATGATCATAAGGGACTACATATCCATTAGTAGCTAAACTGGGCCTGATGACTTTGAAACAACTGATATTACTGCTTGATGAATTCATGTACTGAGGAATTAAATTGTTGATCTTCATCTACTTATGGTTAAATACATGCATCCCACCAGACCCTCTATGCTGGTTCCATTACATTCAGGAAAAAACATTTAGGTTTTCCTTTAAGCTGATTATTTTACAAGTATTGTTCACCTACCTTTCTCTATAAGGCCCTTATAATTTACCATGCATAGGCCAGTTGTTGAAGATCATTCAGAACTAAACCATGCAGAAATCATACATAATGATTGTGCATATCAGTATATTAATCTGAAGTAAGTACAAGTTATTTTAATTGCATGTTATCTTTGGGATCCTGTTTATCTGTTAGATTAGTTTAAAGTCTTGGTTAACATTCATCAACCTAGAAACAATCTTGGGATGCAGCAATTTTAGTTGCCATCTTTCCCTGCACTTCTCACAGCTGTTGCAATTCATTGATGAGTTCACCATCTGTCTAGAAAGCTAAAATACTTGGTTTAAATATGTAAAAGCCAGACAGTCAACTCCATTACTACATGCAAAGGTATATTTAGCACCATAAAGCTTAAAACTTCCCACCACCTTTACAGTTTTTTCCTGTGTTAGCAATCATGAGACTAGATTAGGTTTGGCACCATAATGGCTTAATCTAGGCTTTGTCATAGCAGTGCACATTATTACAGAATGTCTCCTGGATTATGTTAAAGTTCTTTCCCCAAAAAATTCCTCATTACATTGAGACTTTTCAAATAAAAGCTGGGAATTAAATCATCAGTTGCTATCTGTGGTAGGTTTAGGCTATGCCTTTAAAATTTGTTACAGATTTCAAGCAGAAAAGTAGGAAAATATAAAAAAAAATCACTATTGGGTGTAAAAAGAAAAACTAAAGATAATAGTAAACAATTTCATTGGAGAAATATCTGCTATAAGAATCTTTGTACCAAAATATTCTGGGGGGTTTCTCTTCTCTGCTTTTGCTGACCTTGGCTGCATTATTTTGCTTTAGTCTAACCACTGCTTTCTCTCTTTTCTCCCTTTTAGACAGGGGGTGTGGGGCCAGAGAAATGGCTTCCTTGGTCTTTTTGGGGGGTTTCATGTTGTTTGTTAATTGCAAATACCTGTAAAATGTTGTAAATGCTGTATGTTTTGTACATATTCATTGCATTCCATTGTAGCGTGTAGTTTTGCTTGTAAATACAGTTTCTATGTGTTTCTAACTCAGTTGGTATGGAAAAGTTAATGTTGGGGGGAAATTTCAACCCACCACACTATCCATCTTGGTGCTGATTTATCTTTGACTTGAACCCTTTTGCTGCTGCCCCATCTCTCCAGGGATTTGTCTTAATGCAGTTTTGTAGGTCTGTTTAGTTAAACGAACCCTTATCATTACATTCTTATTTCTATATGTGGTAGACAAGATTTTGTCAATCTCACAGCACCTATATACTGAATTAATTAGTGTTTGGATACTTGGGATAAAGTTGTTTCCTTCTTTATTCCTCATTTTCTTTTTTCAATGTTGTAACATCCTGTTTCTGTTTATACTATCATGTCCTTCATTCTCAAATTCCTAAGTCTTTTTATTGTTAGCTATAAGTACTAAGGAATAGGCATATTTAAATTATATGAGCATATTTTACTGTATTGTGTGATCTGTGTTACTCTGACATATTTAATTCTTCTGTCCTATATAAAATGTGATCACCATGCTTTAAGCCAGATAAGTATAATCAGGAAAGAAATCAAAGGGAAGTGCTAAGCTGCAAGACCCCTAAAGTGTCATTTTTCTTAGCAACCCTTTTTTGCATAAATTTTCAATGCAACACTGGGCAGTAAAGTATACATAACCTTTATACAGTGCAGTTGGGATACAGTGTGCCAAAACAAAACAAAAGCACACCAAAAGAATTCCAACCAACCAAAAAAAACCCACCAAAGAATTAGGTGTAAGTGTATATAGCAGTTTTTAGTGATCTTGTTCCAGCAGCACAGGCATACAATCTATACTTCTATATCACAACTTGACAAAAATACATTCAATTCACTTTTAGAATAAATTGTTTCTGGAATAAGATTATCTGCCACTTTTCAGCTCAGAAATATATCCAAATTCCATCTTTTCAAAAACAGGCATTCTGAGTAAGTTTGGCAGACTTTTAATTAGAGAAGCACAGATATACATCTTAAAAAAAAAAAAAAAAGAAAGTTGTCAGTATTCAAACTTTGCAGGGACTACTTCATTTAAGACTATAAAGGTGATATCAAATGTGAAATGACAGTTATGATTTTCCAGCATATTCCCCTCTATAACACATACATTCTTCACACGTTAAAAAAATGAAGGCACAGTTACAGCTGCTGCCTACTGATCTGCGTGCATTGAGCAGCACATCAACATATTCAGCTTATCAGAACCACTTGCAAGAGCATGTTTGTCAAGCAAAACTATCTTAGAGCATTAGGGAACTGACGTCTCAGTTGGATTACTTCACTAACTATTCCACAAAAGCATAGATGGGTTATTTTAAGTGAGACTGTGCAAACAAAACCAAAAAAATTCTCACAGATTGTTAAGAGAGTCAGAAACCTCAACACTATGAAACCTAAAATTGTTTCAGGCTTGAGGTTCATAAAACAAACAAAAGCTAGAGCTAGTCAGAATACAACAGCAGGAAGAAAATTACAAGCTTTGATACTGTCCTGCTTCCAAAGTACAGGCCATATCTCAAACTATGAATGGTGATTTTAATGCAGAATAAATACATTAAATTACTAATAATTCCTGTGTTTTCATAGTGGTATTCCTCAGTGTGTCACAGTGATTTTCACATTATATTCATGTTGTCAGTATGGAAATGGGCACAACAGGGCTCTCATGAGCTTTAAGCAAATACATCTAATAGTCAGAAAGCACTGACTGTCATGTGGAAACCAGGTCTCTTGATTCATCACACTAAGCTGGCTCCACACAAAATTGTCTCCTCAGATACGACTTTCATCATTCCATGTTCTGCACAAGAACAGAACAAGTGACATCTATCTGAAATGGTTTATATTAGGTTTGTCTAACTCTTCCTGACTAAGCTCTGTCTAGCAGACCAACTCCTTCAAATTCAGTAGCCAAGAAAGATTAAGAGACCTTGAGAAAATGAGACATCCATAAAAACAGGTTATTGGAATAGGGAACTGCATATTTTTTATCAATTATAGGAATATAAAATTTATCTTTATACACCAGAATTTTCCTAACATGTTACAATGCATTATACGTATATTTATATATAAGTATGCATAAGTAATGGATAATCAGATCTTTATGACAGAGCAAACTTATCAAAGAAAACTTCAGAATGCTTTATTATTAGCACAAAAATAAGTATCATTTTTTCCCAGTAGTGTCTGGTAAAACAGCAATTTCAGTAAGGCAAGAGTTTTGCCAAGGTTCAAAGGAGGCAATCGTTTTGATTGGACTATGACCAAATGAAGAGTCTTGCTAACTCGTATGGCACCAGTCAATTTTACAAGGGCTAAAGCAATTGACATTGCCTATTTAAGCAATATGAAATGGGAGGAAAGGGACCCACATGAGTTAATTTTTTTCCAAGACTGCAAAGTTATTCTGATCAAAAAGTATGTCAGGAATAGCTTCTGTCCTTTCTTATGTATTTGAAGCCTCTCAGCTGTGGCTCTGGTTGGCCTTGCCTTAGCACAAATTAGTCCAACTGTTGTACAGTCATGTAGAAAAGACTAACTCCAAATTAATCTCTTCGGATATGCAATACCAGTAAAATCAATTGCTCAGTGCATTCGTAATGGCCTTCCACTGCCTTGAGCTTTAAAATTCCAAAACTGTCATGAATACCTGAAAGGTTTTTACATACACAGGAATGAATTCAAACACCCTCTTGTGAGGAAACTAGGGCCTTCTGGTGCAAGAAGGGGAGACTCCTTGAAAGTGCAGGGAATTTGAGAGTTAGGTAAGTACTAGCCAGCTGTTTTTATACTAAAAATTGGGTAGTTGATACCTCAATGCAATTTCAGTTCTCTCTTAGGGAATCCCTTTTAGGGATCTAACAATGAGCAAATATTTCTACCTTAACTTTCTTGATAAAATTATCAGCTGGGAAAAAGAAAGAAAGCAATTATGATTTTTTAACTAAAGCTAGGTCACAACACTGTGATTTGTGCAGATCCACACCAGTTTCACTGTCGCTTCTCATGGTGACAGTTATCCTCCTGGTTAGAGTAAATCACAGGACCAAGATCTAACAGACCAAACTGGTTATATACACATTGCAAGTGTGAGCACAACCCCCCCCAAAGTTACCTATATTTTTCTTGCTAGTGTTAAATACAGACTAAGACTAGTGCTCTCTCTCTTCAGAGAGAGATTTTATTTCAAGACTATATTGAGTTATTAATGAAGTTTCCATAATGACTTTAGGCCACTCTTCTCCACTGCACATCATATTATAATGTGGACAATAAATGTTTTTATTAACAAGCATATGAGCCTGTCATTCCTATGCCTAGTAAACACTCTCTCACAAGTAGAAATTGCACATTCAATTGAAGTAAAACTCTTACTGAGTACACATCTGCAGGCAGCCTCTGTTGCAGATGCGCCCTGCTTCCCTCAGAAGAGATGCCCATGGTGTGGAAATTATTTCCAGCAGTGTTATAGAAATAAATGCAGAGTAGACTTTAAATATGTTTCTAGCTTTTATTTTGAAACAAGTTATGGACTGAGTACAGTTATAAACAGATTCCACCCATCCCTTCCTCTTTGGCCCTAAGTTTAGCAGCAGAATGTGCAACTGCCATTCTAAGCAGCAGCTGATGGAAGAAAACAAACCACAAAGCAATGAAAAGATGTTTGAATTAAAATGGATGCAAAGCACTTTTAAGGATAAGGATAAGTTTTGTAAAAGATCTCTCCACATACAGCAATGGCATTAGAGCTACTGGAAACACCACAGGGGAAAAAAAGCATCCCTCCCTTCAGGAGGGTACTCCTGAACTTTCAGTCCTCCCACTCTATCAAACTCAGCCGTAACTCTCTCATAATGTTTACTTCCCTTGTATCTATCTTACCTAGCAAGAACTAAAACACTTTTATTTTTGTTTCCATTTGTTTGTTTACTTCTTTTTTAAATAAAAATTTGCTCCCAAGCTGTCATGTGAAGGGGGCTTAGTAGCCTACAACCATTGCAACAACTTTTGGAGCAAATGGCCCACCTAAACTTTTTTAATACCCTTCAGGCCAGACAGCTCACCCTGTTTTAGATAGAGATTTTTGCTTTTTGCACCCTATCATGTTTGCAGCTCTCCAACACCTTATACAACTCCCACTCAGCCAAGTGGCAACAAAATGCTCCATATTGAGACAATCTGGAGATTTTCCCTTGCTTGTCACAAAGTTTGTTGAATTTTAAAGTGTAAATCCTTCCTTTTAAACACTTGGGAAACTCATATGATTTGCTACCCACTAAGGTCCGTCTCACTATGTAGAAATGTCTATTTCTAGAACCTAATATGAGCACATTTGCAAGGTAACATGTGAATAACACAGCATCTACAGCTACACTTCTCTGTTCACAATGCTGTCAACTTGAAATTTATATCAAGGAAGTATGCTGTGCATATAATCAAGAAGGTCATCTGAGAGCTGTTCTAGCATTTATTTTAAGGCTATTGGAATTTGGGGTAGTGTGCAAAGAAAAAGATAAAGACAGTAGCTTAAAACAAGTAGTTTATTTACTTAAATATTTAGCTCCTAGCTGCTTTTTATAGCATGCACAGCACTGATTCATAATCTATGTTAAAGATAGCTTGGTCTTCTATATTGCCTCCTCCAGAACTCTGGAATGTAGAGATATCCTATCAGTATCAGTTTAGGTAAGGGAAAAATTCTGAACTGCCATGGACTCAATATACCCAGATTTTTACAACCAAATCAATGTTTTTTCTGGAACAAGTCATGCTGGTCTAAACCAAAAGTTTCTCACTCTGGCTTCACAACAACCACTGCTACCTGTATTGTCATCAGCAACCTGAAAAGAAAGTCTCTCAAAGCAATCTTAAGAAATGCTCCTTCAGAGTTCAATTAAAAAAAAAATCATCATCTAGAAATGCTAAGACACAACCCTCAAGCTTTTGGAGGCCACGAGGATGATCAGAGGGCTGAAGCACCTCTCCTATGAGGACAGACTGAAAGAGTTGGGGCTGTTCAGTCTGGAGAAAAGACGGCTCCAAGGTGACCTTATTGTGGCCTTCCAGTATCTAAAGGGGGCCTAAAAGAAGGCTGGGGAGGGACTTCTTAGGATATCAGGTAGTGATAGGACTAGGGGGAATGGAATGAAGCTGGAGATGGGGAGATTCAGGCTGGATGTGAGGAAGGAGTTCTTCACCGTGAGAGTGGTGAAGCCCTGGAATGGGTTGTCCAGGGAGGTGGTTGAGGCCCCGTCCCTGGAAGTGTTTAAGACGAGGCTGGAAGAGGCTTTGGCCAGCCTGACCTAGTGTGGGGTGTCCCTGCCCATGGCAGGGGGGTTGGAACTAGATGATCCTTGTGGTCCCTTCCAACCTTCTCTAGCAACCAGCACCAGAACAAGGGGACACAATCTCAAGCTGCACCAGGGGAAGTTTAGGCTTGAGGTGAGGAGAAAGTTCTTCACTGCGAGAGTCATTCATCATTGGAATGGGCTGCCCGGTGAGGTGGTGGAGTCACCATCCCTGGAGGTGTTCAAGAGGGGATTGGACATGGCACTTGGTGCCATGGTCTGGTCATGAGGTCTGTGGTGACAGGTTGGATTCGATCTTTGAGGTCTCTTCCAACCTTAGTGATACTGTGATACTGTAACCCTGACTGATTCTACATATGGGCAAAAATAGAAATATCTGAGTGAAATATTATTATAGCTTACTCTCATATTTAAAGCAGAAGTGTAATTTTAAACACTAATAATATCTCTATTCTTTACTGAATGAATCATAATGAATGCTTATAATCAAATTACACCTACAAATGTGGTTTATTAACACTGTTTGCATTGACTGAGTTAAAATAGCTGATTAAAATTTATAATTTTATTCAGAAAAGTTATACAGACCTTTTTCTCTAAAATGCTTGATGGAAACAACAACAAAAAAAATTAAGTCATAGCATCCCACGCTTTTGAAGACTCCATTTCCATTTTCAGCGCAGACAGGTACATAGTCAGGAGTAAACATGAACATTTAAGAAATGAGCAAAAAATCAAAAGCTCTCTCTTTCAGTAGTGTTAGAAAAGAAACTACTATCAAGGATGATAATTTCATTTACAGATAGAACGCAAACTTATGGCAGTTATAGGTATTTTACTCTCTTCAAACAAAAGGCTAAAAAGCTGTCCATTATGTAAGTGATGGACCTCAACAGCAAGTGAGAATTCTGGTCTCCCTTTTGCATTTATTGGCATTCTTGTCAGCATGTTAGTTAGATATATACAGTTTTGTTGTGATATGCTGACAGATTTGGACTGTGCATATCCCTCCTGGTGGCTGTGGGCTCAGTTTGCAGAACATATGCTTTCACAAACTGGGTTTCCCAGAAGGAATAAATGAAGGGCATCCACTATACAGTATTGCTATTATTTCATTCCTTTTCCTGTAGTCCTACTATTCATAACAGTTACTCACACATAATTACTGTAAATACCTAAGACAAAATATGGAGAATTCCTGGTTAAAGGGATTGTGGGGGGTTTTGTTGTTCAGTTTTGTTTGTTTGTTTGCATAGAATGATAGAATTGTTCTGGTTGGAAAAGACCTTGAAGATCCTTGAGTCCAACTGACATAAGAAGGATTCAGGTAGCAAGTATTCATTCAGTAACAGATTCCATTAACTATCTCTTTGTATCTGTATCTGCCATCATTCCATATATATGTATCTCCAAATAGATAGATAGATAGATAGATCCATCATCATTATAGCAAATTTATATCACATCTTTCTTTGGTTTCTATCAAGAACAGCCATGTGTCCTTCTCTCAATGACAATTTGGTGCTTTCTGACCTCCTGCATCATGGGCATGGAACATTTCCCAACTTTTTATGGTTTTGGAGGGTTCACAACAGTTAACCCACAGTCCTGAGAAGTCCAGGAAAATACCAGCATTATTTAAAAGGTGAAAAGAATTCTAAGAAACTACTGGAAATATTCACAAGCATTGAATCTTGATTTATATAGCAAATTCAATTTCAAGACTGTGTTTATCTTGCCTGTCTTTTATACTGAGAGACAGTCAAAGCAAGGAGTGTTTTATGGCCTGACTGAACAACACGTTTAAGAACATAAATTGTCACACTTGCATGAGGGTGTTTTTTCATGGTTTAATACTTTTTGAATCGCAATATATTTCTGCCTTCTACAATGATGGGAAAGCCATTGGGGTTTTCTGCAATACTAATAGTGATTCAAAATGATAAAAGATCAGTCCTGTAGAACTGGACATAGGTGTATAACAAATCCTTGCAAATATATTGATGATCTGGATGATGGGATTGAGTCAGTCATCAGTAAATTTGCAGATGACACCAAGTTGGGAGCAGATGTTGATCAGTTAGAGGGCAGAAGGGCTCTCCAGAGGGACCTTGACAGGCTGCACAGATGGCCAGAGTCCAACATGATGACATTTAACAAGTCCAAGAGCCGGGCGCTGCACTTTGGTCACAACAACCCCATGCAGTGCTACAGGCTGGGGTCAGAGTGGCTGGAGAGCTCCCAAACAGAAAGGGACGTGGGGGTACTGATTGACAGTCAGTTGAACATGAGCCAGCAGCGTGCCCAGGTGGCGAAGAAGGCCAATGGCACCCTCTCCTGCATCAGAAATAGTGTGGCCAGCAGGAGCAGGGAAGTCATGGTGCCCCTGTACTTAGCACTGGTTAGGCCACACCTTGAGTCCTGTGTCCATTTCTGGGCCCCTCAATTTAAGAAAGACATTGAGACTCTTGAACATGTCCAGAGAAGGGCAACGAGGCTGGTGAGAGGCCTCGAGCACAAGCCCTATGAGGAGAGGCGAAGAAGCTGGGATTGTTTAGCCTGAAGAAGAGGAGGCTCAGGGGAGACCTTATTGCTTTCTATAACTACCTGAAGGGTGGTTGTAGCCAGGAGGGAGTTGGTTTCTTCTCCCAGGCAACCAGCACCAGAAAAAGAGGACAGTCTCAAGCTGCGCCAGGGGAAGTTTAGACTCGAGGTGAGGACAAAGTTGTTCACAGAGAGAGTCATTCGTCATTGGAATGGGCTGCCCAGGGAGGTGGTGGAGTCACCGTCCCTGGAGGTGTTCAAGAGGGGATTGGATGTGGCACTTGGTGCCATGGTCTAGTAGTCATGAGGTCTGTGGTGACAGGCTGGACTTGATGATCTTTGAGGTCTTTTCCAACCTTTTGATTCTATGATTCTATACACTTAAGGCCACTATGAAGCACTCAAAAAAAATTAAAATTACACTCTACATTAATCAACAATTAAACTGTATTTAAACTAAAAGAAGTACTCTGAAAACTGCTTAAAAGTGCAAGAAGTACATGCCAGATTTTGTAAGTTAAATTTGAAGCAAAATAATTTTGAGTCTCATACTTTCAAGGTTCATTTACCATGGTGCTATACAATGGCAGTAGAAAAACACACACGCATAGTCTAATAGTCAGACTGCTATCAGTCTGTGTGGTATCAATTAGGTATAATAGACTTTTTCATTATAAGTTGAACTAAAAAGCATGTCTTTCCCATGATAAATAATGTATGAGGTCTAAAGCAGAAACTTTGAATAAATATGTGACTGAAGACTATTTCTTTTATTAGCCAAATCATATGTTATTTTTTCTATTTTTCCCTTTCAATTATTGGATTTTTATTTTTTTTTAAACCATTTTAATCAACCCTCTTGATTGTATGCAATGGAGCAACTATCCACTGTGTATGGTAATATCTCCATGGTAACAGATTATAAAACGTAAGCAGAGGATTGTGATCGCTATTTAGAAAAGAAGGTGGTCGAACATGAGGAAATTACAGTCCTGAGCAATTTAATTTCCTTGGGATTTCAACAACGGTATTTAAGGATGGGCACACATTGTCAAGCCCCAAGTTTCAATTAAAAATATGTATTAATGAGGCAATTAATATAAATTTATACTAGATAAATAAACAAACAAAAATATCTTATTTTATTATATTTATTCTGTCTTTAAGGTAAAAGCAAAATTACGCAAATGCTAATATATTCCCATTGAAGTCAACTTTTCTGTGGAAGCATTTATGCTGTTAGGGGGAAGCACTTATTTCACAGGATATATGCCTTTAAAGTGAACTGAATATTGTGGGTTTGATCTAAAGCATAGTCACACAAAAGAAAGCAGTAGAGGTACCTGAATCCACTTAGCTTTGTGAGAATGCATCAGTAAGGAAAAGGATCTGATCCTACACTCCCTTAGTTACAGTTATGGGCTATTAATAGATGGAGACCAAACACAGTATGACTTCAGTGGACTTTCAAGAAAATTGTCTTTATGTATGTTATTCAGCTCCCTGGAGTAAACTTGCCAGAAGATAAAAAGGTGTCAAAACTTTCTCTTCAATTCATGGCCTCTCATCTTCTCATGTGTAGAAAGGAACTACCATCTTTTCCTAACTAAAAAAATCTGCTGATGTTTTGATCAGTAATATCTAGTCCCCTTGATCCCACAGAGCAGAGATTACAAGAATTACAAAAGGAATTATTTAGATGAGTTTGCAGGAGAAACCTATGTATTACAACAGTACAGCTGACTTTTAGTAAAACTGTATTTAGATTATTTACACTGCAATAAGTAGTCTAAGCAAGAAGTTTAGATGAAATACCTAACTTTTAGATGCATACAGCTGATAAGAAAGCCTTTAGAAGTCTTTAGAAGTCAATTTATACTATTTCTAGGGGATGCCCAAGATAAGAAGATGATTCACCTTCAGGATCTAATATTTCTCTCCACTAGTGGCAGATGGATCTGACTAAACAAGCTTAAAGAATCATAGAATGATTTGAGTTGCAAGGGATCTTAAAGATCATCTAGTTTCAACCCCCCTGTCATGGGCAGAGACATCTTCCACTAGACCAGCTTGCCCAAAGCCCAATCCAACCTGTCCTTGGGATGTCCCATCCCTTCCAGGGATGGGACATCAACAGCTTCTCCAGGTAACAGGTCCCAGTGCTTCAGCTACCCTCACAGTAAATAATTTCCTCCTAATACCTAATATAAATCTACCCCCTTTCAATTTGAAATGACTACTCCTTGTCCTATTATTAAAGTCCCCAATAAAGAGTTCTTTCTCATCTTTCATATAGGCCCCCTTTGAGTACTGGAAGGCTGCTATAAAGTCTCTTCAGACTCATCTCTAGGCTAAACAATGCCAACACTCTCAGCCTGTCCTCTAAGGGCAGGTGCTCCACCCTCTGATCATCTTCATGGCTGTCTTCTGGATCCAGTTAAGCAGTTCTATGTCTTCCTTATGCTGGGGACCCCAGAGCTGAACACAATACCCCAAGTGGAGGCTGATGAGTATGGTGTAGAGGGGGAGAATCACCCTCCTTGACCTGTTGGCCACACCTGATGCAGCCCAGGAGTTACTGGCTTTCTGAGCTGTGAACACCCATTGCTGGCTCATGCTCTTTGTCACCCACCAATATCTCCAAGTCCTTCTCTACAGGGCCGCTGTCAATCCACTTGTAACTCAGCCTGTATTTGTTCTTGGGATTTCCCTGACCCAGGTGCAGCACCCTGCACTCAGGTTTGTTGAAATTTACATGGCCTACCTCTCCAGCCTGTAAAGGTCCCTCTAGATGGCATCCCATCCCTCAGGCACGTCAGCTGCAACACACAGCTTCGTGTCTTTGGTAAACTTGCTGAGATCATTTTATAAAGCTTTCAGTTACATGACATAAATTCCAACCCCAAGTGCACTCCAAAGCTTGAGGTTTTTTTACAAATAAAAGGGACCAGCTTGCAAAAGATTCATTCCTCTCTTGACACTTCATGACTGAATGATTTGTGTCTAAATATCTGTTATTTTCTTCCTGCTCCATGTTTCCCTGCAGACCTCAATGTATATGGTCACTGACCAAAGAGCAGACAGCCCACCTACATTACATTTTTCTTCCTGTACCCTGCTTGAATTAGAAGCAGTTTGAAAGATGCACCATTTCAAACAGGAGTTTATTTGCATTACTCGTGGAAGTCCTCCAGCTAAATTTCCACACGGCATGCTGATTATGTCCATGCAAGTGAAGCTTTTAAGCTTATTGAGACAAATAGCAAAAGTAACAGAGAGCAAAAGCTTCCCGTGCTGTGTATAACTAGATTTCCATCCTAGCTTATTCTAAGTTCCTTCAGTGAATGATCCTTTTAGCTATTTTCCTATCACCCTAAACTTCATGCATCAAAGGTTGAAAGCCATAACTGCAGTGACTTAAAATCTCTAGTTACCAATATATATATTTTATTTTAATTAAATTTCTTGTAAAATTATAGATATATTATTAGTTGTAATCTTAAAATGAGGAACACTTTGGGCTCAACAAACAGTAGAAATGTTACCATGGACTGCAGTAGGTACATGTTGCATTTTCCATATGATTAAATAACTTTTCTTGTCTCTAAGAAACATTTCTGATCTAGGAAACAACCTGTCTGAAAGCAAAAAGATCCTTGGTCAAATTCTATGTAATTCATTATTCTAGATATCAGACTAAATGATGCAACAATCCCTTCTAGTCTCCATGGAATTCAGAGAAAGTACATGACCTGCATGAATGAATGTGTAAACTCTTTAATAGATGCACAGATTTTAAAGATCATTATGATCGCTTGCTATGAAATTCTACAGTAGCCACCTATCAACATTCAACTTAATGTGGCACACAAAAATTCCTTACAAAAAGGCCAAAAGTGGTTTTACAAGTGCAAGTGACAAGAGGCCAGCTGTCATGGACGTTATTGCCCTTCACCAGTATTAATTTTAATTTATTTATTTTAATTTACCCAAATTGAGCTTCCAATATTTCTATCTCATTAAACCATATTGGTTAAACCCTCCCTATAATAAAAAATCTGTACCTATCTATCTATTGCAAAAAAACCCTAGTACAATCATACTCTTCAATACACTATTTTGTTATTAGATAGCAATTCCTCCATCTCCTACTACAAAGGCAATCCAAATCATGCATAACATATTTATGAACAGTTAGAAGTTAGCATAGTTCTTCTTAAAAACAATGTTCAGTTCACTCTTCACCAGCTACTTCTCTGGTGTTTCTATTTATAATAGTTCATTCATTTACAAAGGTGGGTTTTCTTTTACTTAGTTTCATACACTATGAACATGCACACAAACATATGTTTGTGCATGCATATATATGTACACACACACACATATATTTATTCTGCATGCAGGGTCTCTTTGCACCCATTTAAAAATATGCAAATAAATAAAACCAAGAAGGGGCCATACAATTACCTTCAGATGAAAAAAAATGTAATATGTATCTACAGTTCTGCAGACACAAATAGTCTGTGGGATTAGATAGTTCTAAGATAAAATACACTGCATTGTGCATCATGTGAGTGACAGGTCATCAGGACTTTTCTGTATCACTCTGTATCATACTGTATCATCCCCTATTGGTCCACACTATTTTCTAAAGTAGATACAGTCACCAATTTCACTGTAGCCAACTGTTCATAAATCTCTCAAAATCTACCTGGAGACCCTTTTTTTTCCAAAAATATATGCATTTTTTTCAGACACATTGGGAGGTTTATTATGTTGGCTGTCTCAAGTCTCTTACAAAGGAAATTAACTTTGAAATTATATTGATATTCTGTGGAGCTAACCTATATTTCTTTTTGCAAGATCCATTAAATGATTTAGGCTATGTCTGTTACTGGACCCAAAAGATGCATCCCAGTTTCATTTCAGGTATATCTGGTCATCTCCTGACTTCATTACAAGGTAAGATCTAACCAATCTTCCCCTAGCCTTGGGCAAACTTGCTGAGAAAAACAGTGTAGCAGGAAATGGTTGTAAAAGTTTCTTATTGTACATAAGTATGATTTTAGTGTATAATCAGCTCTAATTTTAACATCCTGTATAACTCAAATATTTCAGTAGTTTGAGAGGTTTGTTTTTCTTCTTTTTTTCCAGAAGAATTACTTTCAGCACAGTGGGCTGAGGTTTCTTTGTCAATCAATCAGAACAGATAAGAACCGGGATTCACACTGCTGGAGGGCAACAACAGTGATTCAGAACACCTCACTGACCTCCGCCTAGAAGAGAGAGTTTCAGAGTACGGTATGATAGAGGCTATTCTGAACAGGGGCAGCTAACCCAGACCACTGCAGTATTTCATTAAAATAAGTGTTTGGGGGCTTTTTATGTCCCAAATGAAAATTTTTGTTTCCTGTCAAATTAAATGTTGTCCTAAAGTGCATTCCAGTACTTTTTGTATAATAAAAACAAATAGAAGAATTCTACTGGATTTTCTTCTCTTAGATAACTTTTTGGTTCATCAGCTGAACTAAAGAATCAGTTATGCTTTCAGTCTTATTTGCAAGTTCATTAAAAATATTGGATTCCATAAAATCCATTACATTTTGTAAAATCCTCAGATAACTGGTATTATTTTAGGCAGACTAGTTTAAGTCTTATTTATCACACTTTGAACAGTTATTCCACTATTTTGATAGGGATCAAAGTTAGGCTGATGGGATTCAGTTAAATGGAATAGTAAGGTCCACTGAATAGTGTCTTTTTGCTTCTAAAAGAGTTTAATTTTTTTTTGCAGAAAGGTGGACATAGCATTTTCCAGCTAAATCAAAGAAAAAAATGGAAGGTTTGTGAATAAATACTGGAAGTATTTGGAATAAAAAGGATAACATTTCTATGAAGGATTTTGGTAGTCTGCCATTGGGAATTTGGTAAAAGCCTTAGCAGATCTCAGGACTTTATCAAACTAAGTAGGAATTTTAGATCTTTGTTTAATGATTCTATTGCTATAACCTAAATTTAAGTATTTCAAAGTTGGACTTAAAGGACTGACACACATATTATTTGCTTTCTTTCTAGTTACTCAAACTAACCCAAACTTACTTTACCTTGAGATATAACATTTCACTCCCAATATTAATTTTCATGAGGATGCCTCTTCTTCCTCATTGATTGTACAGACAGTCTTGAGTCACCAACTCAGATATGCCTAATTTTTCAATAAGATGAAACCTAGTCTAGGATCTTACTTTTTCTTATTGTTCCTAAACCATTTTATAACTGTAATTATTTGGGTCTAAAGAAAGAAAAGCGTATTCAGGCCAGCATGGCTACGATAACCACACATGATGATGGCATCCAAAATTTTATCAATGTACATATAATACGAATTGTGTATATTGTTTGTAGTTTTGCATCTGTTTATGGACAACTCATATCAATGTTATGTAAATGTATAATCTCCAACATAAATAAGAATAAAGCTTCTGACTTTTCCACAGAAATGTATTTTATACATTGCTTAATGTCCTTTTACATTGCTAGGAAATTCAAGGAAGATATTTACTAACTTGACAGCTTAAGAAAAAAAATCACACAACCATTTTTCTTAGAGTACAGAACTTCTATTTTCACTGGGTATCAATGTGGGTGAAAATTCTTTGTATTCTCTCACATACATTTCTTCAATTTTTACACGTTGTTAAATTGTAAATGTAAAACAAGTTCTTTACCAGGTCCTTCAACAAAAAATATAAAACCTTACTCACAATACTACAACTTCTGAACATATTTATATTGATTTTTACCTTTGAGATATGTTTGAAAATAATGGGAAAAAAAAGTGAAAAACAAATGCAGTTAACAAATTCATTAAAGGTAGTTTATACATAATACTACTCTTTTAAAGGGACTTTCTGGCAAGCATCTTACTTATACATATGTATTTAATGAAAATTCTGTCCTTTGTAAAGGAAAAGTGAAAAATGCTACTAGCAGAACAGATTGATTTGGTATATTGGAAACCAGGGCTCAAACCTGATTTGTCTGTATGTAAATCTTTGTTTGTTTGTTTTCTTAAAACCAAGTGCTTCTAATAAAGTAAAAAGGAAGATTTTCAAAGGCAGCTTTTACTTCAACAGCCATACTGGGGTATATGTTACACAATTAACTCAGGGGAGCAAGGAGGAGTAACAACACTCCCTACATCTCTCAGAAGTTCATTAACGTTGTATATGGGCAGAAAGGTGTGTGTATTTGGCATCCTTGGAGGCTCATTTTCACATTAATGACAGGTGATAACAGGAAATTCATAGCTGTGTAATTGCAATCTCACATTGAATTGTGAAGACAAACATGAATGTCACCAGTAAATACACCTCTCTGTGGGGCAGGTGAAAACTAGTGAAGATGCACTTATAATCCATCTTCCACAAGAATCATTCTTTTACATTTAATTCAAATGCTTCTTCATTTCTTCCCTATTTTTCCTTATTTCTTTCTTTTCCTCCTCCTTGCAGTTTTTCCTAAAATTCTTCTGTGTGTACATTCCACCTTCCTTTCATCCAAACTCTATTTCTTTGTGTTTCAAATAAACAAAACAGAAGATCAAATAAATCAACAAATTTTTTAGTGAAGCTGGAAAAGTTAATTTGTGAGACTTTCAGTTTAAACAGCATACAACTGGCAGTATAAGGAGACAAGACTTAACAGTATGTGAATTTTGAAACAGGAAACTGTAAGGAATTAAGGAGTAAGCCCCAGCAAGCAAATGGATATGTGAAGCATGACTACATCTAGCACAGAGCTTAGGAATTATTTTTTTGGAGAACGTAATAAAGGATATCTGAAAATGCAAAGCCTTTGCATGGGAAGCATGTTGGATTCAGACTCATGAGTAAGAATCACATGCAGATGTTTTAGTCATTCACCCTTGTTCTTGTATCCTACAGAATGGAGTAAAATCTCTGGATCTCATTATTTGATTAGAACAAAAGTAAATTGCACAACCTTATGGTAAATTTTCATAAATTTACTGTTTGAAACTATGATACAAAATAGTTCACTTTGACCACCATTTTTTCTTAGCTACTTTACATAGCCCCTGAATATGGTTATTTAGCTTTTCAATTATTTTTTACCCTGCTTTTTTATTCTAGTCTAGCTGTTCCTCCCCTCCCACTCACAGACTGTTCCAGTTCTGAACTGTGCTAACTTCATGTTCCATTCAGGCCAGAGTGTGTGAGACTCATCTTTCTGTAAGTTTACTATCTTGAAAGCAGGAACCTCTTTGACATTCTTTCCATCTAAGGCTGACTTTTTCCTCTCTCAGAGTTAAGAGAACGGAGAAGGTAGCACTGAGTGAAATTCTGCAAAGCTTTGGAATGATTGCCTCTTCTGGATGTAGTGCAAAAAGGATGGCATATGTAAGGGGGAAAAATAGGGCATGATAATGCAAAATTATGACACTGAAAGGTTTACATTTGAAAAGGTTTCAAAAGGAGATCATAGATGACTTTGAATCAAATTATTTCACAGGTTTCTTATTTGAAATGTGTCAAATCATTTTCACAGTATATATTTTGAGTATCAATGAAAACAAACAGTAGCAGTCAGCCTATATTCATAAATATGACAATGATTTTCAAAGCTTCATTTCTCAACTGATCAACAAAACACCCTAAAGGGAACTACATACAAGCAATTTATTAAACTGAGTTACAATTCCTTTATATTATTTAGTGGAGCTTTGAAAAACAGAAATGACAAAACTTAGTTATTTCCTGCAGGGCAGTTTAAATTTTATGTAAAGATATAAGATATGATGTCCTAAATGCATATATGTGCTGTACTTGTCAGAATGTATTACACCGTTACTACTATGTTTCAACATAACTCTTCTGAAAACTATTAAATAAATAAAGCATGTAATTTTTTTTCTTTAACTTTGTTAGGTTGTTTAATGTATTTAACAACAAAGCTGATGAGATAGAATCAAACTGTAAGGGCTGTTTTGAGTTCAACATTAATTGACTGATAGGTATCTTGTAAGTTAATTTAGATCTTAATATTGGCTGATAATGAAAGAATATATCACAGTAATAATAACAGGAAAGTCATTACAATAACATTAATTATTGTAACCATCATGTCTGTCAGTATTAAAATCATGCATTGGTATTAAAATTCTGCCATAATAAGGTCAGGTCTATTTTCTTTATAACATGAAATTTAAAGCAGCAGAAAGGAAGCAACGGTGGAAGATCACGTCTCATGCAAATAAAGTATTTTTCAACTAACAAGTAGCTGAAGATGAAAAACTGACTGATACATATTTCCCGAGCATTTCAATAGTTAGTTAATTACTCTACAAAAGAAAATGTAAGAGAGAAACACTTTCAAGTTGCAGTTGTCCTTTCCTGAGTCTCTGAGATGATCAGACTAATTTAAGTCTCATTATGCAACATATTTGTTTTGGAGCTAAGAGTATTAAGGTGCTCTTTAAATTAATTGCTTTTAAAGAACACAGATTTTTTTCTCTGAGTAACATAATGAAGCTCTATGAGATAAATCAGATTCAGCCACAGAAGACATTTCTTTCTTATTCCAGTTAAAAAGGACACAATATTGCTGTAAGAACTTTTGTTTCAAAATTATTATGGTCCTTTATTGCTTATAGCTAAACTCAGTGTTAAGTACAATTTAAATATATGATGTTCCATTGTACTTACATTACAGTATGCAAATATAAATAAAATTACCACAAATTAGTTGAACAATTAATAAGATTCATTTGAGGGACATTTCATCACTAAATACTGTTTCCCTGCCAACCTAGACATGAAGTGTTTAATTCTAAATGACACCACCTGTTCCTACCTATAAGTGAGATGAAAAAGCTGCCAAGGAGCAGTTTAGGAATTACCTTACAGCCTTCCTCGATAACACTGCAAGCCAACAATCTCATGGAATGAAAAATACCATTGTAGTATATGCCTGCAATTCAAACTGAGATCCTCATTTTGATGTCTGACTTAGCACATTTTTGTTTACTATTTTTCTTTAGCTGACAGATGGGTCACCAACTACTTGACTGGAAAGATGTACTATATCAGAACCAACGCCCCATTCTGACAAGGACAGTACAGTGAAACAAACATTTATAAATGAAGACTCCTCTGATTTTAGCTGGTTTTAATTTCAAGGCCTATTCCCAAACTTTCACTTTCAGAAATACGGGACTGCAAGGATATTAATGAAAGAGGAAAGATATTTTAAGACTTAATAAAACATATAGTTCAAAAATACCCCATACATTTGCTCACACAAATTACTTCTGCTTCACAGAGCAAAGGTACCTCTGGACAACATGCGAGGCTTGTTTTGTGTTCACTCCCAATACACACTGTTTTCTAATTCCTTCAACTAAAAGTGTTATCTGCTATCTCAGCACTGTTAAGATGCTGTGCAATATTATATTATGTGAACATTTCCATAGTTAGACATGCTGTTCAGTTAGGTACAGAGCAGTGATCCTTTCTTTTGCTCCTGTGTGACCAAAAACCCAATACATGACCAAGTTCTGGGTGTCTCAGTGCTTCTTCAGACAGTCTTATTCATAATCAAATAATAGCCAAAGTGGGACAAACAATTTAACTTAGCAACTCAGCTTCACAACCATAGGGATTATTTTTAAATTATTTTTAATATAAATGCAGGCTTAAATATGACTTAAATATATAGGAATCTCCTAGAAGAATTCACAGTGCTAAGTCACGCACCCAAAGTTCCTTCTAAAGGTACAGAAGAGAGGTGTGTTCCTAAATTGTGATTCCCAAGTGTCAGTGTGCTGAACACAGAAAGTCTAAATCACAAGCAGGAAAAGGAAGAGGTATTGTGGGAGTTCTGCCCAGGGCAGACATCCCATGCAACACATCTAAACACTCACATCTGAATTCCTGTGTTGTAAAGCCCAGTTTTTACCCATTTCCCATACTTTAATGTCAACTTTTACTTTTTTGGCTGTTCAGAGGCCCAGCTTAGCAGGGTGTGCCTTTGCTCAGAACAGAACAGCTTATAGCTACTCACAGCAATCAATAAATTCACAAGCTGTGAATTCAAAGTATTCAAATCTACTCAGCCTGATGAGAGTCTTGAAACCAATGGTAGGTGTTTGTTGTAAGTTAGACATGCTCTGGGCATTTAAAGAAATCTGAAATTCTTGAAACCCTAGATGCATCCAAGCAGTTTAAAAAGTGTCTTAAATCTTCGTTCTTCATTTACAACATCTAAACACATCGATTATCTAGTGGTGGCCAGAAAATACCCTCAGGACAGCCATAATATTCACCATTGTGTTACACAAACTGTAAATTATTTTAGCATTCAGCTTGTCAAGGAGAGAGATACTGCTATAAACAAGCACTGAAGCAACACCAAAATTGTAAAGCATTTGGAATTAGGAATAATTCAGGAATTTGCGCTAGTAAAGACTTTTATCATTAAGCAGAAGTTGCATGGTCTCTTGAGATGGTGCATATGCACTGACTATATCTCTCCCTTAAGAATCCCTGATAAAGTATGAGAGTGCTGGTGCACTCATCTACAGTAACAAGAGCTCATCTACAGTAACAAGAGGCAAAAAAAGTTTGGGAAAGTCAAATAGTGAAATCACACAAAAATAGTACTAGGTTTGAAGAGGCAAGGGAGTTGAAAACTGGTAGCTCATAATTCAGGGTCAGGCACTTCCTATTTTTAACCTACAGGCTGAAATTCTATTTTATGTCATGGTAAAGATGAATAGTTCCTTCAGGGGGTACCTAAAAATTGTTTACTGTTCTCATCACTTTGCCAAAGTTAATACTCACAGCACATAATATATTACCTAGCAGTCTAGAATTATTGCTTTGCAGCAATTTCATAGTGCTTACTTCAAAAGAAAACATGATACATGCCACATAGAGGATGAATGATGACAACGACAAATAACAGATGTATTAGTGGTATTTTGAATTACAAAAAGTTGCAATCTACTCTCTTTTGTCCTGAACTTGTCAATAACATACTAAGGCCTCTTTAGCAATTGCTATTTATAATTATAGAAGACATTTAAATGGATCTCACTGTACTTTAAAGTATTTCAACACTTTAAATAAACTTATGTTGAAGGTATATGAGAAATGGACATATAGACCCATTAACTGATCTTCTAAAGGTCAAGTAGAAGATGTGTAAGAGACCAGGACACTGAGAGCAGCTTTTCCAACTCCTGTTTTGGAGATTTCTTTCATCTGTCTTTACAGTTTGATGGTTGTCTCATTTTCTCACTTCTTATCTTTCAGCTTAGAATTTACATTCTCCAAAAGCAATTTTAAAAAGATGCAATTGTATGAAATTATTGCAAACAGCTTCACAACTTAAAAATTAAAATACTGTAGTTGTTCTCTCAAGGAACTCCACATATTAAGAAGTATCTCCAATAGTTAAGACTAAAACTGCTGAAAAGAGGTGAAGTCTTTTAACTCTATAATCACTCCTCCTTCATTATTTTTTTTAAAGAGCAGTCAAATAGCAGCCAAAATTCAATGTCTTATCTAATTTGAATCTTCATTGACATCATATGGCATGCTTCGTGCAAAATAACACTTCATAGAAATAATTTCATGTTGATTTAAGAAGAGAAAAGCAACTAATCGTCCTCTGTATGAAATGTTCTGCATTCCCTCTCACATGCAATTTTATCAGGTGCACTGAAGCCAAAGTACATTCTGAATTTCACACTTCACACTTCTGGATTACAATGAGCTGTATTCTGATCATTTGTGTTTCAGCAAAGGTTTTAAAACTCATAGAATAATACAATACAATCATTACTCACTATCAGTTTCACATTTTATTGCATCTTCAAATGCGTCTTGATAAAGTGCTGGAAAATCTGGGATGAGGTTTTTCTGATGGCAGGTATAGTCAAGATTTCCTGCTCTTTTCATGCCTCTGGGTTATAGGCTGAGTTTCCATTAGGAAAACATTTGGAAAGTGCAGATATGTAGGGTAGGATATTTTCAGAAGGCATAAAAATCCATGTAAAGTCAGATAACCCACAGGCTGTGTTAATATCTCTGATCACCACTGTTTACATATCTAGTATTTTATGTGTGTTATATAAGAATTGGTAAAAAATGCATGATAAGTATAGCTAAATCACATAACCAGATATCCTGTTATGACTAATTTTTTTTTCTAAGAACAGTTTATTGTATTAACTCTTTATTGTATGAACTCTTTCCTCTTTTTTTCTGAAAGATGTGTACAGACCTATAAACAGAAACAGCTAGTATCTATTGATTCATGAGCCTAAATCATGTATCAGCATCTAAGGTAACAGTATTGTTATGAGTACATTAAGTTCATTTACCAATTCACAGTTAGTAAATTCTAGTAGAAAGCTGTGTTGAAATTAGGGGGGTTAGAACTTACAGGAAAACTATTGATTTTTCTAGGAACTAAAGACCAAATTTAAGGATAAAATATTAAAGTAAACAAGGAGTTAAACCTTATCTTTACTCAAGTAATTTACACAAAGCACCCAGGCAAGAGAAGGCAAAATACCTCTTTAAAAGAGGTTGTGGAAATGAAAGTGAGAGGACATACTGGTTTTACAGCACCGAAAGGAAATTTTGACTAGAGCTCCCATAGGACAGGCAGGCAGGAGAGACACCACAAATGGGGCAGGTCTCCCAGGACTGTAAACACATCAAGGACCTTGGAGCAACTTGGGACTGGGGAATAGGAAGCATCTTAGAATTTGTCATTTCCAAATCCTTTTATATTGTGTTGTGCCTTCTGGCACAAATTTCTGCCCATTTCATGTCAGTAATTATACTGTATACAATAAAATAAATTTTTTCTCCAGAGATGCACAATCCTTATACACATATTTCAGGGAGGCAGTTTTAATCAAATATCTGATTATGAACTAAAACTCTTTTTTGAAGTATGCTGGGAAGATATGCATATCTAGACTGCATTCACAGTGAAAGGCTTTTCACCCAAAATACTGTCGGTCCTTTTTAACTACTTTGCCTTTGTTTTCCTAGTAGCCCCAGTGCAACCACTTGTCCTTAGAAAACACTAAAGACACTTCATGAGTGTGGGCATGGAGGACACTTGTGAGTCCCAGGTTTTACAGTGGCAAAGTAGATCAGGAAACTGGACTTGGAGAAGACCATGACTTCTTTCTAACCCATTTGCCAACTGAAGACAGGGTAGGATGGATGAGGATGCTGGAAATGCAGGTCTCATCCAAACATCCTATTGGGATGTAGCTGGGGATGAAACCAACCCTGTGATCTGGAAATAGCTGTCATCCCACTTTCATGAAGTGACTGCCAGCATTCAACCCTTTTGTGGTCTAAATCTGTCCAGATTGTATCTATCTCACATAGTGCTTAAATGTCAGTGAGGTTAGGCTGGCACTCATTGTACTAAGTTGCTTCAAAACTGTGGACAATGAAACTGATAATGATTTAAAAAATAATAAAAAATCATGGAACATAACAAAGGTGGAAGCATGATGACAGATTAAATTCAATTTTGACACAGGCACAATACTGCCCATTAGAAGGAACAGTGTAAACTACTTACATATATGGTCCAGTTCTATGTAGACCTTTAAAGGTCCCTTCCAAATCAAAACATTCTGTGATTCTAGCAACTGTAATTACTCATAAAAATTAAAATACAATTGTAATATAAATGTTCAACTCTTAGTACTGACAAGGACACAGAATCAAACAAACCTATATATCTTCAAACAATTGTTTAAATCACTGCACAAAGAAATAAGCTATGTTTTAAATCTACTAGGTGAATATGTTTGATTTCAAAATCACTATACAGTAAAAAGTACATAAGGCACAATTTTGTAGGCCTATATCTATATAACATCAAAATCAGACCTCATCTCATTAGAATCATAGAATCATAGAATCAGTCAGGGTTGGAAGGGACCACAAGGATCATCTAGTTCCAACCCCCCTGCCATGGGCAGGGACACCTCACACTAGATCAGGCTGGCCAGTACCTCATCCAGCCTGGTCTTAAACACTTCCAGGGATGGGGCCTCAACTATCTCCCTGGACAACCCATTCCAGGGCTTCACCACTCTTACGGTGAAGAACTCCTTCCTCACGTCCAGCCTGCATCTCCCCACCTCCAGCTTCATTCCATTTCCCCTAGTCCTATCACTACCTGATATCCTAACAAGTCCCACCCCAGCCTTCTTGTAGGCCCCCTTCAGATACTGGAAGGCCACAATAAGGTCACCTTAGAGCCTTCTCTTCTCCAGACTGAACAGCCCCAACTCTTTCAGTTTGTCCTCATAGGAGATGTGCTCCAGCCCTCTGATCATCCTTGTGGCCCTTCTCTGGACACATTCGAGCATGTCCATATCCCTCTTTAAATAGGGGCTCCAGAACTGGATGCAGTACTCCAGATGCGGTCTCACCAGAGCTGAGTAGAGGGGGAGCATCACCTCCCTTGACGTGCTGGCCACACTTCTCTTGATGCAGCCCAGGATCTGCTTGGCTTTCTGGGCTGCAAGTGCACATTGAGAGCTCATGTTGAACTTCTCATCCTCCAGCAAATCAATATTGAAAGGTTAGTGGTGCATGGTATAAAACCAATTTCATTAGGAAAGGGTAAATCCTGTCTTACGCAGAATGGTGCCATCTCCTGTCTGGTCTCCTTACCAAGTGACCAGCATTTCCATTGAAGTGCAATGATGTGATGAAAGACTTGGAAAGGGCTTATTAATTTCCCCAAAGTAGCCTAGTGATAATTCACTTGGAGATTTGCAGTTTTATTCAGTAATTCAAATGTAAATTAAGATAGATACATAATGACATACCTGCTGAGAAAGAAAAACTGCTCATAGGATTAACAAAATCACCTGCCAATTGTAAAGAAAAATCAAACATCACAAGAAGACATGAAACCACTGGTATAATACTTTAAAAATTTCTTCAAAATCTATTTCTTTTCTTTCACAGGTACTTCTGAGTAAATTTTTAAAAAATACCTGCATGTTCTGAGCAAAATATTCTGAAGAGACATTACATGTCTAGGTCTGAACTAAAGAAATGTTAAAGGACCTTTTCCTCATAGATTGTTTTCGATTTGGGGTAATATTTTTTGTTTTCTAATGAAGAAAGAAATATTGGTAAATTCCACAGGGCACTTCCCAAAAGGCAACCTGCTACACTTTCACATCCCCAGTGAAATTACACAGCTTCTGTAGATCGTAGAGCAAGACATATCCTTCATCTAACAAATGCAACCTTGCCAAATGTATAGTCATAAAATTTGGAGATGTGCAGAGTTTCTGCACACTACTATAGACTACCTATAAATTTCATAACCTTTTTCAAGCTTATCACACTTCTAGACTCATGACTCTCTTAATGAAAGTTTTTTCAAACTTTAAATATTTTTAATTGGGGCAATATTTGATTATTTCATATGGCTGGCTGGGTTTAAACCAGAACACTAATCAGTATGCATCCAGGCAAATCACTTCCTGTACATGTTTTCTATAAGCTATTTTACAAGCATAAGATGCAATGTCACTGTAACTGAGATTAAAACAGAGGGTTTTATAATTACCTATCAAGTAGAGTGCACTCTAATAGAAAACAATGACAACAATAACAACAATAACACCAAAAGGTTTATTAGCTTAAGTACAACTTATTGCTCAATATGGAAGGAGGACCTGCGTGCAGTGTATTCCTGCAGCAGTATAAATATCACCAAAGAATCCTCAGTTGTGCCTGGACAAGGTAACTATAGCAGAAAAATCTATTCCAGTGCTCAGCAGCGTGTATTATAGGAAGGAATATGAGATAAACAAATTTCCAGTTTTAGAGATTTGAATCATCTTGGACGTGTCCACAAGTTCAGTGCTTCCCTGAAATTTAACCAAATAAATGAGTCTATGGACTCTAATTCTGGAATGGAAATCTCGCAATGATTCACAGTTTTTCGAGGATGTGTGAGCTGGCTTTTTGCAGTACAGCAATAAAAGCTGGAAACAGCCTCTCAAGCAGGATTTTTTAGAACTTTTGGTAGTAGTTAGAAATGAGACTGTGAATTAGAAAATGTAAAAAACCAAACATGAATTCATCTGAACACTTTTAGACTACAGAGATTTTTTTTTGCAGTTCTATTTTGCATCTGGGGAAATTTTCACCTAGTTCCTGGTGCCATGTTGATATATACTTGCAGAACTAAATAACAGTTTTGGAATAAATTCTGACAAACAAACTGGAGTTTGTAAAAAAAAAATAAAATACAGAATTAACCAGGTTGGAAAAGACCTTTGAGATCATCGAGTCCAACCTATCATCCAACACCATCTAATCAACTAAACCATGGCCATCATGTAAGTGCTGTGTGATTGCACTCAAAATGACCTCTTCCATAATCTTGCCTGGCACTGAGGTCAGGCTGACAGGCCTGTAATTCCCTGGTTCCTCCTTCTGGCCCTTCTTGTGGATGGGCATCATGCTGGCCAGCTTCCAGTCATCTGGGACCTCTCCAGTGAGCCAGGACTGTTGAAAAATGATGGAGAGTGGCTTGGCCAGCTCATCTGCCAGCTCTCTAGGCACCCTAGGATGGCCATCTACCCTGGCAGCTCATCTTCCAGCACATTGGCACAGCCTGTTCCTGTGCCTTCAAGATTTCTTTCTTGAAGTAGGTCCAGCCCTCCTGAGCCCCTTTGTTTTTAAGTGCTGTTTCCCAAGGTACCTTCCAAGTTAGTTCCTTGAGTAACCTGAAGTCCGCCCTCCAGAAGTCCAGAGTGCTGGTTTTCTTGCTGCCCCTCTTAGCTTGACTGCATATTGAAAACTCAATTATCTCATGGTCACTGGAACCCAGACAGCCTCCCACCACATCTCCCACCAGCCATTCTCTATTGGTAAAAAGGAGGTCAAGCAAAGCCTTACCCCTGATAGGCTCACACAGCACCTGGGATAAGAAGCTGTCCTCCATACACTCTAAAAACCTCCTAGACTGCCTCCTCTCTGCTGTGTTAAGTTCCCAGCAGATATCAGGCAGGTTAAAATCACCCATGAGAACAAGGTCTGGTTATCCTGAGACAGTCTTAAGCTGCCTATAGAATAATTCATCAACCTCTTCATCCTGGTTGGAGTAGACTCCAATCAGGATGTCAGCCTTGCTGGCCTTCCCTCTAATTCTCACCCACTGGCACTCAACTTGATCACCCTTAATCTCTAGTTCTATGGCATCCAGAGCCTCCCTGAGATACAGGGCCACCCCTCCACCCCTTCTCCCTCACCTGTCTCTCCTGAAGAGCCTGTAGCCATCGATTACAGTGGTCCAGTCATGTGAGTTGTCCCACCACATTTCTGTGATGGTGACTACATCATAACTTTCCTGCTGCAACAAGGCTTCCAGCTCCTCTTGCTTGTTACCCATACTGCGTGCATTAGTGTACATCCACTTCAGACAGGCTGCTGGTTTCACCCCTGACTCCAGCTTACCACCCTCAGACTCCTGTCTGGGGGACTGGTTTTAGCCCCTTCCCCCTTCAAATCTAGTTTAAAATCCTGTCAATGAGTCCTGCCAGCTCCCTTCCTAAAACCCTTTTCCCTCTGTGGGATAGGCTATCCTCATGTGCTAGGATCTTTCTCCCCCTCTGGGACAGATGTAGTCCATCTCTTGCTAGCTGACCTGGTGCCATAGAAAGTTCCCCAAGATAAAAAAAAAAAATAAATTCTGTTGGTGGCACCAGCCTCTGAGCCACTTGTTAATTACATCTGCTTTCCTGTTCCTTTCAGTATTCCCTCCTGCAGCTAAGGGTATTGATGAAAAAAATTACCTGTGCCCCTGACCCCTCAAGCAGTTTCCCAGAGGCTTGAAGTCCTTTTTGATTGCCTTCAGACGTCTGGTTTCAACCTCATCACCCCCTACCTGCATAACTATCAAGGGATAGTAATCAGAGGACTGTACCAGACTAGGCAGCCTCCTGGTAACATGTCTGACCCAGGCCCCAGGGAAGCAGTAGACTCCCCTCAGGAGGGAATCACCAATAACAATTACCCTCCTCTTTCTTTTTAGGGAACAAGTCCTGATGCGGGGGGCCCAGGCTGTTTTGCTTTAGGCAACACCTCAGATGGTGTGTCTTCCGTCTTCTCATTCGCCTCACCCTCAAATTCCAGTGCCCCATACTTGTTTTTTCAAGGGCAGCTGAGAAGGTGAGGGGTGCCATGAGCATTTTACCTTGCTGCTCCTAACAGACCTGTATCCGTTCCCTGCTGCTTCTTGGGTCACCTCCCTCTGCTAGGGGAGTCTGCAGATCCTGGTTCCTCAAATCCAACTCGCTTTCACATTCCCTTACAGTCCTACGTCTAGCAACTGCTTCCTTCACTTCAGCCACTAGATTAAGCAGATAATTGAGCTGCTCACCCGTAATGCAAGTGTTATCTCCACTGCCCTCCATTTCAAGTGCCAGGCTCCAGCACTCATTGCAGCCAGTTGTCTGGACACCTGCCTGCTTAAGTTCTACCTCAGCCTGGGTCGACACAGATCTTTTGAAAACAGCTTTGTGGCGAGTTACCACCATCACTATTCCTGGCCACATGACCTAACTGGAGAACAATTCAGGAATGAGCCCACCTGACTCAATACCTCCATCCCTCTGGTGAAAGCACCCATGCTGTAGCAGTCTCTGCCCATGCTGCACCGGCCTCCTGGGAGAGAAAAAACTGGCTCGGAGGGGGGACATGTCGCTCTGCACAGTGTGGTGCCTGGGTCCTGCTTCAGTTCGCTGCAGTTACAGATCAAACCTACTGTACATTAGTAGTTGTAGTGACTAATCAATATTTTTCATTTATTCAACAATTTAAAACACAAATTTCTTTTTATTTTAGTGGTTTCTCTCACTTAAGAGACCTGTGTTGATAAGAATATGGAATGCCCTTGTGAAATTGAAATATTACAGCAAGTCCAGCCTCAGCACAACAGTATTACCAACAGTATGCCTCAAACTCATGATTCAGATCCTGAAAATCAATTATAAGTTCTTATATAACATAGTGCTTTGTATTTGCCTTCTGGCTTTTGAAATGCATTTCCAACTCTTTCACTGTAATGAGTGCTATAGCTTTCCTCTTGATAGATTTTATTGCAGTTCTGTGAATTGCCTCTTATTTGTCACTATCTCTACAGCAATATATGGTCTGAAGTAAAGAAAACAGTACTGAAGTAATACAGATTAGGTTCTATGATGCATATAGTATGTGTATCCTCAAAATGAAAATTAGTCTGTGTCATAAATTGGATACTATGTTCAAACAAAAATGTAGATCTATCTTGTTTATCAGCTTCACTTCTAATTCTTTTCTGTATCTTCTATTTGAAGTATTTCTCTCTAGCAGTGTACATTTACTCAGTGCTTATATATCCATTTCTTCTTCCATCTGAAAGCTAAGGGTTTTTTTTGTTTTGTCTTTGTTGTTTTTTTTTCTGTCTATTCATCCACCTTTGCAGTTTCTCTTTGGTGATGCAACTTCAGAGAATCAAGTATCACCTGGAGTGCAACTGATATATAATCTATAATTTTTGTCTCAAACAAATAATGAAGAAAACAGAAATAGTTAGTGGGAGGTTTTTTTATAAGTCTTGTCTTCTTCAAAGTTATTTTACCTTTTAGAAATGCAATAAAGAAATATCTGACAGCATCAAAACTCATTTTTAAATAAAAACATTGAAAAAAATTAGGTATTTAGTATTTCTCCTCCTAATGTATCTATGATATTTACTATAAAATCTATATATTTACAATAAAATCTATGATATTTACTATTTTTAGAATAGAATAGAATGGATTAGAATAGAATAGAATAGAATAGATCAGGTTGGACGAGACCTTTGAGATCATCATGTCCAACCTATCATCCAACACCATCTAATCAACTAAACCATGGCACCAAGTACCCCATCAAGTCTCTTCCTAAACATCTCCAGTGATGGCAACTCCACCACCTCCCCAGGCAGCCTATTCCAATGGGCAACCACTCTCTCTATGAAGAATTTCTTCCTAACATTCAGCCTAAACCTCCCCTGGCACAGCTTGAGACTATGTCCTCTTGTTCTGGTGCTGGCTCCCCAGGAGACGAGACCAACCCCCAGCTGGCTACAACCTCCCTTCAGGTAGTTGTAGAGAGCAATAAGGTCTCCCCTGAGCCTCCTCCAGGCTAAGCAACCCCAGATCCCTCAGCCTCTCCTCATAGGGCTTGCACTCCAAACCCCTCCCCAGCTTTGTTGCCCTTCTCTGGACACATTCCAGCAACTCAACATCTCTCCTAAACTGAGGGGCCCAGAACTGGACACAGGACTCAAGGTATAGCCTAACCAGTGCGGGATACAGGGGGAGAATGGCCTCCCTGGTCCTGCTGGCCACACTATTCCTAAGTAACAGAAATAACACACTCATGAGTAAGGCCTTACATTACTACTTCTGTATGATGACATTTGACTTATTTGCAAATGAAACCAAATTCATGGAAGTTTATTTTTCTCTTTCAATTTCTATTTAATTCTTTACCATTCAATTAGTAGTTTTATGCAGATACTCTATAGTACAGTGGTACCAGTGACCTGGGCCAATTTAATGTTTCTAAATGCCCTGTAACTATGCACTATTTCCAGTTTTAAATTATAATATATTCTCAGGGTGTGCCTCATATTATATTCAAGTAGAGGTCTCTAGCAAACACTTCAAAGGTCAGTTCTCATTCCCATGGCAACAAATTAAATTAAAACATTAAAATTAATTAACATCTATTAATTTTAATGTGTAAACCTAACGTTAAAAATCAGAATCATTACATCGCCCACACTTTGGGGGAGTTATTATCATTAACCATATTTCTTTATGGAATTTCCCTTTACAACACTGTTGTGATTTTCTTCCCATTGTCAGCTAAAACTTTGAGATAATTATCAAAATTTGATGGGAATAAAATATCAGGAACACAAGAATTTTTGTCACAGTGGGATTCTTTAACTCAGCAAGAGATTCTTTAACTCAGCAAGCTTGTAAGAGAATAGAAGCATGGTATTTTTAATAGCTGTTCTACATTTCTGAACTTCATTCTCCCCAGACATTAATTGAAGAATTAACTTGCCCAAAGTTAGAGATGTGAATGGTCCACATGCTGATTCAGATCTCACTTGAACACTGAAATACAGGATCACAACTAGTCAGATACTTACAGATATAATATATACCAGGAAAGTTGGAGATCTTGATCCCAAATCTGAAGAAATGTTTCAATTTATTGTAAAAATTGAGTTATAACAAGTGAAATAGAAGTAATGTGCCCAGCAATTCAAAGTCTGAAGTTGGATTGATTGTACAGCATAACAATATTCCTCTATCTTAGCCTGCTAATGATAGTCATGCAGTTTAACCTGCAAGTATCTTGAATAGCTTGGTTTGCAGCCAGACAAAATAAATATGAATAGGGCAGAAGCAGATAGCATCCCAGAGGGTGGAAAATACATAGGCAGAAAAGAACTTATTAAAGTATGTCTGAACCAACCTGGTTTTCACATGCACAGGCAAAAATAATAGTCAGTTCCTTGGTCTGAGCAAGGGGTGAAGCAGATGGCAACTACACAAATCACATCATTACAAAGACTGACTCTGACTATACCATAAGTAACACTAGTAGGTTAAAAATATTAACTCAGGACCATTAGTGTCATTTTTTTGTCAAGATTGGAATTAATAAAGTATACACTGATTAGTGACCAAAGCAAAAGCATATAAATTTTGTTTTAAACTAGCGACTTCTTTTGCTGTTAGTATCTCAGACAATTTACACCATGGAAAAATTATATTGCTAACCTTGGACAGACTCTTCCTTTAAAATGCATGCAATTTTGTCTTCTAGACATAAATAACACTCTCATTGTCAGGCTAAAACATCTATGACCAGGTCAGATGGGATGCAGAAGAGTTTCACTGAACTGAAATATTAAGACCACTTGAATTTTTAATTTCCTAATCTGTCCTCATAATAAGTAGATATATTTTCTTTTAAGATTCTAGGTTATATGTGTAAGTATGGACTTTATGCTACCATCACCCCCAGAAGGACATAAGAGGGATGGTGGGTATATATTTTGAATCCTATAGTGCCTGAGAATGAAAAGAGGGGACAATAATCTAGATTACACCATGACAAATAATTACCTTTAGCCTGGATTAATATAGTCTTCTATCTTTAAGAAATGCACCAATGTCAGTCCCCAGGGGATGGCTAAGAATAATTTAGATTAACGAATATCCTTCCTAGAAAATGGGACTCACGAGAAATAAAAATTAAAAGACAAGATGGGACATATCTAGGCAATGACCCCCGACCCTTTTTGGAATCCAAAATTCAGGCCTTCAGTATTTTCATTTTTTGGTAAATGAGTTTTATGATTTACTGACATACACTCTCTTGATTCTATACAAAATTACTTTGTCAATAATAAATCACAGATTGTTGCTGGCATTTGAATAGAAATGTTCTGGGCTGTCAGAGTGAAAAGTATAACATTTCTTTGGTATGCTATAATAGGTGTCTTGATAAGTTCCTACCTACAAGGACTATATGATAGATTGCCCCCCTTCCAAGTTTATGAGAACACAGAGTTCAGGAAAAGCACTAGGATTACAAGACAGGTTAGACACCTGACACTTTCAAGATGTGTGCAGATGGCTGCACATCATCTTGAATTAGACTTTTCTCTTGGTATCTGCAGCTAATTCAGGCATTCCTGGCATGTTTCAAAAAATATCTATAAAGTATCCTTACTGATGTGGTGGCTGAGAAGATAATCTCCACCGTGATGGATATATAGGGAACAGGACGTCACACAGATCTCTGTACTATAAAAAGCACATAAATTTCAAACACATTTTCTTGCTTTTCTTGGCAGGTTGGTCCCTGCCAGTAGAGTATTGGTCATACCTCCAGTTAAGCATCTGCCATGCTGGGGCAACTATTTTATGTAGTTCATGTATGTTTTTCTAAATTGTCACTGAGATAATAGAAAGAATACATTGTGAAGCTACCTCAGACTACTTTCAAGACCTTCATCTGATTCAGGTAGACATTGAGTGGTGACAAAACTGCCATGCCACCATCAATAGACATCCATTAGATGGCTTTGCTGTGAAGTTGTCTGAATAGCTTTAGGATAGAATGCAAGGCCTGCAACTCAGGAGCTGCAAACCTCTTGAGAAGATTGTTGACAGGTGCAACACTGAAGAAAAATGCCACAATTTTGTATGTGAAAAAGATCTCTATTAAGATTCTTTCAGGGCACCCCTTTTTATTAAGAATGAAGCAATCGCTGAGAATAAAGAAGCCTCTTCCCTTTAAATTTAATAAAGTGTCTTCTACCAAACCTGAAGGGAAAACAGCATTCATATCTTTAAAAGGCTTTCATGAAAATAAAGATGATTTTAGATGTTGTGAGATAAAAAGCGTAGCTAGGTTGCTACCATGCATAATTTTGGCTATTGAAACATACTCAGCTCTTTCTTAGGTAATGCCTATTAGGGGCTACTTAGCTCAAGAATAGCTTCAATATGATAAAGGCCTGAAGGACTGCCTCATTGCTAGATGGACAGAACTTAAAACATGCAAAACAACAACAGTAAGATTCATATTGAAAAGGGACTTAACTAAAACTATTCATTTCAAAGAGGTGGAATGTTTGATAGCGAAAGTTGTGACTTTCTTTTCTTTGATGAATGAAGCCTAATTTTAAAGGAACATTCTCAATGTGTTTAGGGTGATTAACATTACACTGTCACATAATAAGATAATGTTTTCATTACTATACTGATAAATGTTTTTAGAGTTTTAGATCTTCATGTCAGCTCTTGGGCCAAATTAAAGCTTTAGTTTGCTTGATATCAAAATAATTTTAAAGAGACTTCTTTTGAAGTTTTTACTTTTCAATCCTAGAAGAAACAGACAATATAATTTAAAACATTCAAAAACTACTAGTTATTTAACTGTATTCCCACTGATTATTTAACAGGAGCATCTATTCCTTACGTAAGATTTGTTTTCTAAATTGCAAAAAAAAAAACAACCTTCCTCTGCCACCCATCAATGTCTATATATCTCACTGTCAATTTGTCATTTGATAAGATGCAGTTGCACATTTTCCCATTAACAATTTACAACTTTTCGGAGGTTAAAACAAAAGCAGTATAAAATGTTCTATTTCAGTTAAATATCAAGTAACACTATGCTCATTCCATTAGTATGATACTCAGCAGAGCCTTCTTATTGCCTGAATCTTTGGTATGCTGCACTGCAATGATGAAGAGTCAAAGTCTTTGTAAATTCAGGTGAAACAGAAAAACACATGAAAGGGCTGATGGAATGGGAATGTTGCTCTGTGTTACTCTGTGTGTCCGTCTTAAAAGCGTTAACTAGATGCAATATTGAATACACAGGGGAATTTCTTCCTTGGGAGAGAAAGAGAATAAGATGCATCAATATTCTGAAATGCTTTGTAGCATAGAGCCTGTGCAGACACCTTAGAAATCAGGTTCACCCCAAGAATCCTCTCAGTTTTCAAGAAACTTGTCACTCCAGCACTGTTCTTGTTCTTCTCAACAGCAATAAATACATGCATTTTTATATTAGTAAAGTTACACTGCAGTAAATTATGTCTTTCAAAACTATTGGCTTTTGCCTTAAAGGTTATGATCATCTGTTTGCTTCACATCTTTTATATGAGTAGTCCCACAGTCAGCACAGGATAGCTGAAATCCCAATAAACAAGGGTGGTGACCTTTCAGTACTTGTAAACATAAGGCAAACTCTATCAAATATTCAACAAATTCTCTTACAATAGCACCTGTGTTCTAATCCCAAGAGGGAATTTGAGAGCAAGCAGATGGATGAGGTACTCATATCAAAATATATTCCCAAGAAAGAGATCAGTGCAGAAATGTCGACTGAGATTTTATTTACTGTTCACTCAGTGAGATGCACAGAGAACAGGAAATTGAAAATACAGATGTGATGGGAATTACAAATGAAAGCACCCAATAAAATGCAATATGCAATGTATTCAATTCTACTTCTCTGTATACTTATAATATACTGATATTCTGCCTATCAAGAATAGCTTATACATCATCATGAGACCTTGTTTCCAACACCAGGGTAGAATTGATATAGTTACATCTGCAACAAATAGCATTTTCATTCACTTTTGGCCTCCTGTGATTCTAAACCATTCTACCCTGAGAGAAGGAAGAAACTTTCTCTAAAGTTCCTTTTGAAGTTACTGGATTTCATTGGGGACCTTCTGAACTAAAATGAGTATGGTTGCTTTTGGGTATAATATTTATAGCCCTCTATAAATACCAGAATTCAGAAAAAGCAAGCTTTTAAAAGACGCTGTTTTACAGGGAAACCTCCTGTGCCTTCGCACTTGATGTCTTGCTCTAGAAAGCTTTTATGTGGTAGATTTCTCAGGCTTTTTTGCAGTGAGTTGTAGAACACTGTGAAACCAGTAGCCACTGGTGCTAAAACCAGCTCTACTGCATTCAGTATCAGAGTTTGTGCATGTAAATGTTAACATTCTGGTTTTGTCCTCAGACTTTAACTACATTTTGAGATAGACAGATAGATAGATAGATAGATAGATAGATAGATAGATAGATACATACATACATACATACATACATACATACATACATACACACACACACACTCTTTGAGCTAAGGAAAAAGAATTAATTAAAACTTTCCATCTAATAATTATACTTCAGTGCCTGCTAAACAATGACTTCAAAGAACAAAGACAAAACAAGGTTTTCTAAGAAACCTCCTTCAAGAAAAAGAGAAGTATGCAAACACAGATTTCCAAACATTAGCATGGCAGCTCCAATGTGTTTTAGTTTTCTTGTATCACTTAAAACAACAATTTCATTCTCTTCATATGCATTATGGGCAAACTCACTTTTAGAAATGTAAGTTCAAGAGACTACAGGTGTTCCTGGCCTAACTCTGATTATTATGATTTGTAACAGGAAAAAATTTTACATGAATAATGTTTGACTTTGCAAATATTCCTTAGAAAATATTTTTATGATCTAGGATGCTTCTCCCACCTGAACATAAACGAGAAGATGAAACTTTGTGGGAAAAGTCTCATAATTACATAGTGCATATAAATAAATGGTTTCTTAAAATGGGATCAAGAAGATCATACATTTTGTATATTTTGTGCATGTTTTTCATCTTTATCTCAGGAAAGAATCTGACACCATCTCAGACAAAATCCTCACAGCTAAACTGAGAAAGTGTGGTCTGGATGATCGGGTAGTGAGGTGGATTGTGAATGGGACAGAGTATAGTTGGTGGCCTGTATCTGGTGGCCTGTATCTATCTGAGGGTTCAGTACTGGGATCAGTACTACTCAATATATTCATCAACAACATGTATGAGGGAACAGAGTGCACTGTCAGCAAGTTCATCCATGACACAAAACTGGGAGATGTGGCTGACACACCTGCAGGTTGTGCTGCCATTCAGTAGGACCTGGACAGGCTGGACACATGGAATGGGAAGACATTTAATGAAATACAATATGGACAAGTGTAGAGTCTTGCATCTAGGAAAGAACAACCCCATGTACCAGCTAATGTTGGGGGCTGATCTGCTGGGGAGCAAATCTGGGAAGAAGAACCTGGGAATCCTGGTGGACAATGGAATGACCATGAGCCAGCAATTCGCCCTTGCTACTAAGTAGACAAATAGCATCCTGTGAAGTATTAGAAAGAATGTGGCTAGTAGGTCAAGAGAGGCTCTCCTCC